>NC_056728.1:1603103937-1603423937 GCF_019279795.1 Protopterus annectens
AGCATTTTGTCCACAAAAACAGATAGCCCTTCAGTCTTACTTTTAGCATGTGCAACAATAGGCCTTAGAGGGGGGTCTTCTCACAAAAAGTGGAGCCTAAAAACATTACATATATAAGGGATAGCTTTGACTTTCTGTGTAAACCTGAGACTGTAGTTGTGAATGAAACAGATGTGTTAGTTACATTGGATATTAATTTCTTTTATACTATGTTTCCTAATATAGATGGGATGGTATGGAAACAGTCAGAATCGAACTTTTAAGATCTAGAATGTTCTCTTCTGAAACAGTAGGATTGCTTATGGAAATGATTGATCTGGTATTAAGTTATAACTATGTGGAGTTATATGAAAAATTGTATGTTCAAATTAATGGAGTGGGTATGGGAGCAGCTTTAGCTCCCAGTTATGCCAATATATTTATGCAAGGTTGGGAGACAGCTAACATCATCTATAGTGAATTCAATGAATATATATTAAAGATGGTTCGCTTTATTGATGATGTCTTTTTAATTTGGAGAGGGCCTATTGACATCTTGAATGATTTCCTGAAATATATTAATAATGTATGTTCATATCTTAAATTCACTCATAATTATGACATGCATAGAATTAACTATTTAGATCTTACTATTTATAAGGAAGACAATAGGTTGATATCTAAGATTCATAAGAAATATTTTCAGAACAACATGTACTTACATTATTCTAGTCTCAAGAAAACAAAATCTAATATTGTTAAAGGCCAGTTAAACAGGATAAGCAATCTCACTAAAGATGATAATGTCTTCGTACAAGAAACTGAAAATGTCTGTAAAAGAATGGAATGTAGAGGGTATCCTAACAAAGATATGAATAAGTTGTTAGAGAAAGAAATAGATGAAAGAAAAGTATCTAAATGTGATGGAACAAAAAGAAGAGTATATATACACATAAGACAGCACTAGCAGGGCAAAATAGTGTTGATTCTAAAGCTATAAAAAGTATTATTAGTAGAAATTGGGGTATTTTCAAAGCTAATAATGAAATTATTAAAAAGATAGGTACAGAGCCCAGGTTTGTACAAAAGAGAGCTAAAAATTACAAAGATTTTTTTCAGACTAAACTAAATAGAGAAGTACAAGTCGAAGATAAAAAAGGAATGAATAAGTCTTTCAACTGTAACATGTGCAACTATTTGTATACTGACTCTAGTGAAATTTAAGTGGGAAACTATGTAGTCAGAATACCAGGAAGCTTTTCATGTAAGAGTAAAAATATAGTTAATGTGCATGGATTGTCGTGCTTTTTATAAGGGAAGAACTACCAGGGAGCTCAACAGAAGAATTTATGAGCATCAGTATACTATTGCCAGTGGAGATGAAAAGAATGTTATGTATAAACACTATAAAGAAAGTAAATGCAAAGTTAACTTTAAATGTTTAGTATTAGAAGTATTGAGTAACACCAAGAATATTATTAACATAGAGGAAGAACTGGGATGGCTAGAGTACTGTTGGCAAGTTAAATTAAATGAATGTTTTTCCCTGGTCTCAATAATAGAGAGGAACTGGAATTTGTTATGTCCTTAAAAAGAAAAGGGTTAAAACACTGACTTTTTTAGAATTTTTGTAGAAGTTTTATTTCTCTTTAATTTAGCCTGTTTTATCATGTGACTAGGTTTTTCTTTAATTTAGCCTATTTTATCATGCGACTAGGCTTCTTAACTTAGATTGAATGTTTTTGGGTGATGTAGCCCAAGAATGGGCATTTAATGTATGTAATGAACAATGAATTTTAGTCTGAAGAAGTCTCTGAGCGTGAAGGTTGAAGAAAGCGCTAACTGAAGTCATTGTCTTGCTAATAAAGTGACGGTAATCCTACAGACACTGCAATTTATAGAAAAGCAACATATTCCAAAACAGTCTGTTTTATATTGGTAATTAACACCCACTATGGTAGAATAAAAATCTTTATTTATTTATTTATTTCAGTTTGGTGACTGGGGAGGTCCACTGGGCTCGAGAGCCCGTTTTCAGTGGAGGCCCAGGGAGAAAAGCTCCACAGTACAATGGTAAATCACATAATGAAAGATAATAGTAAAATACACTGAACTATTATTACAATCAAAAATAGGTGGGAATTCCACAAAACAGTTAGAAAAACATGTATGAATTCATTTAAAAAACAAGCTATTAGGATTTTCAAGAGGAATTGTCCTGGAGGGTGAAAGGCATAGAACATAGGTTGAAAAAAATAAAAATAAAAATAAAAAGGTTTGTTAGTTATAATAACAATGTGTGAGTAAGTGGCAGATTAGAGGGGTTTGAAGTTTAGCCAGGAGAGAAGGAGGAGGGGAGCTTAGGAGGTATAGAATGAAGAGTACAGTTACATTTTCTTTGAGTTTGCAGGTAGCAGTAGAGTTGAGATTTGAAGGAATGTAGGTTGTCACACGTCTTTAGTGTAGCGGGCAGGGAATTCCATTTTTTAGCTAGGGTAAAGGAGATTAGAAGCTGACCAGCTGGGCGCTTAGGTTTGTGGACGGAAATAAGATTTTGGTGGGAAGATCTGAGGGGTCTGGGGGGAGGGGTATAAGGTTGAAGAATATTTGATAGTGCAGGGCAGCTGCTAGGTTGGAATATAAGTTTGTGGGCTGAGACAATTTGGAGGTAGTCTTGTTGATTAGGGAGTTCAAGCCAATTTAAAGTTTGAAGGGAGGTGCAGTGATGAGAGAGGGAATTTGACTTGTGGCGAATTTGGAGATTTTATTGTAGCATATTTCCAGTTTGGTGGTTAGGGTGGGTGATAGATTTGTAAGTAGAGGAGCACCATATAGAAGAGATGGGAGGAGACAGGTAGTGGCCAAGGTCTGTCTAGTAGAGGGGGGGGGGGACTTGATTATTTCTGTATAGTAGGCCAAGTTTTATGTGGGGTTTTTTAATGTTAAGTTGGATGTGGGTATTGAATTTTAAGTGTTCATCAATGGTGACCCCTAGGAGTTTTGCAGAGGGAATGATGTCAATGATGGAGTTGTTAAGGCTTGTAACTTGAAATGTTTTTTTTTGACAGAGGGGGTGGATTTAGAGTGAGTGAATAGGAGAATCTTAGTTTTGTTAGCATTTAGTGAGAGGTGGTTTTGGTGCATCCATTTTTCAGTGGTTGAGAAGACGGTTTGGGTTAGAGATTTGAGTTCTGTAAGGTTAGGGGCATAGCAGATCAAAGTAGAGTCGTCTGCGTATTGGACAATTTTGGTATTGGGAATAGCTTTGTGGAAGTTGTTTACGAAGATGTTGAATAGCAGAGGGCCAAGTATGGACCCTTGGGGAACTCCTGTGGGGGTAGGAAGGAAGCTGGAGGAGGCTTGGCCCTATTTTACGGCTTGGGACCTGTCTGAAAGGTAGCTGGAGAACCAGGTTATAGTTTTTGGGGAGATGTTAAGGTTAGAGAGATGGTTTAGTAGATGGGAGTGGGAGATAGTATCGAAAGCTTTAGATAAGTCTAATAGGACTGATGAAACAAGATTCCCAGAGTCTCGAACTGAATTGACAGAGTGTAGGAGGAGATAAGGGCTATGTTGGTATTATGTCCAGGGCGGAAGCCATGCTGGGTAGGAGAGAGCAGTTGGTGTTTTGTTAGGAATGCCATGAGTTGCAGGTGAATGCATTTTTCAAGAATTTTTGAGATGGGTGAGAGGATGGCCATGGGGCGGAAGTTGGAGTAATTATAGTTTTTGCCGCCTTTATGGAGTGGAAGGATGAAAGCAGGGCACCATAGTTTGGGTACATAGGATTCAAGTAATGATCTATTTATCAGGATGCTGATGGGGAGAGCAGTACTTTCGAAGGCAACTTTTAAGAAGGAGGAGGGGATATTGTCAGGGGCATTGGTGCAAGGTTTGAGTTTGGACAGGAGTTTTTTTATGAGGTAGGTAGACACAGGTTCAAGTTCAAAGAGAGGAGTTGAGAGAGGTGTGTTGGAGGAAACTTGGGCGGGGGGGTGGGGGTTGTTGTTGGGGAAGGTTTTGTTTAGCTCGGCAATAGTAGAGGTGAAAAAGGTATTGAATAGTTTGGCAATGTCTTGGTCAGATTTGCTGGTATCAGGGCAGGGGTTGTTGGTTGTGCCAGGTTTAAGGACAGAATTAATGGAGTTCCAGAATTGTTTGAGGTGTTTAGCATGATTTATTTGTAGATGGTTGTAGTAGGACTTTTTATCTATTATAACTTGTTTTTTGGCTTGGTTTCGTAGTTGTTTATATTTAAGTAAGAATACAGGTTGCTTATGATGGAGATAGCTTTTCCAGGATTTATCTCTTTGTTGCATGATTTTCTTTGTTTCTTTAGTTAGCCAGGGGGCAGTCTTGGCTTTAACTCTTTTAGTTCATATTGGAGCTAGGGAGTTTAGGATAGTAAGGAATTTGGAGTTGAAGAAATCAACGGCTTCATCTAGGGGTAGTGTTTTTAGTGGGTTCCAGTTGGTGGCTTTGAGGGAGTCAGAGAAGGTAGAGGGGTTAAAGTTAGATAAATTGCGAGTATGTAGGAGTTTATGTGACAATGGGGAAGAGGAAGTAGTTCTATGGGTGAAGGCAGGGAGGTGGTCTCCTAGTGGGTCGGGAGTGACACCAGATATGGCAGTTCTGTTAGGGTGTGACACCAGGATCCAGTCTAGGATGGAGCCAGTGAGGTTGGTTTTGTTGGGCCTGGTGGTAGAGTTAATAAGTTGTGTGAACTTGAAGAGATTGATTGTTAAGGTGGGATCATGATTAGAGGTTTTTTGCCAGTCAATATTTACATCTCCCATGATATAGGTTTCATAATTAATATTTGAGGAGGTCCAAGAGAGGATGTCTTCCAAGGTACTGGTGTTGTTACCAGGTGGAATGTATAGGGAGATGATGCAGGTACATTTGTGGTCATTTAATTTTAGAATGCCAGTAACTATTTCTGCGTTATTAAAGGAAGAGATAGGATTTGGGAAGGGAGTGATGGATAAGTGATTGGCGTAGAATAGAGCTACACCACCACCTCTTTTAATTAGGTGGTCAGATCGGAGACATTGAAATCCTGGAGGAATGAATTCAGTGTCAGTTATGTGTGGTTTTAACCAAGTTTCGGATATGGCTACTATGTCGGGTGAATTTTGGTTAAGCCAGGCATGAAAGTGGGTAATTTTATTAGCTAAGCTTTGGTTGTTAATAGTGAAGAATTTGAGGTATTTACTATTTGCTTTGTTGTTGGAGATAGGGTTACTTGTCTGAGATATGTTTGGTCCAGGGTTGGGATGAATGTCGCCTGCTAAGCAAAGGTAAGAGAGAAGGTGGATAAGTTTGTTAGGAGAGTGTTTGGTTAGGAATGGATGGTAGGGGATTGGTTTGGGTCTGTGGAATTTGGTGGGGATTTGGAATAGTTTTAATGTTGAGAGAAAGATGGGGTGAAAGGTGGTTAAAGAGGCCGAGATATTGTGGAAACGATTTGTAGGGAAGGGAGGTGGAGGTTGATGTGGAGGGGTGAGGTAAAGGTTAGTATATGAGGTGGTATGGTACAGAGGGAGAAGAAGGAGGGACAGGACTAGTGTAGGGGTGGGGAGTATAGTGGGAAAAGAGAGCATTATAGAGAGTAATTTGATTACAGGAGCAAAGAAGTTTGTAGATTAGAGAGATTTGTGTATGAACTGGTGGGTAGGGAGGAGATTTGTTAAAAGAGGTTTGGTAGATGGAAAGGGAGGTAGTTCTAGGAAAAAGTGGGAGGAGTAGTCTTGTGGGGTGATTGGGTGATGTAAGGGGGAGGGAATATGTGATGGAAATAAATGTAGGACTACTGGGGGCAGGTGGGAAATGGGGGCAGGGAGGTGAGCGGAGTGAGCCCGCAGGGCGAACGAAGCGAGATAGAGCAACAGGGCAGAGGAGTCCAGCTGAAAAAGTATCAGCCACTGCAGGTGGGAGCAGAGGTAAGTAGGTAGAAAGAACGTTAGACTGGGTGGAAAGTGGAAGAGCTTGAGCAACACTCGAGGAAAATATAGTGTATGGAAAGTGGAGAAAGATTAGGGGAGGTTTGGCTTTGAGGGATGTAGAGGCAATGTTGGAAATAAAAAGAATTTATAGAGTAGGAGCAGGCTGAAAGGTGGAGAGATGGTGCCACCTAGTGGATAAAGGAGAAATGGCAGGCAGAGAAGGATGGGGAGAGAGATAGAGCAAATACTCTAAGGTAAAAGTAAAATAAATAAGTTTTAAGCAGAGAAAAAAAAAAAACAAAAGGGGGGAGCCTTCAAAGGGGTACAGAAAAGGATGGGAGGCCAGAGGTCACTGAGTACCAGTGAGAGGGAGGTTGTGGTGGTCTGCGGTAGGCTGCTGAGTCACACACACTGAGGAACTGGTTAACAAATATGGAAGTTCAGGTATTTGAGATTGGGTAATAGGCTACATACATTTACTGAAAAAGGTATAGGGATTCCACGCAGAGGTTCTGTTTCAGGTGAGCTAGACTAGAGTGTAGGGAGGTCCAGGTAAGCCAACTGAGCCTTTGCAGGAAGTAGTCCGTAATTTCAGGAAGTAGAGTGGGACCTTCACGAGGGAGTAATTTACTGAAAAAGGTATAGGGATTCCACACAGAGGGTCTGTTTCAGGTGAGCCAGACTAGAGTGTAGGGAGGTCCAGGTAAGCCAACTGAGCCTTTGCAGGAAGTAGTCCGTAATTTCAGGAAGTAGAGCGGGACCTTCACGAGGGAGTAATTTACTGAAAAAGGTATAGGGATTCCACGCAGAGGTTCTATTTCAGGTGAGCCAGACTAGAGTGTAGGGAGGTCCAGGTAAGCCAACTGTGCCTTTGCAGGAAGTAGTCCATAATTTCAGGAAGTAGAGCGGGACCTTGACGAGGGAGTAATTTACTGAAAAAGGTATAGGGATTCCATGCAGAGGTTCTGTTTCAGGTGAGCCAGACTAGAGTGCATGGAGGTCCAGGTAAGCCAACTGAGCCTTTGCAGGAAGTAGTCCATAATTTCAGGAAGTAGAGCGGGACCTTCACGAGGGAGTACAAGGGGTGAGTGAAGAAGCAGCACTACTGCGTAGGCAGCCCAGTAGGGGGGAGCGAGGTGGTGTGTCCTAGCCGGGAGTCCAAGAAAAATCTTATTAAAGGACAGATGATAAGACTCTCTAAGATAATTGCAAACAAAGAAAATGCTTTCTGAGAGACACTATCTCAGGTCATTGGTAGAAGCAATATGTCAAAAAATGTTACTTACAAGGGATGTTAAATGCGCAACTATTTTAAGTTTTCCACAGACTTTTACACTTTGGGTTAAAAAGAAGGGGCTAGATTTTTCTAGAGCTATGCTTTTACAGTTTAACATTGGCATTATTAAGGTGGTGAAATGTTTACATAAGAACTGGGAGGGGGTATCTGAGACTTTTGATTTAAACAATATATTTGGATTTCACCCAACTATAGTATATAAAAAAGGGAAAATTTAAAAAGTCATTTTGAAATTAATTTTGAAAAAAAAATTCCATACTCAGGTGAAAAACACATACACACACACACACACACACACACACACACACACACACACACACACACACACACGTATAAGAAAGTAACAATATACAAATAAGTGATTACACACACACACACACACACACACACACACACACACACACACACACATGTATGTATATGAAAGTAAAAATATACAAATAGGTCATTGCCAAGAAAACTATAATCCCAAGTGTCCTGCATTTTATGTAGGCAAAATTGAACAGTTAATTAGAAAAAGGATTTATTAGCACCAGTATGGGATTAGTATGGGATTAGGAAGGGAGATCACTCAAACATTTTGAGTAAGCATTCTAATTTATGTAACAACTTTAATAAGAAGTTTTTATTTTTTATAATAGAGAAGGTAATTCAAAATGTGAGGAGTGGTAATTAGGAGAATTATTTTGAATACAAAGAGTTGCACTGGCAGTTACTCTTAAACACTTTACAATTTTCTGTTATTAATTACCAGATCTCCATAATCAGTGCAATAGCATCGAGAGCTGATAACCTTTAAAAACAGTTGTTTCTGAATTTGCATTTATTTTTGTTTTTGTTGTTGGATTTTATATAGTGATTAAATGTACTATTTATTTTAAATTTAAATTGTTGAAGAATATAGGTTCATAGGTGTCTACTAGAGTAACGACTACTAGGGCCTTTTTAAGCCTAGCCATGCATCCCAAATCTCTGATAATTTCTGGTACCCTTGATAACTGTAAGCAGAGGCTTGGGATATGAAATATTTACAAGCAGGGGCTTGGGAGATGAGCCATTTACAGTTTGGCTGTATCCATTAGGGACATAGGTGCCAAACCAGGGATGAATTTGCTGTTTACCATCCAACTATCCAAGTTACACTTGAAGTGGCTGAGGGAGGAACTGTACTCCACATGAATGGGGACCCTGTTCCAGAGAAGGGGTAGTCTCTGGGATACATACCTGACTCTCCAGCAGGTCCTATTTATATCAAGGGCAAGGTTTAAATCTTTAGAGTGGGAAGCTCTGTTGCTGTTTGTTTTGCTGATATGCAGGAGGTCTATCAGGACAGAGTCTGACAATGCTTTGTGTAGCAGGCACACATCTCCCCTCAACAGCCTGTACCAGACAAAAATACAGGGATATAACCTTGATGTGGACTGCATAAGACATGTTACTTGTGCCCTCTACTGAATGACTGGTCTGATGAATGCAAAATACAGTGGAACAATGACTTCCTTGGACCTAGATGCCATATCATTATTTATAAGTTACACAATATAGAATAATTTTCTCATTACTGTAGACAAGTGATGGTCAATTCCTAGATTACTGTCTATGTGAGTCCCCAAGTTCCTGACTACTAGGTCAGCTCTCACAGGGGGGTGTTGTCAATATGATAGTTATCGGGAGTGTGTGACTTTATGAATAATACTATTATGCATTTTTTGGCATTTAGTTTTGGTCCATGGCTCTGACACCATTTATTTTTCTGTGTCAGCACTTCCTGGACATTTTTGTCAGTGAGGGATTCAATGGAAGCTCCTAGACAAACATCTGCAAATTTAGTCAGGAAGAGGCCATTGACATTGGCCTTGATTTCAGAGAAGTAAATGTCAAAAAGGAGTGATTCCAGGATTGATCCCTGAGGGACTTTGCCTGTGACTAGCCTCTTTGTAGTGCAGACTCCCAGTTCAAACTTCCTGGGTCATGTCTGTGAGCCGGTTGGCTATCCACCATGTGAAAAAGGGGTTTTTACTTTACCTCTTGAGTTTGTCAACAACGTCCAAAAGGGATATTGTGTCAAAGGACTTGGCCAGGTCAAGGTAGGCATTGTGATCCATTTTGCCCTCATCCATTGTTTTGGTGACTTTCTCAAAGAAGTCCATCAGGTTGAGTAGGCATGACCTCCCCTTAATGAAACCAAACTGGGTCTGGTCCAATGTCTGTACGTTTCTTATGTCATTACTGATCATTTCCATAATAGTTCTTTCTTGGCTTTGCACATAAGACTTATGAGACCTATGTAGCTGTAGTTCCAGGGTCTGTATATGGCCCACCTTTGTACAGAAGGATGAATGTTGCTGTTCTCCATTCATGAGGCATGGAACCTGTTTGGAAGCTGCAGTTAAGTAGCTATTCCAGATGGCCTATTTAGAAGGCATTCTAGGATATTGTCTGGGCCCATTGATGCAGTCCTGGCTTTAGAGAGATCATTAAGGACCAGTTGTAGGAGGATTTATATTTGAAGGCATTTTCTGAGGGAAGGTTGATGGGGAGAGAGGAATAAAGTTGGAGCTCAGTACAGATGTTTCCGTTAACAATGAGCTCTGTGCACAGTTATGCTGCAGACATACCTAACAAAAATTCCTTGTGGTTGTTCTTGGCTTGGTAGGCCAAATTTATCTTAATTTTTTTCTTTGGTAGACTTTACTTGTCCCCTGTGTTGTTTATTTACTTTGATGAAAGTGCTTTTATCTTGCTGGGTTTTGTAGCTCCTAACTTTTGCCATGATATTCTTACTTCTGTTGTACAGCCTATTGTTGTTAGGATTCCACCAGGGTGGATTGCTTTTTGAGTTAGTTCTGTACTCCATCCTGGTGGATACAGCTGCCTCTATGCAGCTATTAACATGCTTGTATAGGGCTTCTATGAACAGTTCCACATAGGCAGCAGTGTTCTCAGGGTCTCAGGGTTTATGGGGTTTGACGTTTTGCCAGGTTATCACGTAATGTAGCAAGTTAGCTTTAGAGTAGTTCCTGAATATTCTATGGTTAGTTGGGGTTCTAGATTTTATTTTTATTTCAAAGGAGACGTTTTTGTGGTTTAACCTAAGCAGACAAAATGTTACACTAGGGGGTGTGCAGCACTCTCCCATACTAGTGAGTACCAGATCCAGTATGCTTGCACCCCTGCTCAATCTATTAACAATCTAGTCCAGAGAGTTTGTGTTTACAAAATCCAGGAATCTTTGTGCCTGTACATTTGGTGTCATATATGATTCCCAGTTAATAGTGGGGTAATTAAATTTGCCCATGAATATGGTATTTGGTTGGGCGGTGAGTGTTTCCAATAAGTGTAAATATGTTATAGCTTACCTAGGTTATAGAGGAGGAACTATAGCTTGCAAGGAAGATGTATGGGATTTTGCCTATGATGATTTGAACATGGAGAAGCTCAAGTACAATGTCATGTTTGACCAGCCTTGATGTATATCTATGTTTGATGCAAATCAAGACATCTCCTCCTTTAGTTCTTGCCTGTGTACTAGCTGGTCTAAATGTGTGGAAGGCATTATAGCCTTACACTGCTGGTGTGGTCTCCATGGCTTTAAACCATGTCTTAGTGACCACACTGGAAGCACTGACCTCAGTGTCTGCATTCTCTAGGGTAAGGAGAGCTTGTAGGGAGTGGAGTTTTTGTTTATATTCCTAGCACTGAGCAGTAATACATTTAGACTTTCCTGGTTTTGATTTGCTATGCTGGAAGTACTTTCATTTTGGCATTGCCTAAAAAAGGCACTATGGGGGAGGACAATGCTTCAGATAATATTCAAAAGCCTAGCAGGGAGAGGTGCAGACCATCCCTGGAAAAGCAGTGTGGTCTGTTGAACATGTCCTGTCATGCTGACAAATATTACACCCCATTAGAATGACACCAAAAACTAAGTCAGTTATTAAAGTCAGTCATCTGTTTGGATTGTGGTATCATCCTTGGAAAAGGGAAAATGCTGCTCAATGGTAGGCTCATATTAGCCCGGGGACACTTATTCTGAAAGCTCAGTGATGTCTCTTTTCATATAGCCTAGGAAAGTACATCTTAGTTCATTTATACCCACATGGACTATGTCTGAGTCATAATGGTACTTGTCGTCTAATGACCTCAGTGCATGTATAATGTGGCAGATCCTGGCTCTAATAAGCAAGTGACTTTCTTCTTACTCAACCTACTGAAAGAGACATCTGTGTGTCTAACAATTGAGTCTCCAATGACCAGAATGTTGGATTGTGTAGTGGCTTACATTATGGGCTTAGAAGTAGAAGCTCCTTCAGATGTGGCTGTATGTGTTGATATGGGTGTTGTTTTGAAAGAGTGCATTCGGGACTGCTGAGGGTATTTGTTATGTATACTTCATCTAGTTGGTCTTTGGGGTTTAGGAAGGTTATATTTAAGTGCCTCAGCATTTATGGCTCTATGTGTCTGCTTTGAACTGTGTGTGATGGTTGCAGTGTATGTGTGCTACTGACAACTTGATTGACATTAGGAGTGCTTTTATTTGAGAGCTTTGCCTCCAGTGATATTGAGAAAATGCATCTTTCACATATCATGTCATTTTGTTTGAGAATTAACTGGCTGTCAGTAAACATAAGGTAATTTCTACATTGTTCAGAAAACAAAATCAGATTCATTACCACCTATGGCAGGAACACTCATAGATTTTTAGACATAGTGCAACAACACTGGGACATTCTTTTGACAGACGTTAGATTGTGTGATTTATTAGGTAGTAGATGTTCTTTTTCTTTCTATAGGGGCAAGACCTTGGGTAGTTATTTTAGTCATTATAAACATTTTGCACCCTCAGAACACTCTGTACAAAGTACATTAGATGGTATACAAGTGGTGGGGTGCCATCCCTGTGGCCATTGTTCTTTCTGTAAATTTATTTGTCAGACGAAGGAGTTTTCAAGTAAAAATACTTCTAAGTTTTTTTTCTATTAAAGTGTTTGGTAATTGTAATAGTGATTGGGCTATTTATCTTGTAATCTGTTCATGTACAGATTTTTATGTTGGCCAAACCTCCAGACCCCTAAAATTGCATATTTCAGAACATCTGAGCAACATTAGAAATAAATACTCAGCAAATGCTTTATATAAGTATACTATTATTAATAAGACAGAAAATTTTAAATTTATTGTTATTGATAGAATTTTGGGACATAAATCCATGAAAACTGGTTGGCACAAATTGCTAAATCAAAAAGAAAAATCTTGGATTGTGAAATTAGGAGGATTGTTTTCACCTGGTCTTAATGAACATTTATAATAATTGTTTAATTGGGTTTAATTACTCTATTATATCTTGATATATAATGTGGTGCTTTTACTGACTGTGTTTCACATTGAAAAAGGCCATTGGGTTGAAACTGGTCTGTTTCTTGTGTTTTCACACAATAAAAAATATGTATGCTCCAGTCGAGTGCTGGCCGTTTGTTCTTATGCACTTTGGCTTTTGAGCCTGAGAATTTGCCGTCCTTGCAGAGGTTTTGCTTGTGGCAATTTCTATATTGCCTTAGGATGCCCATATCCACAAAGATATCAATAGAGATAGTTGGAAAGTTCATATCCATGACAAAGGGCCCTTATTTATTGATTATATGGTTGGACTGAGAATAGAAAGTAATGTCAGGAGTATCTGGTTTGCAACTCTGGGGGCTTTGTTTGTCACTGCAAATTAGTTGCCATGTGTGCAACTGGGTAATGATAAAATGACAAGGGTATTATTAAAGGGACAATGCCAACTCTGGGTGTCTACATCTATACAGAGCACTGCCTAATACTTGAGGCAAACTGATAAGTAGACCCTAATGATTTGTGGATGGAGTACTTAGAGAGATATGCTGAAGTTTGGTTTGACAGCAGCAAATCAAGTAGTGCTTACTGAAAAGAAAGAATTAACTTTGTCTAGAATGACAAAAAGAGGGGATTCAACTTAATTGCTACTGTCTGGCTGCTGCTAGTGTTGGTCTCACCACAGCTTCACACTGCTGCGATACAATTGTATCTTCTTTCACCAGTAGCAAAACAGTAGAACCAATCCTAAGATGAGAAGCAGGCCACAGGGTATTCTTTGATTAATAGTCTTGTTGCAGATGATTTAAGGATTTGTAGACTTGTAACCTTTTCCTGGTAGGTGCCTTAAATACCAAACAGACCAGTCAGGAAGATCCAACACAGACACTCACTGCACAATCAGAAACAGTCAGGAATCAATGCACTCTGTTCTTTCTCTCACTAAGCACAATATCCAACATGGCACCTATGACGCACACTGTAGGCTTTCTGGTTATCAGCAATCTCCAGGAAATAATGTCCCTGTGCTCCTTCTATCACCAGGTGCAAAGCTAAAACAATAATCCCAAGATGACTACTGAGATGCAGAATGTGGGCTCTCCAATAAATCATGGTCACAGAGTAGATGTTGCAAATTTTAAATGTCGGATAAAAAATGGGTTAATATCCTAAGAGTTGCAGTGCGCAGTAAATATTTAGATATGAAAGAGGAGTAACTTCATCTTTAGCTATCTAAGTGCAGAGCCACAATTTTAAAAGAGCAAGATTGATTGGCAGGGGGGGGCCTTTATAGTCTGGCTATATAGAATATAGTAGGATGGTCAATAAATTTAAATAGCCAAAGAGGAGTGATTTTATAAAATGATAATTTTGTGCTTACTAAAAATAGATAATGAAAAAGGAGAGGGGAAGAAATACATGGTCAAATTAACATAAGTGGCGTATAACTAGAAAGACAGTTGAGTTTAAAAACACAATAGCACCAGGGTGAAAAGGTAGGGAAAATTTAATTTCTGTGTTACTCAAAAGAGGCACAGCTGTTGTCTTTTCCTAGTTTAAATATATAAGTAAAAGAAGAATATAAAGTACATGAAAGCAAAAACAAACTAACCTTTCTCTTAAAACAATCTATGACAGATTGAGTGAGCTTTTTCAGTAAAGCTTTGAAATGTCTTATTTTACCCCTTACGTAGAAGGTTTGGTTCCTAGCTCCACCCTCATTTCACAAGTAATTAACATTAGAGAATGGGCTTACTGTGCATGAGTACCCTGATTGGAGAATGAGCAGACTTCAGCAGGGTATTAATGTACAAGTAATGCCAGCTGAAAAATGAGTCTGCCCCCTCAAGGCAGCTTATCAAGCCGCTGTGGAGCTCGGAGTGAGAAAAACGGAATGGCTGCCATCATTTTACACTTGCTAAGCAGCAATTTTTGCTGTTTAGTGAGTGTAAAATAAAATAAAAGTAAAATAAAAAAATGTGTGCATCTCTTACTGTATGAAAGTGTATGCCTGTATGAGTGTGAGAGACAGATCAGTTAAGCTGCTATTTTACACTGGCGAAGCAGTGCTTTTGCTGTTTAGTGAGTGCAAAATAAAAAGGGTGTGTGTGTGTGTGTGTGTGTGTGTGTGTGCATGTGTTGTGAGAAATAGTGAGAGAGTGGGAGGGAGTGAAGAGTGAGAGCAATTGACCCTACCTCTCGGCATACTTCTCAACCACTTAGTGCAAGAAATCTGGACAAAGCACAATAAAATGGGGGATGACGGCAAAGGCCTAAAAATAGGGACATATATTAAATATTGCTCTTATAAACTTAGAAGGTTGCTAGAGCAACATGGGTTGTTTTAAGATGCATTTTCTGAAGGATTTGAAGTCTGAAACTTGAATGCGTGCTATTTTAGTGACTTCAGTCCTCAGATCATCCTAGTAAATTGCCAGAAAAACATAACTTTTATGAGGAACAGATCAAAAATATGAGCCAAAAATCTCTGGACATTCTGCAAAAATCTGGACAGTTGAGAAGTATGCCTTTTGGCACAAATAATGGGGAAACAAAGGGCTGAAAATAAGGACTGATTTTAAATATTGCTCTTATAAACTTAGAAAGTTGCTAGAAAAACAGGGTTTTCATTAGCATGCAATTTTTTCTGAAGCAGAGATTTATGTGTGAGAGTGCATGAGATGTCTACTGGCAGCAGTTGTCGTAAAGAGGTTTACAAACCTCTGCATCTTTCAGCTGAAGAAATCTGGATAAGGCCTAAAATAAAGGGATAATAATTGCTGTAAAATAGAAACTTAATTATTACTCTGATAAAATTACAAAGCTGCTAAACTAAAGGAAATCTGAAGCTCAAATGTATGTCATTATAAAGTAACTTCAATCTCCAGTGACTGCCAACCAAACGATTTAGTAGAAAGGCACCAAAAAATAAGGTAAATAACCTGGTTATTTTTTAAATGTTATATTTAGGCTGTAAAATGTTTCCTCCAACACCATTAACATGCTACAGCAAGTTTGAAACATTAAGCGGAAAATACACTAAATATATATATATATATATATATATATATATATATATATATATATATATATATATATATATAGCGATAGAGGGGGGGTTGAGGTGAGTTAAGGTAGGGTTTTAGAGTAGGGATTAAGTGAGTTAGGGGGCGAGGTTAAGTGGCGGGTGTTAGGGTTAGGTAGGAAGGGGTAGGTAAGTGTGTATAGGAGTGAGGTTAGTAGTAGTAGGGTAAGGGGTAGGTGGCTTGTTTGGTGTGTGTGTTGTGTGTGTGTTGTGTGTGATGGGTTTGTGTTGTTTTTTTTTGTTTGTTTTTTCGTTTTTGTTATTTATTTTTATTAGATTATGTGTGGTGTGTGTGTTTATGGACTGTTTATGGACTGGGTGGTATCGGTGTGATGTGGTGTTCGGTGTTGTGTGGTTTCGATTAATATATATATAAAAGTAAGTAAAACACAACAATTTTACAGACAGTCCATTCTCTAAGCACAATAATGCCCTCCAGGGTGTGTATTAATGTGCAATCAATGCCCTTCCAGCAGTGGAGACGCCCTCTGCCTGTGGGGTCGGGCCTCATACCCCCCCTGGGTGGGTGTTAATTACACATTAACACAAACCCTGTTAGGCATTATTGCTTGCTTAAATGACCTTTTTAATTTCTGTGTGACTCACAAGAGACATAGTTGAGGTCTTTTTCCTTGATTAATATTAACCTAAGATTTTCAACATTTACAACTATATTTGTTTATATTAGCTGCACATAGTGACATATATTTTTAAATAATATTTTATTGGTGACAACGTATTGAATCAGCTATTTAATGGCACATAACTTGCCTTGGTGAGACTCTGATAAAGTTCTGTTTTTTTATTACAAATGAAAGTGTTAAGTTACAGTTAAAAAGTGGTTCTTTTTGATACATTCATGGGTCAGATTTGGTTTTGGTGGTGATTTCAGCAAAATATTATTGATTAGCACTAGAGGTAACACTATGCACTACAGAGGCATGCACTCTGACTGATAATGAAGTCTTTCCTCAATGTGACTAATCATGTCTCTGAATCACATTTCCTGAGTTTGTGTAAACAGCGTCTTTTGGCTGCAACAGTTTAATTGAATGCATGGAGAATTTTCTTTATCCTAGTAAATGCATGCCAAGTAATTGTTTCTTTTTTAAACTGTGAAAACCACTTCTGTGATCCTCAAAACAATGATTCTGAACATGCAAAATCATGGATATATATATTTAGATCAAGACTGCAGCATCTCAGAATCTTCTTTTAACTTGAATGTACAGCAGTCTTGGAATTAATGCATCTATATAGCAGAGATCTGCATGACACAAAGCATTAGATAAAACTTTTTTCAAAAACAAACAAAAAAAAAAAAAACAAATAAATAAATAATCACAGTATTCAATGCCTAACTTTCCTATTCAACCACTTTCAATGAATCTCACATTTAGGCAAACAGTTCCTAACAGAAAAGTAAATATTGACCATGAGAAAGAAAAATGAGAAACTAAAGAAATAAAAAATTAATAACAAATGTAAAAAGAACTGAAAAAACTTCTTCTTTCGGCTTTTCCCAGTTAGGGGTCACAACAGTGGATCACCTGTACGCTCATGATTGGCAGTGGAGTTTTTACGGTGTCGAGTTGCCAGCTCGGCACCCAACCTTCCACAGAAGGCACACACAAGCACGCATTCACGCCTAGGGCCAAATTTAGAGTGTCCAAACTATGAATGGAAAAATAATATGATTAAAGTAACTATGGCTTCAGTCGCTTTCCTTCTGTAAAATCTTTATTTCCAAAACATGAATGAAATAAGTAGATGAGTCGTGAGATATAGTATTGCTATCCCATCAGCGTTATTTTCAGACTGAATAATAGTGCAAAGGAAACCAGACTACATGACATGCCCACTGGATTCTGAATAAAGCTAAAAGTACACATTATTTAAACACATAGATATAATGTAGGATTCAGAAACATGTCTAATGCAACAGTGCAAGGGCTTCAACAAATAGACTGTGTCATGTGACATGGCCGGAGTGTAATTATTGATCAAGAAGGAAGCATTTGGTGCCTCAATTATTAACTAATGTAGAAATTTCCTTGCACAAATGAAGGTGCCTACAAAGTGTGAGGCGTTTTGTGGGTGTGACCACAGAAATGTTGAGTGTCAATAGAATGCATACCTAAATGCACAAACTCATAATGTTATAAGAACTGCTATGATGTACACAGCAATGGACCTATTAAGTTGTTTTCACTGAAAATGGGAGAATAGGAAAGTCAGAAAGAGAGAAGAGCAAGCAGATAATGATACTCAAGAAGAAATGGAAGAAAAGTGATGGAGTATGAAGAGGGGGAAAATAAATACTTTTTTATGGTTAGGTGGCATTGTGGCATTTTTGTTTCTCAAGAAGAGTAGATGCAAAAGGATGTAAGGGGAAACCAGGAAAGCAAAAGGTTGTAGAGCTATGAAAGCAGGGATGCACAAACAAACAAACAAACACACATAAAACACAGGAAAAGGCCAACAGGGAAACTGCTTGCACAAAGAATGGTTTGAGAATGTATATATGTATATATATATATAAATATATATATATATATATATATATATATATATATATATATATATATATACACAGACAGGGGAAAAACAAGTGTTAATGGGGAGAAATGGGCAACAAAGATGGGGGATTTAACAAAGAAAGGGCAACTCCATGAGGGGTGCTAGGGTGGGAACCAAATTCCTGATCAGACTACTCTTCTTCTCTGGTCCTTTCTCAGATGGCACACCAGGCAGTGCCATGCACCTGTTTTGTTGTTAAGCTGTCAAACAAGAAACTCAGCTGCTGGAACTATCCATGTACACCCACACACAGCCCTCAGAACCGGACTTCAGTTGTCAGCCATGACACAAGGGGGATTCCAACCCCCTAAAGGACAGTTTCCTTGGCTCCCCATACTCACCTATCTATGACTCACACAGTGATATTAAACATCACAACCCCTCACCAACACACACACGCACACACTTGCATGTGCGCATACATGCACGCACACACACACACACACACACACACACACACACACACACACACACACACACACACACACACACACACACACACACACACTGCCCCACCACTGACACTTGTCACTGTGGCCCTCCCCACACTGTGCATATAATGACAACTGTGCCCTGCTGTCAATAATCTATTATCTAGGTGACCCATGTCTGATGCATGATGTACCAGTCTATGCATGGTATAGCACAGCTTGGTTGCACTAGTACATGCATCATTTTTGCTGCTGCATGTTATAATTAATTTGGCACATAGTTATGAACCAGATTCTGTTTCTTATCCACTGGTTCCTTATCTGGTACTTTTTCCACTGTTCACTGCAAATGTCTGTCTCCTGCTATATCTGTTTGTGTAGCAACATGTGTGTAATAGTGCTCCCACTGCAATTATATTTTGTTGCATGTTTCAGGGTTGTTTTGTAGACCACAACTGGAGACATCTAGGTAAGGAAGTGGGTGCTTAGCAATCCAAACACACTTTTGACAATATCTTGAGACAGTGACATAGTACTGTAATATGCATTCTTTGCCATGGTCAGTGAATTTCTCATTGGTGTCATTAGCCATGGATCCAAGACATATCTGCCATTACCAGTATTATGGTCCTGTGGAAACCACCAATATAAATTGCATGTGTGCTAGATATGGAAGTGCGAATGCTGGTTGGTAAATCTGCTGATACACTCTTTGTTATACTCTGTGCATTGCAGGTGATCTAGCAGTTAGTGGAATAGAAATTCTTGCTGTTCAGTCAGCTTGTCAGGGCAACACATCTCAACTAGCTCCCGCATAGTACTGTATCCACAGTGTAGAAGACCAGTCTTTCCTTGTCCTGGACAACATGGTATGTTAGGCATGGTTGGATGATGAAGCAGCACCAAGGATGACAGTGTATACTTCTTTGACTACTGGCTGCAACAATGACTTATTACAAATATATGTATCTAATAATGCAGCAAGCTACCCTCTAAATATTTACACAGTCCCTCTTTCATAATTCCAGGATTTTATTGTGGTTAGCAGCTCTGGCAGTAGAATACCATTGTGCAACCTTTATACATTTCTAAATCACAACAGCATATTGTTTATATCCTCATTTTAATAATGGTGTTCATTTCCATGTTATTATTTCCTCATTAGCGTATTATGCTGGCAGTAGTATTTAATGTCCTAGTCATATTGCTTTTACTGTGTCTCTGAATTGTTCCCTTCCAATGCATGGCTGTTCATGAAAATTCAGCTACTACAATGTGCAAAACATTTTTGAATCTCAGATATATATTTCATTTGCATCTTTTCAGGAGCAAAATAAAACCTTCTTTGCAGTGGATAACAAATGTGCATTTCCATTTACTTCAAATATTATTCATCATACTGCAGCATTCTTATGCTACAAGTGTATGTCCATTCTTTTAATTTCTGATACAGGGGGCTTGATTATTCTGTTTGCATGATTACTGTACCATTTATATTCTGACTGATGTCCACTTTTAGCATAACTGTCTGATTCTTACCAGAGTACCCCAGTGTGGTCACTTTGTCACTAACTGCTAGAGAAATTTAGTTTTTGCGGTTCAGTCTAGTACTATTCTATATCTTTTTCCTTATTCAGAATAAAACTCTAAACAAACTGTATTACTCTTGTGAGAAAGGAGGTACTGCCAACACAGTTAGTTGGAATTTTGTAAATAATTATATGTCATTTGTGAATATTCTCTCACAAAAATGTAACCCGACTTGTCTGTGACAAAAAATCCAACCTTCTTTTGGAGGAGGGAATATATCACATACATCTATGGACAAATATTATATTCCATATTCCATTTTTTTTGGTAGTCCTAAAAAAATCCCAAGAATCTATAATAAAGATGTGGATGTTCTTGTAAACATGTTTGGTCCATCTATCTTTATATACAAAACCTCTCCACCTCTCCTTCATTATTCTTCATTATTCTAATATCCTTAATTAGGAATTAATTCGTCAATTCATTTAACACATTTATTATATTTTAGCTTACGTGTTTGTTGTTTGGTTTGGTCTCTATTTTTATATTATTTTATATACCTCCCCACCATACCTACATTCGTAGTGTATTAATATTAATAACAGGATTTGCATATATACTATTTCTTTTTTTTAGTTCTCTGTTATGTGACTGTATTGTGTTGTCCTCCACTTGATCAAATGAGCAAGATTTAATTTTCTACAAAATAATGTAGCATAATTATACACTTTAACCATTATATATTGCTCAAAAATATGCTCATATTGGACAGCATTAGCGATTCACATCTGAATTGTGTATATGTACATTTTCAGTAGTTGTAACTGGTGAATTTCACTTCCTCTTCTTCTGTTTGTGTCATTGAAAGTTCTTCCTGTAATTAATTTGGATGATATCCTAGCCCCCCATTCTGTTTATTTTTTATATTCCTCTCTCCTCTGTTAATGTTATTAATTTAATTTAGAACACAGTATACAGGTAGAGAAGAGTTTTTTAAGTATTTCAGTCATCAAGTTACATTTGATTTTGGTATGTTATGTTCGTGTCTTATTCTGTGTGTGTGTAAAGCTCTTTGGAGGAGAAGCTGCTTAGCTTTTTTTACCGCACACACAGACAGTCGGGTACATTTTTGTGTTTAACGCTTTATGGAAGCTCAACAATGCCGTACTGAGTGCATCTGACACTCGGAAAGGTCGTTGGAAATGCTGCCTACGGAGGACAAATTTGTTATGTCCGTTTGATTTCAGTTTGTTACACAACCTAAACCAAAGACATACCCTATATTCAAAACATATTCGACGGCTGGAAAAAAGGATACTTGTATAAAACAAGGTACTGTAAAAAATAAAACGGCTAGTCCAAAAAAGGACGTATGTTTTGATAAAGGCATGCAATGTAATCGGAAAAAAGACAGTAAGACTAATTATGACAATAATGATGTGTTTAATCAATTTTTAAATGATGAATGTAATTTTGATAAAGTATACCAGGTACCCTCATCATTTTCAAAAAACACAAATAAGAACTGTATTAAGGATATGATTTTTAACTTTGGTAAAAAATTATCTTCTATTAAAAATATTAAGGTGGATAATGCATATTTGTCTAAATGTATTGACATACAAGTAGTACCAAAGGGCCTCAGATTTTTTAAACTTCCTATGGGGTTAACATACAGTGACAGTGTGAAATTTGAATTCAATAATCTGTTCGATGATTTTGGATTTCAGTATATGAAATTAATAATGAAATACAATGATGAAAAATTGTCAACTCTCATAAATGAAGTGGAAATTATTAATGAAAGCATCTTACAGCATTATGATTTCCAGGCATGGAAAGATTTGTATGAGAAGCAATTTTTTTCAGCAGACAAACAAGCATTTAATATCCACAGTAGAAAGAATGGCAAATTGGATCGTGATGTGGAAGCCTATAAGCTTCAGAAAGCATATATTTGCATGGATAGGAGATTTAGTGAGAGAGAGGGGAGAGAAGAATATACAGAAAATTTTCAGGGGGGCAGATATCATCCAAATTACAGGAAGAACTTTCATGGACACAATCAAGTGAACAGGAAGTTTTAAGTGACCCTTACAACTACTGAAGTATCTAATGTACATATACACAATTCAGATGTGAAATCGCCTAATGCTGTCCAATATGAGCATATTTTGAGCACATATAATGGTTTTAAAGTGTATAATTATGCTGACTATTCTATACAAACAGAGTTTTATAGTCTTTTAGCGAAAGGTATGAAATTTATACCTCATTTTAGGTTATCTTTGGTGGATACTATTAAACAAATTAAATTATTTTGTAGAAAATTAAATCTTGCGATTCAATTTGATCAAGTGGAGGACAATACAGTCACACTTAACAGAGAACTTAAGAAAAAAAGTGCATATATGCCCATCAGTAACCCTGTTATTAATAATTACGAAAAGATAGTATGTAAGGAGGTATATTGGTATAATAAAAAATATATAAGAAATAAAGACCAAACACGTAAGCCTGAGGATAATTTAACTGTTAAAGAAAAATTAATTCAAAACAAGGATATTAGAATAATGAAGCCCGATAAAGGAGGTGGAGTGGTTATTTATTCTAATTCAGTATATAAGACAGCCATTCATAACATACTCTATGAATCAGGGAATTATGAAAACATATCAATGAATGAAGTATATACAGGATACAGAAAAGTTGATTTAGCTATAGAAGAATATTTTCTGAATAATAGAATTACACAGGATATTCATGATTTCATTCGGGTTGAATTTCCTATCCTAGCCCACATCGTGGGTATACCAAAAATACATAAATCTATATTGAACCCTCCATTTAGACCCATTATTTCTGGGTCTAAATCTAAAACTTTTAATATAGGGCTAGTTATAGATAGATGGACCAAACATGTTTACAAGAACATCCCACATCTTATTATAGATTCTTGGGATTTTTTAGGCAAACTGTCAAAAGACTTATGGAATATGGAATATAAATTTGTCACGATAGATGTATGTGACTTATTCTCCAGTATCCCCAAGGTAGAAGGGTTGGATTTTTTTTGTAATAGTCTTAGGAGTCATTCTACCTTAAGTTGGGATAGGATCACCTTAATTCTAGATATGTTGTCCCTAGTCCTGGATCACAATTATATTGCTTTTGAAGGAGAAATTTTTAAACAAAGCAAAGAAGTTGCTATGGGTGCCTCATGTGCACCCATATTTGCTAATATGGTGATGCTGGACTGGGAGACTAATTATATATTTAAAAGTGAATATTTTTCCAACATTATGTTTTACGCAAGATTTTTAGACGATATATTTATTTTATGGAAGGGATCAAATGATGATATTATTAAATTTGTGGAATATATTAATGATACCACCAATTTTTTAAAATTTACTGTGAATTTTAGTGACAGTGGTATCGCATATTTAGACACATATGTTTACAAAACAGATAACAATGCATTTGCCTCAAAGGTTTATAGAAAGAGTACACATTCTAATGATTATGTGTATTACACAAGTAACCATCCACGTCATATATTCAAGAATATTATAAAGGGACAGTGTATCAGGGGAGTTAGGATGTCCTCCACAAGACAGGAGATGGAGAATGAGATGAAATTAATCAGACAACTCTTCTTAGATAGAGGATATCCTATCCAGCTTATTGAAGACATTATTGTTTATGTTTCTAATCAATGGAATTGCAAGTATACTACCTTGTTAGGAAAATATGTATCCAAGTTGAAGACAGGATCAACAAGTAGTTTTTCAGCAGGTAGAGTGTGCGTTCTCACTTATACACCATATGTCGACAGTATCAAGGAAATATTGACAAGGCATTGGGATATAGTGACAGTATCGGAAGTATATAAGGAGAAAATAGGACTATACCCTCAAATTGTATACAAGACTGCCCCTAATCTAAAGAAATTACTTGAACAAGCAGGGAATGACGGAAGTATTATCAACAAAATTACACACAACCCTACTAGGAAATGTGGGAGATGTAAACAATGCAAATATATCAATAATCAGTCACACATCAAATTGGAAAATGTGAATAGGACTAAGATTAAAAGCATGAATGGCAATTGTAATACTACACAGGTGGTTTATTTAGCAAAGTGTATAGAATGCCCTGCATTCTATATAGGAAAAACCGAAAGACGATTGAGGCAACGAATCTATGAACACTATTATAAGATTAAATGTAAAGATTTGAACAATGCACTTTGCAAACATATCAGTGAGGCAGGGAATAATCATTTATTCCAGTTCTCAATTATTGATAAAGAATATATAAGCCCATTAGGTGGTGACTGGAAATCTAGATTAGCTTGTAGAGAAAGTAATTGGCAAATGTTAACAGATGCCACAACTAAACCAGGCCTCAATGATTATATTAGTATAAAGCCATTTCTATTAATGCGATAATCTTATCTGTTTGAATAAAACATTACTCATATTATTCACATTGATTATACCATTCTACATAGTTTTTTTTATACAGAGTTTTATACATATGTATCACAAGATTTATCAGTGTGTATATATAGCGTTTTTTGAATCACTAGTCATGTATTTTACAGCATATTAGTACACATGCATACATATATTTATTATAGACATAATCCAGATATTCTTACAATATTAAATGTATTTATGCTGTTATTGATAGTAGTTAGTATAATATAGGATGTAGATAGGATGTGAGAAACTGTTATTAATTTAGAACACAGTATACATATAGGTAGAGAAGAGTTTTTTAAGTATTTCAGTCATCAAGTTACATTTTATACTGTATTTATGTATTTATTGCCATTTATTTATTATCTAATAATATATTATATATTTATGGACAGTTGAGAGATCGTTCTCTATATGTAGAATTATATACATTGCATTTTGACACATTTTATTACAATTATATCATCTCTTTTTAAAGATTTTGAAGGATATGAATTTTGACATTATTCTAAGTGTTTGTACCTTTAAATGTTCCTGCTTTTAAACATGTAATGATGTTTTTGGCGCCAAATTTTATTTAAAATATGGAGTAGTAGCTGAAGTTATCTGTTCTGATGAAGTCTGCCTTATGACAGATGAAAGCGCTTAACAAATGTGATTTTTGAGTGGAATATGTTCTTGTCGTGAGTTATTCTGTGTGTATTAAAGCTCTTTGGAGGGAAGCTGCGTTAGCCTTTATTACCGCTACACAGACAAGTCGGGTTACATTTTTGTGAGTGGATTTTGTTTACTGCTTTATCATTTGTGAATATTAACATAATTTATATAGCAGTATAACAAAAGGGGATAGTGCCAGCACAGCTATCTGGATGTTTGTAAATAATTATATATCCATGGTAAATATCAAAACGATTCATATAAGATGCTTGTGTTACAAATGTATTAGAACTGTATATCTAATGTGTTTGTACAGACGTGTTAAAAAGGTATTTTGTAAAGCACTGGGCTTAAAGATGTATCCACAGTGTGCCCTGCTGGAAGAGAACAGAAATGTGCATACACTAATGTAACTGTTTAAATGTATGTATTTTAACAGTGGAAACTGGAACACAGGAAGTTAACTTCATTCCGGAAAACTTCAGAAAAATAGCTGAAATTACTTTACTTTATGACAGCAAAAGACAGGAGGGAGCTCTCTGTGTTGTCTTGAAGGATACATAATTACTAGGCTTGAGATGTGGAAGTGTTTTATTGTTTTATGACTTCCAAAATCTGCTATAGATCTGAGATCTATGCATTTTTACAGGTATATGCTAAATGCCACCAGCTGCCATCAATGGTTGTTTTGGGGACTCAGAACTAGGAATCAGATGACAAGGAATTATGTCATTCTGCAGGTTATGCCAGCAGTAATATTTGATATATTAATTTTGGAACTCTCTTAGTGAAGAGACAGCATTCTGTATTCTGTCTTGGACTTGTCAAGATCCATTTAGCATACATCTGCCTTGCTCTAAAGTAAGTTAACTACGGTATTTATTTGGTGACACTGTGGGCCACTCCTAACAGCCTTGCTCTTGGTCAAACTACCATTTGTATTAATAGTAACATTACACAGTAACATTGGACACCCTTTGTTAAGGGCCTTAAAGTAGCTGATAAGGGCTTCTGGTGGCAGTGATGCCTTTCCCAGGTGTGTGTGTGTGTGTGTGTGTGTGTGTGTGTGTGTGTGTGTGTGTGTGTGTGTGTGTGTGTGTGTGTGTGTGTGTGTGTGTGTGTGTGTGTGTGTGTGTGTGTGTGTGTGTGTAAAACAATTCTCCAAGAGTGTGTGTCAACTACTTGGGCATGGACACAAAGCACTGGTTGGACAGAGAGAGTGCTGGAGGACTTGCCTTGGAACCAAAGCTCTCAACAGTCCCTGATTTTCAGGGATGTCCCTGATTTTGACTCAAATTTTAGCTCTGTCCCTCATAATCCCTTCTAAAAATTGGTGACCTTTGGAGAAAAAGTAGTCAATTATACTTAACAAATAATGACAATAATTAGAGTTATAGCTTACTTTTACTTCAAAAAATGAATATTGATTCACGTCCTTATTTGGACATTGTCTCAAGTTAATCGTTTTAATATTTAATAAGTGTCCATGATTGTCCCTGATTATTTCTGAATTTGTCCCTGATTCTGTTGAGATTTGCCCCTGACTGGTTGAGAGCTATGCTTGGAACCCTGGATAAGGACTCAGCTCTATAGCTGTGCCAGTGGGGAGTCTACTAGGGTTCTGGAGAAAAAGGGAGAAACCAACCCCAGACTGACTGTGGTCTCTGTGTGCTCTTAAAGGAAATTACACGATACAGAGAGCTGCATCTGGAAATGATGTGTGTGTACTTGTCATCCTACAAATGTACATCCCCCACCATTGCCGGTGCTGAGGATTGAGGCTCCTTGATTACTGGTCCTTTGGTGGGTTGTCACAACTCTGTTCTCATAAGTGCTTATTTGTGCTATGCAAAGGTATTTGTCCCAGTACTCTAACTTTATCATCATTTGGTTTCAGTTAATTTGAAGTCAAAACTTGACTCACTATTTCATCTCTATTACTCTAATTTTATGGTGTCTTTTCCATCTTGCGGTTGTACTGTCACAGGATATTCAAACATAGCTCTCAACCAATCATGGACACATCTTAACAGAATCAGGGACTAAATTCTGAACATTACTTTTCCTGAATAGCTGAAAGAGAGTTATTTCATCTTGTAAACTGCCAATATTTTGACATTGTTTCAGATCATTGAAGCATGTCAAAGAAAATTGAGGAATTTTCGAGTGTGGATCTCCAAGCCATCATGAAGTTCCCCTATTCCTGCAGAAGAAACCTCCAAAAGAAATCCTTGATGTATGATGCAATTTTGAGTGGCAAGTGCCTTTCTTACTCAGCTGTGAAGAAGTGGTGTGCAAACCTTCAGCATGGAGATTTGGAGACCGAAGATGCAGCAAGGTCTGGGAGGTCTCAAACAGTGTCATCTCCTGAAATTGTTAACCATGTCTATGATCTCATTTTGGCAGATCAGTGAATATCAGCTAAAACAATTGCTGAGATACTACAGATATCCAGGGAATGTGTTGCGTTTATAATCCATGAGCAGCTGGGTATGCAGAAGCTGTCAGCCAAGTGGGTACATAAATGTTTGAATGGTAATAAGAAAATATGTCAAGTGGACACTTTCAAGTTGATTTTGTCCCATTTTCTTTGAGCTGGTACTAATTTTTTTGGAATGACTAGTTACTGTTGATGAAACATGGTTAAACTGCTATGATACTGAGACAAAACAGTCCATGCAATGGCAGCACTCAGGCTCACCAAGGCCAAAGAAGTTCAGGACCCAAAAGTCAGCAGGAAATGTCATGGCCACAGTGTTCTGGGATAAGGAAGGTGTAATGACTGACTATCTTCTAAAGGGCCAAACAGTTAATGCAGAATATGACTGGAACTTGCTGTGCTGATTAAAGGAGGCATTAAAACAAAAAAGGAGAGGGAAGCTGTGGAACGTTCTCTTTTTGCAAGACAATGCACTTGTTCACAAGGCTGGCAAAACAATGGATGCTTTGACGAAATTAGGGTTTGAGTGTACAGACCATCCACATTACTCACTAGATCTTACTCCATCTGACTATTTCCTGTTTTCAACTCTTAAAAAGAGTTTGAAAGGGTGGTAATTTTTGAGGGATTCAGAGGTGATTGCAGCAGTGGAGCTATATTTCAGTGACCAGACTTCAGACTGTTTTTTGGCAGGGTTAGAAAAACTTGATGATGTCCCAAATGTGTTTAATTTTTGGTAGAATATGATGAATAACTTGCAAGTTTCATGGGTCCACATCATTTCTTTCCTGGTCAAGCTTAGAACTTTTCACCCGCTCATAATATACAGTTTCTGAAGTAAAAGAAGTCTACATAACTGTAATTATTGTCATTATTTGTTAAGTATAATTCACCACACATTCTCCAAAAGTCAACAATGTTAGGAGGGATTAAAAGGGACACAGCTAAAATTTTAAGAAAAATCAAGGACATCCCTGAAAATCAGGGACAGTTGAGAGGTATCGATAGTTCAGTCCTGCCTCTGTCATGCTATTCTTGGATTTTTTAACATACAAATAAATTACTAAAAAATACAAACAACACCCTCAAGCACCTTGATCAACTCACCAAAACATTTCGGGTATAGATGAAATGCCAAGGTCTGAGGAAAATGTAGCATGATTTGGCATAAACACATGAACACACAAACACACACATGCACACACACACACATGCACACACGCACACACGCACACACACACACACACACACACACACACACACACACACACACACACACACACACACACACACACCTGTCTATGCATATGTTTATCTCGTCCGCAGTTTCAGATAAGTAATCAAGTAATTTATAAATGTATGTGAGTCTGAAGCATTCTGTGCCCATGATGATAATTTGTCCCATTTTTGGAACAATATGGGTGCATGTTCAGTAACATGAAGTTTATTGAAGTGCCTAGAAATAATCACAGCTATATTTGCAGCAGATATAAGATAGCTATATGTCTCTTAATAAAAGAAATACCAAACCCTGAAACCCTGGAATCATTACAGCTACATTTGCATGAGATATAATAGAGCTACATGTCTGTTAATGAAAGAACGACCAAACCCTGAAACCCTGGAATAATTGTAACTACATTTGCAGTAGATATAAGATAACCATATGTCTGCTAATGAAAGAATGACTATTGCGTAACATCGTTCCTGGATTTTTATTCATGCACTAAACTGCAGTGCATAATATGTCCAATCTGATGTCCCCCAAATGACAGTGTTTTTCTCATTTAAGCACAAGGATAATGAGCTGTAAAGTCTGTTTAAAAGTAACTGTGCAGTTTATCTGTTTTTAAAGAAAAGCAGGTGAAGGCTGTATTAAGGACCAAGCACTCCTTTGATGATTGTTTGCCTAGACTGTAAGCACAAAAAGTTAGAGTAATATAAATAGATATGGAGGGATTTACCTGACTTAGACTTTATGTAATGTCATTCTATAGTCAGTGGGGGAGTTGGGTGCACCCATGGCAGCTATTTGGAAGAGAAGACTGCATACTGAGTTCCTGACTATTTAATTAGTAGCTAAGTCAGGAGGTATCTTCTTTAGCCTGACAGAGAAAAATATTGCATTGACTTAGCTTTTTCATATATTTGCAGTTAAATGCTTATCAGACAAACAGTTTATAATGTCAGACATTTCTATTTGACATTGATTCATTATGGTCAGGTTAGTCTTCAGCTCCAGTAATGACTAGGCCATTTGCATACATGGGTAGCAGAATAGAGTTCACATACACTGAAAAAAGTAGTTCTTAATAAGGTGCAGTGATTCTGATCAACCTTCAATAAAATATTTTCTGAACTTCGGCATCCAACATGAAGGGGATAATCGAGCAATTTATATACCAGGGCAGGAGAAACTTTTTTAAAGGTGAAGTTTGGTTTATGTCAGATACATTTTGGCATTTCTTGCACAAGATTTGAGTCTTGATCTAGAGTGCCCTTGAGTTTCTTAACAGTATGCAACAGAGATGAAAAGTATGAAAAGTGTGATAGGCCTGAAAGAAAACCCAACAAGATCCTTAGTTGTGTGGCTCTGGCCAGTGATTTGGATGTTACATAAATCAATGTCATCCATACTGCACAAAATGTAGTATTCACTAATATCTGCATGACAATGCTGGTGGGACAGTGGCACATTAATTTCAGTGGTACTTTAAAGTCTTACAGGTTTTCACTTTTTTATATTCTGAAAATCTGTTGATGGGCTAGCAGCAATGTTATTAATATTTCTTCTTAAGCTGTTTTAAACTACTATTGCTGCCAGCTGGTTGCAAACTATGACTACAATCTGCTAACAGTTGTACATGGTCATATATGTGAATCAGCATCCCATGTTATGTATGCAGAGTTTTTTTTCCATAGCTAAAATAAATTCATTAGACACAACTGCCTCTTTTCAGAATTAACTTATCTTATTAATTATAGCCTATTACAGCAACACAGGAAAGTGACTTTCTCAGAATCACATGCTAAAAAAATGGCAGCTGAAGGAATCAAGCCCTGGCCAAGAGGCAAAGTTTGTAGATGCTCATTATCTAAAATCTCTTCGCCTAGCTGTCAGGTTAGGCCTGTTTTGATATGATGTGTGCCTTCTTGTTGTGAGTTATGGTGAAAAAGAGTACATTATCAGGACCTGGAAAAGTTCCATTTTTATTTTTGTTCACATTTTGAAGGAGCATGATAAATGAGCTTTGTCCTCCTAGATTATTCTAATTTTATAACCCCTCCTTAGTGCTGTGTGGTGGGTGTATAAGACTAGAGCCATACATGAATAGAGCAATGTTATACTCTCTTGGGATTTCAGCACTGCAGGATGCAAAGCACGCTTTCATATTTCTGGGCAGTGTGTCTTATTAAAATTATTTTTGACAGTTTCCTGAGATTCTTGGATGTATTATAAGAGAACAGAGTGTAGTTTTTTAACCTGCTGGCAATAAGCCAATAAATATTTCTGAAGTCATAATTGGTTTTATCTGTGCGAATCAATATGCTTCTTCATTGGGTCTTTAATGTTGTTGATCACAATCATGTTTATTGTCTAGCCTTAGCTTTTAATGTCCACATGCATGAGGGATGAGATTCCCTCTGTTCTGTAATAAACTAACTCACTGTAAGAAGTTAAAACAGTTAGATGTGTATTAGGTAGTGTCCAACTTTCAGTTTGTTTGAAATTATGTTATATTGATAAATTTGCAAAAAGTTGGTTATCTTATTAAATTACAGTCTAGCATGACAACACATTAAGGATACATGGAAGGCAATATGTGACCAGAGACAAAGTCACTACAGTTACCCGAGTGGCCCTGAAATTCTGGCTTTCAGCTATGCTCACAGAAATATTACTGACATCGTCAGCATAAAACTGACATTACTATAATAAAATAATTGCACAAAATTATCTGGTTGGGGAGGTGGTATAATAGTAAACGTATTTATCTCACCGTCACAAGGTACAGGGTTTGATTCTCACCTTTGAAAGGGAAATTGACTAGGCTTAAAATGGCTCATAAGGACAGCTAATCTAGTACTTACCTATGAACTATGCACCAATAAAAGGGGGCAAAATTATAGTGTTTATTAGGGACTTTCTGACGCCTTCTACAATAATTCAGTAAATGTTTTTCATTGATGTTAAAGACTACAGAGTAAAATGTCTGTTATTCATAACCTGAGGTAGCTAACTGCAGTTGTATAATAGTATTTGGTGTAATCTAAATGAAACGTCACTGCGCTCGGGCTCTCTTTGCTCCCCTCCCTGCCCCCAATTCCCTCCCACCCCCAATACCTCTAAATTTATAGCACTATAGCCACTCCCCCACTTTCTAGATCCTATCTGCTTTCATCTGGGATAATTCCTCCCACCCCCATTCTTCTCCTACATTTTAATAGCACCTATTAGCTTTCATCTGGCATTCTGCCATCCCCCTTCCAGTACCTTTACCTCACCACTCTATCTTCTGGTGTTGCATCACCAGGTAAAACAGTTCCTTAACTCACTAGCTGAATCACAGATAATGATATACTCCTCTTTACTACCCCTCTTGTTCACACCATACCTCCTTACCTTGTATGAAAGCCAGTTTCTCATGGGATTTCAGGTCTCAAAAGGCCATAGTATCACCCCAGCTGTAAATCCTCCCACCTTCAACCATATTTACAGTACCAGGTTCTATCCAACATCTTGTTCAGTCTATCAACATCTCAACCCCAGGCACATTAGCTCTAGATACAAACACTGCCACAAACTAATAAACAAATTCCTGAAGTTCATCACCAAGTATAGACTTAACCTAATACTTGGTGGTGATATTCACCCCAACCCTGGCCCACCCACTTCAGATACACATACCCCCTCTACTTGCAATCAAAGCTACAAACCTATAATTAATAGGCCAACTAACTCTCTTCTAGCCTGTCATCTCAATATTAGAAGCATTAATAACAAGGTACATGAATTGCATGCACTTCTGGATGTACACTCCCCTGAGATGCTCTGTTTATCTGAAACCTGGTTAAAACCTAACACTACAGACAATGAAGTGTTACCACCTGGGTACAACATACATAGGCTGGATCGTGCTTCGAGGAAGGGGGGTGGGGTAGCTGTACTCTATAAATCTGAGTTGAATGTCACCATAGATGTAATACAACCACCTCAGATTAATAACTCTGAGATTCTTGCCACCAATTTACAACTTAATAAAAATAAATGCATTAATCTGTATGTACATATCCCCAGGTAACAATATATCTATACTTGAAGATATCCTGCACTGGCTATCATGTCACTACCCCCAAGAAAACCTACTACTTGGAGACTTTACCATAGCCTGGGGCACCTGTTCCTCAAAATCCCCAACCACCCATATTAACATGCATGCATTTACACAAATCATATCCACCCCTACCAGGATAGGTAAACCCAACCAAAAAGAAAGCATACTTGACTGGGTACTCATAAATAGTCACCTCCAACTGTACATCTCCTGTACCCTCCCTGATGGCCTAACCGATCACCTTCTCACCTATGTAATTAAGCACAAAGCCATTAATTCCCAACAAATCTTACTCAGAAAGGTTAGAAACAATAAAAACTTTGACCCTGCCAAATTCCAACAAGAACTAAACTCATGTAATTGGTCTATTCTAAAACACCTCCCCTTAGAGGAAGCAGTAGCATACTTTAACAACAAATTCCTTGAGATCCTTGATTTGCATGCACCTGTTCATTCAAAGAGAACAAAGGCAAAAACTGCACCATGGCTTTCTAAAGAGTCTAAACTCAAAATTACCCTTAGAAACAAAGCATGGACTTTATGGCATTTGTCTAAAGACCCACAATATCACATTAAATACAGGCAATCCAGGAACGAAACTAAAAAATCTATTTTACAAAACCAAAAACAATATTACTGTAATTTACAAACAATAAATCAAAATAACCCTCAGAAGTTTTGGGCAGGTTTACATAATCTACTACATCCTGGACAAACCTCAACCCCAATCCCTGCTGCTACTGTTGATAAAACCCTTGAAGATGTTTCTGACAGTTTTAACTGATTCTTTACTGAGACAATTCAAGCCCTAGCTAGCCAACTATCTCCTAGCTCCCCTGGTCCTGAAAGTAGCACCCCTAGAAACCTACCCGCATTCAGCTTCCAACCAGTTGCCACTTCATTTATCCATACCTTGATCAAAAAAATAAAACCCACTACACTTTCTGCTGATCAACTCCCAGCCGAGTACCTACAAAAATCAGCTGATGCTATTGCTTACCCCGTCTCAATACTAATCAATCGAACCATAGTAGAAGCTAAAATTTCCACCATCTGGAAAATATCCTATGTAATCCCACTTCACAAAGGAGGCAGCTCTACTGAATTCTCCAATTATAGACCGATAGCTATACTCTCTCCACTTGCAAAGATTATGGAAAAATGTATTCATAGACAACTCATGCACCACCTAATCCTGAATCACCTTATGGCAGACACTCAGCATGGTTTCCGTCCTCAACACAGCACTACTTCAGCCCTACTAGCCTTTACCAACACCATAAACCATAATCACAACAATAATTATATATCCTGAGCCCTCTTCTTGGATCTTTCCAAGGCATTCAATATGGTTGATCACCAACTTTTAATCCACACCCTGCAAACATTCTGTCTACATACTAGAGCCCTTCAATGGTTTCAATCCTGCCTGAATGGTCAACAGCAGGCTGTCCTCTGGCAGAACAAACTCTCTAACCTTCTTCCTAAACACCCTTGGAGTACCACAAGGCTCTATACTAGGGCCCTTGCTGTTCTCCATCTTCATTAATGACCTTTATACTGTCATCCCAAAAGTCAGCTGTATACAATATGCTGATGAGTCTACTCTGATTTGCTCGGCCGCATCTCAAATAGAGTTATGGTCAGCTACCCAGACCACCTTTAATGCAATAGAAAACTGGCTTTCTGAATGTCATCTGATCCTAAATCCCAAAAAAACTAAAATGCTGTTATTTTCACCAACATGTAGGTCTACTGTTTTCACCTTTACCATAAATTCAAATGATGGCACAATAATCTCTCCTGACCCCTCTACAAAACTATTAGGTGTCATCATAGATAATAATCTAAAATTTGACCTACATGTTAACCAAACTATCAAAACCATCAATAACAAACTAGGGTCACTTTACAGAATAAAAGCCTTCCTAATCCCTCCAGCTAAAATTGCCATAGCTCGCTCTCACCTTCTTTCAACCCTTCTGTATGCATCCCCTCTACTGTCGAATTTAAACTGAATTTAAAAAGACTGTCCTTAATAAACTCTCAATTTCCTACAACCACATTGCCAAGTTTGCCACTGGGCTGCCATTTAGGACACATCATTGCATCAATCTAAATCAGCTTGGGTGGCTTGAACTACCCAGCCTAATCCAGTATAACCAACTGATTATGGCCTATAAAATCCTCTATAATCCGAACAATACTCCTGCATGTAAAAATATTATCACCCCCTATAACAGTCCTAGGCCGCTTCGATCCTCTAATAAACTACTAATTCAGACTAGCAAAATTAATAACACAGCCGGTGACTCTCTGCAAACTCTGTAAGTAGATCCTGGAACTCTCTTCCAGTTGATATTACCTTACTTTCCACCTTAGGTCAATTTAAAACTAGACTCAAACAACATTTGTCACTTAACTGGCTATGTCACTGTATCAAGCCTGGCTAACTCTCTCTAGAATGTAAAAATCTGTTTACCAGTTTACTGTGTAATTTAATTTAATCCTGACTTACACTCAGGATTAACTCTAACCTGTGGAACTTGTTTAACTTGCTTATTTATGTAATCTCTAAATAGTTTGTTTGTATTATGTAATGCTAGTATTATGTAATGCTGTATCTGCTTACCCTTGGAGCTTTTCTCCCTGGGCCTCCACTGAAAATGGACATGCATCCAGTCGGACTATCCCAGTCAACAAATGTAAAATAAATAAATAAATAAATAAAACATATATAGAATTGACGTAACAAAGTCCTGTTGGGATAACCATACAAAAATACACAAACACACACTCTCACATCCACACACACAGTGAAAAATGGAGTTCCTTAATATTTATTTATGCATAACATTTACTGATTGAATATGGGAAAAATTTTATCATTCCCTGTGCAGTGTGAACATCTGTACTAGTTCATTCATGACTAGTTGAAAATAATATTTTATTTTGCCAACCAGTAGCCAGTAGCATTCAAGACAGATTTGCATTCAAGCCGAAATGAGATACTGCCATCATTATTATGTATCCTTTGCATCTGGATTTGATTCTCTGTCATTATTTCCATTCTGAAAAGCTGCAAATGCATCTAGTAGTTTGACAACTAAATGTTGTGTGACATTTAGATTTCTGAATCACATATCAATCAAACTCTGTTGTTGTGGTTGTGACTTTGTCACTTCCCTATGTCAAAATTACTTCAGAACTATTTATTATGCATTTAATACATTTGCGGAGTGCCCTTGCTTGAAGGGTGTGAGAATTTACAGCAAAAAACAAGAAAGCCTTGTCTTACTATATACCAGCACAAGCTGTATTAACTACTTTTCACAAAATAGTTTTACCGAAAATAGATATCTCTGTCCATTAAATCATATTTCTTTATTCAGAAATGAAATAAAATAAACTTACATGTCTACTACAATGCTAGAAATCTGTTTGCAATGACTCATGGTTGTGGTGATACATATATAAATATCTCTTTAGGATGAAAATATATGTATGTAGCTTAAGATGAGTAAATAGAAATGTTTACTCCAAGTCTGCACATGCTAGTTGTTCATGATTCACTTTTTCAATGCCACGTAGACTAAATGGCAAGTGCCCTAACTCCCACTAACCTGATCCTAGTTAATTACATAGCCCTACCACCATCCAATATGCTGAAGTGTATAGCCTTTCCAGAACCTTAACACTCACTATTTAAACATAAAACTCTCTTACAGCTTTCTAAATCTAAAGTCCCCATTTTCTCCATAACCTTAAGCTACTCTCCCAGTCTCTAACCCTAATACTACTACTCCTGCTTCCTAAACAAACTCCCATCCCACACCTTAATTCTAAAGTCTCTGATTGCTCCCTAGCCCTAAACTCCTTGATTGATGCCTAGCCATAAACTCCCATCAAACTCTACAACTCTAAAACAACCTCCTTCCTAAATTTAAATCCTACTCTAAAGGCTGCCTGAAACCTGACCTACATTCCCATCCCCTCCCACTCCATCCATATGACTGCTGCACTTAACTTGCTTGAACCTGGCTGCTGTGTTTGTGAAAGGTGAGGCAGCTCCACTCTCTCTGCATGGCTTCCACACCTTGCCCAAACATATAGGTTTGAGTATGAGTGGCAGCTTGAACAAGCTGCAAAACATCCATCTTCCTGGAGGCAAGACAGTGGTCTCTGAACGACCGGAAATTGGACACTTATAATAGACACGATAAAAACTGCAGAACTTTTCAGGTGGTCTGAAGAGATGCATTTACTGTAATTTTGGGATAAAAATTTTTAAATTTCCAAGAATATTTTGATTGTTACATTGAACACATCCTTAGAAATGTAATTTGTCATTTCATTAGTACCACGTTTTTATCACTCTCATTATGCAACTATTTTGCATGAATATGACCACTGAAAATTTTAGACCTCTAGCAGGAAATGATTTTGAATAAGAAAAAAAAAACTGCTAGCCAGAATAAAACATAATTAATTTACTTTAATAATTAATAAAGATGAGCCCAGTAGGGTACATTAAGCATGCCAGTAATTGAATTTACAAATGGACAAGTTATAGCAGAGAGTTTAAATGTTCATTAAAAGAAAAAGAAAAATGAAATGTGGCTGCAAAAAGACCAACTAATTGAGAAAGCAAATGTCTCTCCGTCATGCTTATTAAAATGAAATGTGATTGATTTCCAAAATGAATAAAACACTTTATGTTGCGGTTAGGAATTTTTTATTTATGGGGACTATATAAATGTGAACTCATACATGGAAGTAAATGAATTTAATTCAACATTTTAGTTATGCAGACTCGTCAAAAACAGTTAAAATCCTTCTGATTACTTGCAAAATTCGCAGATTTTCATGCATTTTAAGATCAGATATTTGTACATCTAACTGGTCATAACAATAGTATCCATTTCTCCATGGCCTTGGACATTGTTGAGCCCATAGTATAAAAGTAGAAGCGAATGACCTCACTAGAACAACAGAGTATACTGCTCTAATGAATTTGAAGTGCACGGTCACACACTTCAGGAAATGTGACTAGAATAGCTTTTCCTCTAAATGATGTGAATGTATTTTACATTTGTTGACCAGGAATGTCTGACTGAGCCGAAACTCTTTTTCAGCAGAGGCCCAGAGAGGAAAGCTCCAATTTATGCAAACAATTTAAGCTCAGATAATACAAACAATTTAACAGTTCCATGAGATTAATTCAATTGCAAAGTTGTGATGATTCTGTCTGTCTAACATCGGAGTGGGAGGAGTTTTAAAAAATGAATGCATTACAGTGTCAGTTACTTTTGCAAGTTTCAAAATTATATAATTTCTGTTTTGTGGGTTGCGGTTTCTGAAGTCTGGAATACTGTGTTTTGAGATACTCCATTATTTTCTGCTCACATATATTGTAACAATGGTTTGTATTTAAACTGTGGCTCTTTAAAATTTAAATGCTTGGAAAACATCAAGAAAGCTATGCTTTTGCAGAATGATAAGGGAAGTATTGAAGCATTTTTATACATTTTCTTCTGCTGAAGATAACTGCCTTAAATATGAGCTGTGTAACATACATTATAGGGTGTTGCATCCATGAAGAAAACTACCATTACAGGTTTTGCACTCCCAGCATCTTGATGGTTATTCCATGAGTATCATAGCTGTTTCTTTTTAAAAGAAACATTCGTCATCATTCATTTATGTTTTCTCCTCATCTAACATGTTTAAGTTTAAATGGCTCACCTCAAGTGATAGAAATATGTTTTGGGACCTGGCATTCTACACAAAAATCAAAACCAATAAATTATTTTCAACAACTGTAGTGCAGGTGTACTACAACTGCCTGTGTAGGATTAGGTTGAATCCAACCTGCTGGCAGCCAATAGCCCACATAACCAATAGCCTGTCAGCTGCTCTGTTGTGGAGGTGAGACTCATAGCTTGTTAGAGTGTTACAACAAACAGAACAGGGTGTGGTTTAGCTGCTGATCTGTAGAGAGTTGTTAGAATAGGACAGAACAGAGAAAGAAAAGTTGGAGAGTGTTGACTTGGTGGAGGGCCCTGCTGAGAAGGAAGTGGATTTTGAAAGTTTCCAGGGTGTTCAGCAACTTTGCAATGTCTTCTTGTTCATGGTGAAGGGCATATGACCCCTGTAATTCTGAGTGTGAAGCCAAAATTAATTGTGGATGGCTATGATTACCATGTGGAGTGACAGACCAATGGCAAGAGGTACTGGTGCTGTACTTTAAAGTGTAAAGCGAAGTGCCATGGATGAGTTAATACATTAACAGTGGAGAAGGAAGAGAAGCTGCTGAAGTCATGTCAGCACCACCATCCTCCTAATAGTCAATGTCCAAGATGGTTAACTTATGAATGATATGAAAGCCTTGTCTTCTTAAACAAATGATGTGCCATCAGCAATTATTAATGTAGTTACTGCTAAAGTTGAGTCCTGGATTATGTAGCATTTACCAGCCAAACAAGCCATGAAACATATGATTAACAGGAAGAAGGCTGCAACCCCTGACAAGACATCCTGAAAACCACTGCTAACCCTCTCAGATGTGGATCTCCTTAAAAGAGGGAATTTTACTAGTACAACAAGCCTGTAATGAAGATGGTAGCATTTTCATGCTTTTGCTGACTAGATGACAGAACCTTGTTGATCTCCAGCTGTCGGATTTCAATCTAATGGGTAGCACTTTAACAAACAAAGCTGCTTTATGCAGACAACTACATATTATCCCACGGAAAGGTTAGTATAGAAAGTAATGCCAGAATGCTACCTATCCTGTATGCTCCAATGAGCAAGTAATCTAAAGATGCCCTAACACTGGTTCGGACACTGTTAACAAATGCTTCTGATTTCATTTGAATTCCATTCCTTATTTTTCCACAATGTACAATCTCGGCTCTTGATGTAAACTTTTCACAAATTTGATGTGATCAAAATCTTTTGATGTCTGCATCCTCACTATCTACCCTTTTTGTAAAGAATGGAGAAGTTTGCTGGATTTATCATAGTAAGACTTCAGGGACACACTCTTTTTCAACAGTTGGGCTTTTAATGCTTTGTTGTTTTTAACACTTGGAACTAACAAATTACTGCTGATTGGGATTGTGGTTCTGGTCTGTCTTGTCATAAGTCTCTAGGCAGGTAAACCAAGATGTCTATCATGAGGAATGTTTCTGAGATTTAACAAGTTTAGAAAAACATCAGTATTGTCACGTCTGGATTTTTCTAACAGCTGTTTTGCACATTGAACTGTATGGGCAGCCAAGCTGTTTGAATGTGGGTACTCAGGATCACTCGAATATGAACAAAGTCACAGTATTCTGCAAATCTCTTGAGCTACTGACGTAAACTATGCACCATTGTCAGAAATAACTTTGTGCAGACTACCATGGACAGAAAAATGTAACTTCAACTTAGTAATGACAGTACTACAAGTTAAATTGGGAAGTAGGTCAATCTCGAACCAATGTTGACCATTCCACTCAAAGATATCTGTGGCTACTGTCGAATAAGGTAGTTCAGGAATCTGGCTTAACTGAAGTGGTTCTTTCTGTTAATGTTGGTTTGTACTATTACATTCTGAACCAGATGAAAGTTCTTTCTCAATATCTCTTGACATAGAAGGCCAAAATGCTAGACCTCTCGCCCTTATTTTGGTAGAATCAGTTCCTGGGTGGCAAAATGCAAGATCTTAATATACGCTTGTTGCAAGGACTTCGGAACAATCACTTTAGGACCTTTCATGATGATGCATTGTCTGACAAAATCTCATGTCCGTATGGAAAATATGGTTGCACTTCTACTGGTAAACAAGATTGTTTTGAGAGCCATCCTCAACTGGTAAAAAGGTTTGGCTTCTGGAGAATTGGATCTAAAGCTGTGTGACTTCTGAGGTCATCAAGAAACGTGGAAGAAAAGAATTCTCACTTCCATGACCTTAAAATCAAGTTGCTCATTGTTATGTTGTTCGGTCATTCTTCTGGTGACCTGCATAAAGTATCAGCAAGATAAAGAAGTTTGTCTTTTGTGTAAACAAGATTGAGATCGTACTTTTGCAATTTGAGCATCATGTGTTGCAATCTACCTGGAACTGTATGCAAAGGCTTTCTCAACATAGTGACTAGAGGTTGGTGATCAGTTTCAGTCTGGATAGGTCGACCATAAATATAATCATGGAACTTCCAACATGCAAATACAATTGTCAAAAGCTCTTTCTCAATCTGGGCATATTACATCTCAGTTTGGGTAAGAGTTCTCAATGCATAGGATTCAGGTCTCCTTTCTTGAAGAATGATTGCACCTAGACCAGACATACAACCATCACAGGGAAGAGTAACTGGTTTGTGAACATCATAGTAGCCATACCTCTCAACGGTGCAGATTTTTGCAGAATGTCCAGATTTTTGCCTCATATTTTTGTTTTATTTCTCATAAAACTGTGGTTTTCTGGCAAATGATTGAGGATTAAATATGGAAATCAATGACAGACATTTGAGTTTCAGACTTTAGAGCCTTCAGAAAATGTATGTTAATGCAAAACCTATTATTCTATCAACTTTCTAAGACTGTATGTGTTTTTTGGGCCTTTGCCCCCCCTTATGTATGACTTTGTCCAGATTTCTTGTTGTAAGAGGTTGAGAGGTATGATGGTACCTGAGAGTTGGTGTGTTAGTAACTTTCTGTTTCAGGACATCAAACACTCTTTAATACTGTTCTGACCATGACCAAATTACATCTTTGCATGTCAGCTCTCTGAATGGTGCTGAAAGTTGGCTTAAATCTGAAATAAACTTGCCTAGATAGTTGACCATGCCAAGAAAATGTAGGGCTTGGACATTGTCTGTAACTGGCATCTCGAGAATTGCTGTTTACTTTGAAGGATCTGGTCTTAAGCCTGAACTGGTAAACAAGTGACCAACATAAGTAACTTCTCATAGACTGAACTTGAACTTCTGCGGATTCAGCTTAAGATTCACTTGGCATGCTCTTTCCAGAATGTCCTTGAGGTTTCTGTCATGTTCAGCTTCTCCATTGTCTACTAATAGAATATCATCTACTATAATAGCACATGGATAGCCAGAAAAAAAAATTGCTCCATTGCACGCTGAAAGACTTCACTGGCAGAATTTATTCCAAATGGAATTCTCAGAAATCTGTATCATCCAAATGGTGTACCAAATGTGATTAATAATGAAGATTTTAAAAAGCAGTGGCAGTTGGCATGAGGGCAGCAACCTCTTTGACTGATGAGTCCTTTTAATGCTTTGTTCAGATCTCTTGGATCAATACATATTCTGATATCATCTGAGCTTTTCTTATGAGCTACTGCAATGGAGAACACCCATTCATTAGGTTCTTCTACAGGACAAATTACTTCTTGCTGCACCATTTTGTCTAGCTCGGTTTTGACTCTGCAATGCATAACTACTGGAACTTTCTGTGCTAGTCTGATAGCTGGGCTGACCTCTGGGTCTAACTTCATAGAGTACACAGCTGATACCTTGCCTAGTTTGTCTGCAAAAATATCAGCATACTCAGAAAAAATAGTTTGGGTGAAATTTGAGCTATTGTCAGTCAGGCTTACATAGTGAACTTCTTTATTAAGTGAAAGCATTCCCATTTTCAAATTGTCTCTGAGGCAGAATAATGGCTGCTTGTGTCTCGACTATAACAAAATTTCAAGTCATAGCTGTTCCCAGCAGAGTAACATGAAAGCATGAAAGCACCACTGAGCCTTCGGTTTGAATCTCTTCACCACCATAAGCAACAAGCTTTGCACACTTTGTTAAATCAAGTTATCCTGTAGCTTTCATTCTAGCAAATATTTCTGCTGACATAACATTGCACTTTCAGCCAGTATCTACTTTGAGCTCTGCAGGGCTCCCATTAATGCAAACAGTACAAAAAATCTCATTCTTTTGCCCACAAATCTACTGCATTGATTGTTTCACCAAGCACAGACAAACCATCAACATAAAGTAGGGTCACAGCTTTCTAATTGATCAACTTACCTCTTGGAATTTCCTCTTTCAATAAAATAATTTGTCTTATATAATTTACAAAATCTTTTGAAATGATTCCACTTATTGCAAGAATGACACTGCTGACCAAAAGCTAAGCTCTTTTTTGTTAGGATTCATGATTTCCACCACAGTTATGACAGTTGACTATGAAGCTGGGTGGGGACACATAATTTGACTTTACTGACTGACCCTTATGCTTCACTAAGCATGCTATGGAATTTGCTCATAAGGCTCGGGGTTTGAGGGTCTGTTACAAGTCCAGCAGTAGCTGCCATGTGCTTGGGCATGTTTCTTGTAACCACGTGCTGTATGCTATCAACATGAGCTTTGTCACTGTGCCTTCTGCTGCTATTCTCATTTGTAAGCATACTTGTGCTTTTCTGTAAGCTCGTATATCTGACAAATCTCAGTGGAGTTATTTAATGTCAAATCACTGACTCAAAGCAAACTCTTTCTCACTGTGTCATTATTAATACCACACACAAGCCTGTCTTTCATCAACTAATCTTTCATATCACCAAATCTGTATGTTTTAGCCTTGTTTTTCAAGTCACTTATATATGTTGCAAAGGTTTCACCAGGTTTTTGATCTCTTGTCTAAAAATAAGTGCCTTTCCATTATAACATTTGTTTGGGGGTTACACATTTCTCTAAATTTAAATGAGCATTCAGGGTCTTCCCTTGTTTCAGCTGGTACCACAATATGGCAGTCTACCCCCATCCCTGCAAACACAGCAGGTGCATACACAAATGAATGCTCTCTTTCAATGGCCTCTGAACCAGCTAAATTAAGCAGAATGAATACCTTTGTATGTGCATATTTGTCAGAAAAAGCAACCTGTATGAAAATATATTCCTGCTCAAACACTCTCTAATTTTCTGCAATATTGTTAGCAAACACAAGCAGTTTGGGTCTGCGAAAACCTTCTGCCATGCCCACAGATTATAGTAAAACTCAATGCAAATTTGCCCGTTGTAATTATGTACAAACATTCAAAGAGACACCAGGTACTTGTAATAATATTCAAATGCACAATAAGTTCTTTTACATACTGTACTCTGCGAAATATGCTTGCAAATAACTGTACTTTGTGAAATATTTTTTGAAACAACTTTACTTTGTGAAATGACTGCACTGTAATACTGCACACACTTACAATCAGTTTGTAGACTTCAGATACTTTGAAGGTTTGCCATCACATTGTCGAGGTGCATATCTGTGATGGCAGATGTGCGAAAAGATATTTTCAGTGGTTTGTATTAGTGAACCAAAGATGCTGAAGACACAAAACAGCAAATGCCAGTGTGCATTCACACTTTTGTGAGTTCAGCATTCTGAGTGGAGATCACACTACAGTGGGGATTGGGACATGTACCCATTCCTTCACTGTAGTGCATCCTCAGAGTTAGTATATATAATTAGTGGGTGTATGGGGGTGCAGGGGGGCTTGCCCACTGCAAAACTTATTTTGAATGGCACCAGATGTTGAGGTAAGTTTGAAAAAATGCCAACAGTTTGAATTCGAATTGTTGACATTTTTTTGATTTGTTCCTGTGATCATTTGCTAATGTAAATTTCAGCAATGTTTTTTGAGTAAGTCATTACACACACAAAACATTTTCAAAATCGTGATGGTAAACCTACTTTGAATAGCTTTAGTTAATAAGAAAAAGTAGCACATAGCAAAATATGCAGTTGTTTTCCCTTTTTTGTACATTTTATTCGATTTAGATATTGTTTCAAATGTTTTTGTAAATATTTCAAATATTTTTATCAATATGTCACAGTTTCAGACATTTCATTTAATAAGAAATTTGTTTTGAGCATTCTGAGTGTTTTATTTATTTATTTATTTATTTATTTATTTATTTATTTATTTATTACAGTTTGATGACCAGGATAGTCCACTGGCCCTGGAAGAGCCTGTTTTCAGTGGAGACCCAGGGAGAAAAGCTCCATAGAATATAGACAATTTTACAATAGATATACAAAAGTAAATAAAGTAGTAGAACAGTGAAAAATACAGAGATAATATACATTTTTTTAAAAAGGCATAATCAGAAAGAATGTGGTATTATTTAAAGAGGAACAAGGCAATGTTCAGTGTCTGATGAACTTTAACACTGTTTTAAATGAAAGCGCTTACCATTTTATTATTTTTGTTAATTAAAGTATGTGGTGATTTTAATACAGTAGTTGTAGTGAATTGTATATCTGGGAGAATATGAACCTTGCCGTTTTGGCTCTTTCAGTTGTTTGTGGTCTCTTTGGATTGTGTTTGTTCACTGGTTTGTCATGGCTGCTGGCAGTAGTTCGGACATTGCCCAGGGAATTAATCAAGATGATAATCAGGCTGAGAATGGAGGAATGGAAAAGACTATAGGGAATTTAACAGCCCTTATAATGCGTTTGACCACATGCATTGATAATTTGCATGAGCGGATGGGCATCTCTGGAATTAATGAATTGTTGCACACACAGGGATTCACAAATGGAATTCATGATGGCAATTTTAATTTGATGCCACAATGGTTAAGACTTAACATAGAGGTGGTACAATCCAATAATGAAAGAAATGGAGCCTAAGGAGCATGTGCAATTTACATGAATCTAATGAATCAGGACAACTATGTGAGAAGGGAAGTACCTTTGCTCATTGACTGGCTGACTACGGCGTTTTCCTTCCATTCAAAAGAAAACGGAGAACACTGAATGGTAAGCTGAATGACTTTGATAGTAAGCTCATAAAGTGTAAAATACTACAGTTAGAAAACGTTTACCTGAAGGGGTGTATGAGACTCAAAATCATTCCTAAAGGTTTGCACATGTGGTGCTACCCAACTGGGCTGATAGAAAAGTTGTCATTACATGTTGATTTATTAAAATTATTTGATAAATTTGGAAATGAATTATTGTAATTGCTGGTCAAAAACAATAAAAAAGAAATAGACATTTTTAGTAATGAACTGGCGGATTTGGGCAAAGATATTAGAGAGAATATGCAGTATGAACAGCATAACATCTTCATATATACAACAGCATAGACGAGTATATTGAAAAATTGAAAGTGGGGAAAGTTTGTAAACTTGAGAGAGACATTAATGATTATGCTAACAGTGTAGCTTACCCTAAGCCCCCAACCTCCCAGTCCGTAACGGAAATAGAAATGTAATAGACAACAACATGAAAGAAGATGGTATTAATGAAATGAGGAGACCTGGTAATGGGGAAGTACAGCATATATATGAACAAAAATTACCCCGAACTAAGGAGATCAGAGAGAATTGAAAACAGAGGTAATTCCTCAAATAACGGCTACTATCAACAAGCAGGATTTCAAGGGGTGAGACCCAAAACCAAACAGTAGAGGAATTAAATGATGGTGTTAATAATGAATATGTTGAATGTATTGCAATTGATAATTTATGTGGAAATATTCAACATAGTAGTTAAATGTTCTTTTGGACAAAACACAGAAGCAGACTTTAAAGTGTATAATTTTTCAGATGTTTGTATTGATGGGAAAGTAGCAGACTTGTTAGCAAAAGGAATGCCATTAGTTCCTGCATCTAAGTCGAATTTCACTAACACAATTTTGGATTTGAAAACATATTTAAGGAAGTTGAATTTGAAATTATTGTATCAAAACAGAAGTTTTAAGAGTAGTAATGTTTATAGTATCAGTAGTACGTATAACCCACCCCTGCACCCCCAATTGCTGACTTATGAAAAAATATGCGAATTAGATTTGAACAATTTGTGTATATGTATATATATATATATATATATATATATATATATATATATATATATATATATATATATATATATATATATATATATATATATATATGGTTCTACCTGACATAATCGAAACCACACAACACCGACAACCACATCACCGACACCACATATTCGACAGTCCATAAACACGAAACCACACATAACCGACAACGAAATAACCGACGGTACACAAACACGAAACCCCATACAAAACAAAACACATCCCCATTCCACAAACCACACACACAACACAAGCACACCAAAATCCTTACAAGCCCACACTAAACCTTACCCTAACCCTAAGGTCCGTCACTATCGCACACTTACCTACCCGCTCCTAACCCTAACTCACTTAACCCGCCCTATCGCCCCTAACCCTAACTCACTTAACCCGCCCTATCGCCTAACCCTAACTCACTTAACCCACCCTATCGCTCCTAACCCTAACTCACTTAACCCACCCTATCGCTCCCTAACCCTCACTCACTTAATGCACCCCTATCCCCACGGACCGTCAATCTCCACACTTACCTGCCTCGCACCCTAACGTCCGTCACTACCGCATACTCACACAGCCTTTCCCCATGTCGGCATCCTCGGCGTTGGTGTTGTCATCCGTCGTGTCGGTCTTCTGCATTGTCGATGTTCTGCAACCCGCGATTCGCGTCGGTCTTCTTCGCTTTCGATCTTCTGGAGCTCCGGATTCCGATGTCGGTCTTCTCAGCTGTCGACGAAGTCAGGTAGAACCATATATATATATATATATATATATGAAAGAAACAAGAATAACAACAACAATTTGAATGAACAAGAACAAAATACATTAAATTATTTAAGGGGAGAAAAAGTCTATATAATGAAGCCGGACAAAAGGGGAGGGACAGTAATTATGAATATACAAGACTATAATAATGGAATACAAGGAATTTTGGATACAGAAACATATCAAAAAGTATTGTTAAATGAACTGAATGGGGCATATAAAAGAATATATATGCAATTGAATGATATGTTTTTAGAAAGAAGGATAGATATAGATTTGTTTAATTATTTAAATGTTACATCTCCAAGACTCTCAGTCTTTTTCTGAACTCTGAAAATCCATAAGTCTATAAGGGATCCACGTATGCACCATTTAGTAGAGGGAAGAGAGTCTATAACATCGGCCTGTATGAAATATTTAGACTTTGAATTTAAGAGTATTTTGAAAAAAGAAAGACAAATATGTAAAGACTCTTGGTCTTTTTTACAATTCATGAATGATATACAATATAGTCAACAAAATATATTAGTCACAATAGATGTATGTGATTTATATATGATCATTCCTCAAGAAGTAGGAGTTGAATGGGTGAATGAAATGTTACGCATAAATAGGGTACCCCAAGATAAAGTTAACCTTCTGATAGAACTTCTTGAAATAATTTTGAACTACCCTTCCTACCTGCCCAACCCAGGATAGTAAAGTAGAGGCCATTATCACTAAACTCCAATTAAATGCCAAAAAGTCCCTCTATATCATTTGCATGTACATACCTCCAGGTAACAACATACCAATCTTAGAAGACTATCTCAGATGGGTTTCTACCAACTCCCCCCAAGAAACTCTAATTCTTGGTGACTTTAATATAGATTGGAATACTATTAACACTCAAAATCCCTCCTCTCACATAAAACTAAATGGTTTTACCCAAGCCATCACCTCTACTACAAGACTTAATAAGTCTAGTAAGAAGGAGAGCATCCTTGGCTGGTTACTTACAAACAAAACTAATATTACTTATAAAGTAGGAACTATGCCAGATGACCTCAGTGACCACTGTTTAACTTACATTATTAGAGAAAAGACAGATTGTCCAAACCCCCCTAATATAAGAAAAATACGCTCTACCAAACACTTTAAAATTGACCAATTCCAAAATGAACTCAAATCTTGCAACTGGAACCCCTTAAAATCGCTTCCACTTAATGATGTTGTATTATTCTTTAACTCAACCTTCCTTGCCATTCTTGACAGACATGCTCCAGAACGTACCATTAGAATGAAAGCTAATACAGCTCCATGGCTCTCTCCTGAAACTAAGAAACTAATACTCTCTAGAAATAAGGTCTGGGCCAAATGAAGAAACCATAGAAACAGCTCTGACTTTCTTTACTTCAGCCAGCTTAGGAATCTTACCAAAAAAAGCTATAATCTCTGACAAAAGAAAATACTACTACAGGCTTCAAGAAACCAATCTAAATAAACCTAAACAATTCTGGTCATCAGTCAATAAACTCCTCTCACCAGGAACAACCAAAACTCCCCCACCCCTTAATGCTGACCCTAACACCCCTCATATAACCGCAAATGCTTTTAACTCTTTTTTTTCCGAAAATATTCAAGCTCTTGCTAGACAACTGAACACCAACAACTTCTATCCCCCAAATAATCTAATAGACTCTTCTCACAACTTCACTTTACAACCTATCCCTACCTCTTTCATCTATAAACTTATTTACAAACTGAAACCTTGTACCCCCTCTGCTGACAAACTCCCTTCTCTTTTTCTTCAAAAGGCAGCCAAAGAAATTGCAGTCCCAATATCTATACTCATCAATAGGACAATCCAAGAGGGAACTATCCCTGATATCTGGAAAGTCTCTCATATTATCCCTCTACACAAAGGTGGTAACTCTATTGAATACGCCAACTTTAGACCAATTGCTCTTCTCTCACCCTTAGCAAAATTTATGGAGAAATGTATACATCAGCAACTTGTTCAATACCTCTCATTACACAACATTATAGCTAATTGTCAACATGGCTTTAGACCCCATCATAGTACAACCACTGCTCTCCTTTCCTTTGTAGATACTATCAATAGTAACCGCAATAATAACCTTCTCTCTTCTGCTCTATTCATTGACCTCTCCAAAGCCTTTGACATGGTCAACCACTCTTCTTTGCTTCATATCCTTGAATCCCTCTCATTTGATAATCTTGCCATTAAATGGTTTAGTTCTTATCTGAATAACAGACAACAAGCTGTTCTTTGGGATAACCATATCTCATCATTGTTGCCCATTTCCATTGGAGTCCCTCAGGGCTCTATTCTTGGTCCTCTTCTTTTCTCCCTCTATATAAATGACCTTCACACAGTAATCCCTCAAGCTACCTGTATCTAATATGCTGACGGTTCTACCATTATTTTCTCAGCATCTTCCTCCTCAGATCTAATCTCTCTAACTCAAAATACTTTCACCACAGTTGAAACATGGTTTACTAGATGGTATCTCCTTCTTAATGCTAAAAAAAACAAACTTCCTTCTGTTCTCCCCAACCTCTCGGACCTCCCCATTAAACTTCACCATCTTGTCTAATAACGCCACTGTCATCACCCCTGACTCTACAACTAAACTGCTAGGAATAACTATCGATAATAATCTTACTTTTGATCATCACATCAACAACATCATCAAATCAGTTAACAGAAAAATAGGATCCTTATACCGTATTAAAACCTTTCTAACCCCAGCTACTAGAGCTACTATCGCCCACTCCCATCTCTTATCCACTTTATTTTATGCATCTCCAATCTTTACCAACCTTAAGAAAGCTAACCTAAACAAACTAGCCATTTGCTACAATAACATTGCCCGCTTCGCCACAGGCAACCCCTTCAGAACCCATCACTGTCATAATTTGAGACTTTTAGGCTGGCTGGAATTACAAAACTACCTTACAGTCTCACAACTTGCTATTGCCCACAAAATACTGCACCAACCTGGAAACAACCCTATACTCTCTCAACTATTAATCCCTTACAACAATCTTACCTCCCTTCGATCCTCCTGTAAACTCTTGGCCAGTTCTATAAAGTCCAACAACTCAACTGGCAACTCTCTTTTCACAAATTCTGTAGGTAGGATATGGAATCTGTTACCTAGGGATATAACACTAATTACTTCTTTGCCTCTCTTCAAACATAAAATTAAACTGTACTTCCAAGAACACTGGCTTTGTTCTTGTAGTACACCTGACTAACTTTCTTCACTCTACCCTATCATCTCATCTACTCTGATCTTTAACCTATCTCTTAAGCTACTACCTAGACTAGCCTCTGCCCTTGGACTCCTTCTACCCCCATATCTACTACTTTCTTTCTTTTCCCTCTCCTCCAACAATCCTCTCTGTTATAGACCTTTGTATGTGCTACCTCTTTCTTTCTTTTCTAAATTACTACTCCTGCTTTTCCTAATAATATGGGATTAGGAATTCTACACAGTATTTAGTATTTTAAGTATTATACATTTTCTGTAAAAATGATGTAATTTAAGAACTGTACATTTCTGTAGAAATGCTTCTGTATTGTTAATATCCTGCATTCAATTAGTTTTTTGATCCTTATAAGTTGTATCTTATAGTAATATATTTTATGTAATGTACCAATATATAGTGGAGCTTTTCTCCTCGGGCCTCTGCTGAAAATGGACATGTATCCAGCCAGACTAGCCCGGTCAACAAATGTAAAATAAATAAATAAAATTGTTCAATAATAGTTATCACTTGCAGAAAAAAACAATTGCCATGGGGTCACCGTGTGTGTGTGTGTGTGTGTGGGGGGGGCTTATCTGAACTTAATAATGGCACATTGGGAAAGAAATTTCATGTTTAACACTAGGTTTAAGGAACATATAAAATATTATTGCAGATTTCAGGATGATATATGTATCATTTGGAAAGGCTCAGAAGAAATATTGGAAGAATTTTTAACATATATATATATATGAGACAAATTCCTTTTTAAGGTTCACTTGGAATGTAAATTTAAACTCCATGGAATATTTGGATATGTTTATCAAAAGATATAGTAGAAGAAAGGTACATAGCAAATATACATAGGAAAGAAAAGTATTCCAATAGCCTATTACATTATACTAGTTCACATCCTGCACACCAGAAAATATCTGTTATAAAAGGACAGCTAGTAAGAGCTGTCCGAATGATAACTAGAGAGCAAGATTTCATAGATGAATGTGCCAATTTAACATCTATGTTTTGCACAAGAGCATACCCTGCAAACTTGATAGATTAATTAATTCAGGAAGTTAAAAACACAACAGAAAGAGGCCATTTTAGGCCAATTTTAAATAAGGTGAATAGACTAGAACATGTAGTCCATCAGGGGACAATAGAAACTGTAATAAGTTTGGAAGATGAAAGTCAACAAGTGCAATAGCTACTTACAGAAAACAGGAAGAATTTTTCTGAAGCACTAATTTTAACATATAGTGAAGATTATAGGCCAATAAAGTGGATTTTTTAAAAAAATTGGCCTATTTTGAATGAAGATGGTTACATTAGGGATATGATAGGTGAAAAACCATTAATTATCAAAAAGAAAAAAAACTTGAAATATTTACTCAAATATCAAAATGATAACCCCATCAACATCTCTCAAGGAATGAAGAGATGTGGGGCATGTACTTGGTGTCATAAAGTAGTGACAGGGGAAGAATTTATTATTAATAATAGAAAATATCAAATAAAAGGGAAATATAGTTGTAATTCGAAAGCAGTTGTGTACCTTGAGAAATGTAAATCATGGTCAGCCTTTTACATTGGCAAAACTGAGAGGAAGTTCTCTCAGAGAATATATGACTATGAGTACGCTATTAGGAAACACAACTTAAGTAATGCTTTAGCAAAACACATAACTGATAATGAAGGACATCAATTTAGTTACACTATAAGAGACAGTGTATTAATAGATGACAGAAAAGCCTGGGGGTTGTTGTTAGAGCTAAAAGAATTACAATGGCAGGTAAGGCTTCAAGCAGACAGCTGGCCTGGCATAAATGAATGTAGCTCAATTGCTCCAATCCTCAAGTTAAAAGCATTAAAAAGGGATAAAAAAAATAAAATAGAATGGAACACCAAGTAGTATAAAGTTGCTAATAATGGAATAAAATGTTAGGATCACTGTATGTATTGTAAAGAGGTATTTATTTGATCTGTTTAAGGCATTGCGGCTTTAAAACAAATGGAATGCAATGATTAAGTGTGTGACATGACAAATGATGTGATCCAATCAGAAAGAATGTGATATTATTTAAACAGGAACAAGGCAATGTTCAGTGTCTGATGAAATTTATCACTGTTTTAAATGAAAGTGGTTACCATTTCATTATTTTTTGTTAATTAAAGTATGTGGTGATTTTAATACAGTGGTCATAGTGAATTTTATATCACAGTCTGAACCTTGCCATTTTGGCTTATTTCAGTTGTTTCTGGTTAATTTTATTTTACTCTCGTATCCTTTTCAATTTATCTTTCATTGTTTGACACTTCTTTTCACTCCTTTATATTTCCGTACATCTTCATACTTTACATGTAATATTTCCCCATCATTTGCAACTCCCTGTATTCAATAAAGTGCACACTGTTCTGAGGAACAGATAACACAGACATAGCACACGCCTTCTTCCTCCTAATTTTAGTTTTCCTACTAATATTTTTGCTGCTTTAAATATTGACAGGGATGCATAAAGGCTACCACAAAGTGTAGACTACATGTACACAGTGTAATCCTTATGAGGGACTAGAAAATGCACAAATGAGATAAGAATGTTATTGAATACATATCGTGTACACTTAGTTTAACCTTAGTGTGCACTTAGTGTAGGCTTTATCGAATCCCACCCAGACATATATGCTAAGTGCACTGCATGATGTTTTAGGCTCAAGCCTCCTTTTTCTTTCTTTTTTTATTGTATATCACCCCTCTTTTTACTGGGTTCAGTCTTGATCATAATTAAAACTAAAAAAAAGTATTTCTAACATATCTTTCTCCATTTTAGATGGAAACATACACCCCCTAAATATGCTAATTTTCCTGCTCTGTAGGTGTTTATCATACAGCTTTTTGTAAAGTGATAGGTTAAAAACTTCTCCAGCATGATAACATTTTTTTTAATTCTTCCAACAGTATTTTCCACTGTTGTATCACATTTTCAAAACTTTCAAATGTCACCCCTAATACACTTATTTCCTTCCTAGTATAATATAATACACCTATTTTCTGAGGTTCACCAAACCATTTTGTTTTGCCCTGTTTAACTATGAACTAGTTTCCTTTAATAATTCCTCCACTCTTAACATGATTTCACTTATTCCTCTTTTATTTTTATATACAGACACTAAACCAACTATATTTGACAGGCAAATTGGTAATATAACTAATTTTCCTATCTGTCATTTGCTTCTTCCATTTCACATGTACATGTATGAATTATTGCATTCATTACCAGCGCAAACAGACAAATATTTAATGGACATCCTTGATTAATACTTCTCCTAATTTTCATCTTGTCTCCTATCCATCTGTTAACTATATTTCGTAGTATTTTTATAACATTCAAAATATTTTCATCTATACCATATGTCTCCAGAATCTTCCATATCACTTCTTGACTAACATTATCAAATGTTTAACAACATCACATCACTAGCCTTACTTCCTTATTTTCTTTGAAAATCATGTTTGTTACTTCTTTTACTATTATTAGCATTTCCTTCACTTGTCTCCCTTTGATTGTCTAAACCCCTTCTTCTAAACCATCATCCAAAACCTTTGGCATCCTTTTTTTGTATTATTTTTATAAAGATATTATAATATGTGTTTCCCTTTGTTATTGATCTACAATCTTTAGACATTTTCTTTCATGATTTTTCCATATACATTTAATTATTCCACCATAAATCCCTTCATCTTCCTTTCTCTAGCCATTTGTGTAATGTTTTAAGGAATATTCATATCTCATTTATGCTTGTCTCTTTATAATATTCATAACCTTAGCCACCTATTCCTGGCGCTGCTTCTTCTCTTCATTATGTTATTATTTCTTTTATTTTTCTTATACTAATCTCCTTTTCCAGAGAATGTTTAACATTTTCAGATTTTTTTACTTTCTATACTTCTTCTTGCGCAGTTTCCTTTTCAAGTCTTCTACCCACAGCCTTATCTGCATTTTGTATTATTCCTTTCTACCTATATCTAGTATTTCCTTCTTCATCAAACACTGCATCTGTTCTTCTTTATTTTATTTATACCTTTTTTCCAAAAAATTAAGAAACTTCTTCCTTTATCCTTTCAAAAATATATTTATCTAAAGAAAATATTTTAACTATTTCTCTATTTTTTCATACAGTTGTCTTTCAATTTCTCTTATTTTTTTGCCTGCATAATGTTCTATTTCTCCTTCATGTCTTAAGATTTCATTATATCCTTTCATTTTACTTTGATTCACTCTTTTTTAGAGTCAAAAATATTTTTTTTTATTTTTGTTTTTAAGCACTGCATCAATCTGTCGAATTTTCATTATGTATTCATATTGTCATATGATGTTCCCATAAAATATTATGCTCCCTTTCTACCTCATATGTTATGCAATCGCTCCAGTCAATCTTTTTATTTATTTTCCTTCTTTTAGCATGTCTCTGTCATCTCCTAATATAGCCCATAATACCTATCCCATCTATTATTCATTCATATCATTTAACTGTATCACTTAATATATTTCAGTTCTGAAAGTCCCCTTTTATATGTCCATTCTCTGTGTTTCCTTATTTTAAGCCTATTTTAAACTCTCCATGTCTTATAACTTCTCTTGTTACTGCAAGATCTTCTGTTAGATTTCTCCTTTTCCTTTCTCAAATTATAGTTAAAAATCCCCTACCATTATAATTGACATATTTGACAGGACAACGTTTTTAAGTTTGTCAGACATATTTTCCTTTCTGTCACATTGGCGTATACATAAAATGCTGTTACCCATTCACAGCTTTCCCTTTCCCTTTTCCTTAAATCACATATGACTAGTCCTTCAGGTTCTACTACCATTACAATCAGTAACTTTCTGTCTTCACTTTTAAAAAATATTCCTATTCCTGAACGAATATCACTCCTCACTGACCATATTTGTTTTACCGCATATTGACTCAGTTCTTATCTTTTTTCTTCCTTCACACATGTCCTGTCTAACAAACACACAAAGTCCATGCTTATTTGTTTATACTATTCAGTCACTACCACATCTCTGGTATCATTTTGAATGCTATTCATGTGTAGTGCTAAATTCCCTATGTCATCCCTTTCCTTTCCTTTTGTAAATCTTTCTGATTTCCAGTTTTTACATTTTTTTCTTCTCTGCACCCTCCCACCAACTGATGCATTATCATTTTTTTCTTGCTTGTCTCCAATCTCAAAGCTCCCTCTTCTCCGTCATCACTCCCAGTGCTACATATCTGTTTTTATCTTGCACTCTTATATGTTCTTCTTGTAAAACATTTTCTTCTTCAATTATGCCCCATAATATTTTCTCCTCCAATATCTTCAGTTACTTTACCCTCAGATTGTCTTTCTTCTCACATAGTTTCTTCTTATTCTAAACTTTCCTTGTCTTGTAAAATGCAGCCAAACCAAACTAAAAGTGCCCAAATTCATTGCATTTTCTCTATTTAGGAGTACAATGTCTTGTAGTATGTTCCCTTTTCTCTCACCAAGAGCTTCTCATCCCAATAAAAAAAGACATGTTTTGGTTGACTCAAACTCACTGTTCCCCATTTCTATTCACAATTATAACATTTGAAATATCTTGCAACTTTCCTTCATGCACATCCAGTGTCACACATACTTCCCACCCCATGTCCAATCATGCCTATCATACATGCTTTTATCTTATGCACCTCATTACAAATAGAAAAAAGTCTTTAACTCAAGTTCCTCTGTGTTCGATATTCTGACCTGCACATTACTTTCTTCTTTAATTCTAGTCCTAAGTTCTGAGAAATAAACTTATTCCTTCATGCAAATGAGTTATTTTTACTCTACTTCATTCGTATTTTTTAAATAAAGTAAAAGTTTCAAAAGTAACCAGACAATTCTTATGTTCCTAATTATATTAAACCTTGCATGTCCTATACTTTAAACTGCTAAGGGAAATAATAACACTGCCCATATTTTCATACCTGTTAATAATGTCATTTTTTCTTTACTTGAATTCTTACCACTGGTTTTCTGGTCTGGTTTTGTTGACATTGTATCAGTTCCTATTTTCTTTCAGCTTCAGTCACAGCATCTATCTTTGCTCTGTTTACCATTTTCCTGTTGCAGTGGCATTCCTTTTAAACCAGCTACTCCACAGGCTAAGCATACTCCCAAACTGCTTGTCAGGACATTCTGCTAATCCAGCTGCTTTTCCTGATTTCATCTGGCAGCACTTTCTCTGTTTCATCTCTTAGCACAGTATCCACCATAGTACTACAGATTACTTCCTCGACAGCATTTCGCTCATCTCAATCCATCTCCAGCAACACAGAAGTTTCCAGACCGCCTTTCTCCAACTGTGTAACAATTATGTCCTCTCTTATTGAGGCCATTTGTGAGATTTTAGCATTTTGCAGCATTGCATTCTCAGCATGCTTTTTCCTTTTCTCATCCAACTTGAAATTCTCCAGCCACTAGTGACAACCCTCTGGTGTCAGTTAGTATTCAGAAAAACAAGAAAAAAACAAACTGCTGTTCCTCTACAAAGAGAGGCTCTTATAATTCCAGAACGAGTATCAGTACTTAATAGTTTAATAAAACTAAAATCCACCACAAATAGACAAATAAAATAATAAAATCACAGTATAACAGCAGAAAGTCTCTGTCTCCAAACCAACAGAAGGATAAATGCTTTTGGCAATGCCTTCTTCAGAAAAAAAAAAGTAGAAATTCTCTGAGGCCTTGGCAAGATTGCTCCTGTTAGCATAAATACCTCCTTGACTCTCTAATAAAAAGAACCAATTGGCATGGTATGACTAACTGAGTCAGCAAAGTGTAAATAAAAATAAAACCTTTTATGCTTGCCTGTTTGTCAGTGTGGCTTGGCTGTTCCTGGGGATCTTGGCTGTTTGGACATTTTTATCATTGCTGCATTAGATGGGTGCTGTTCACCTTGCCGTGACTTCATATACTGAACAGCTGACACAGGTTGCATAGTCATTTGAACTACATGTGGATTGCTTTTTAGAAATGTGTATGAATTAACTTACTCCTGGCAAACATATTTTTGAGTCCATGGCTCACTTCCAGTTATCACCTTGCTGTGTCAGTCCCACTGGTTTCACTAGCTGCTAGTTTTGTTAGCTTTGCAATACCAGTGGATTTTGGTGTCATAGTTCTCTGGCTTATGAGCTTAAAGTAATACATCCCTCCCCAATTAATTAATATTGTTCATGTAATATCCAATATATTGAGGGAGTTTATTGGTACATTGCATCAAAAAAGATATCCCTCAAGTTCAAGAATTTTGTCTGCTTCAAACTGGTCTTTGAAGTGGGTGGGTGTGTAGGTACATTCACATATTAAATGATGATCCAGTGGTCATGCACCTCAGGTATATGCATGGCTTGTCAAATAGGAAGACAGCTGATCATCACATTGTTCCAAAGGTTTTTGCCACCTTGACCCCTCCTGTTAATTTATTTTGTATATTTATATATAGTAGACCAGGTAAGTCCCACCGGGCTCGAAGCTCCTTTTACACAGGAGACCACAGATGGTATTCATACTAGCTAGGAGAAATTTAGCCAGAGCACTAGGAAATTTCCCCTATTCATTTCCTGTGTATGGGGCCAGAGGGCTGATACAGGAAGAGTTTACGCATACAGGAGAAAGGTGTTATGGCTGGTGCAGAAAACAAATGCTGAAATGAATAAAGTACAAAGTATTTTGGATGTTACAAATGCTGTGGTGGTGGATAGTCTACAGCTGGAAGTCACTGTACTGCAATGAAGGAGGCCTTGAGGGCAATAGTTTGCAGTACACAATGAGAGAAGTGCAACTAGAGGAAGGAATTGCTTTAACCTGCTGGGCATTGTTGAAATGTGATTTCTAATTGTAGAAAGTGCCAGGTGAAATTTACTAGAAGCATAGCAGACTGTGATTATGGAGTAGAAATGTGAGTAACTAATGAAAACTGTATCACAAAGGCAGGTAAATTAAAAAATGCTGAAACTTTTCATCAGGTAACTAATTCTGAAGCTGGTACAGAAGCACAAAATCATATGCTACCATTGCTGTGTCACAGTGTAGTAATAATATAATCATTTCTTCTTTTTATCAGATAAAAGACTAACAGTTGTTTGTATTCTCTCAAAGTCTAGAAGCAGTTAATATATATATATATATATATATATATATATATATATATATATATATTTATGAGGTATGGGAGTATTTTTCCATTTGTTTTTTCAGCAAAATATATTAGGACTTTGATTCGTCTTTGGTCAGAGCCATTCTGTAAGCCCACATTTGAATTGATTGAGTTGGCAGGAAAATTGTTAATGCTATTTGACAATAAATTTTATTTAGAAAGATTATAAGGTTGCTGGACATATCATTATGTTTAAAAAATGACTGGTCAGTTTTGATTATCTCACATCTGAGTAAGAGTTAAGGCTGTATTTCACAAAAAATATCAACAACTGTTTGAAATAAATAATATAAGGCATGATCTAATTTCCACTAGATACAAAGAAGTCTTTATTCTCCTTTATTTGTATATCGTGAGACCCATTTTTGTATATAATGCACTTGTTGGCATGTATTTGTTTAAATATATTGCATAACATGGGAAAGATCAATGACCTTCAAAATATTAGTTATCGGGAGAGACCATCAGCCCTTTCTTTATACTCATTCTCTTACAGACTCATTCAAGGAGATCTGTACCTTTCAAGCCATGAAAGATCCAACCCTATTTCACATCATATTCCTTCAAAGATCTAATGGTACCTCATATACTCAGTTAAAGGAACTAATGGCATGACTGTTTCACTGGAGATGATTTTGCAGTCACTGATTCTAAACAAATGCCCTTTTGTTACTAAAAGGAAGTCTACCCGAGTTGCATGTTGGCCACTCTTGTATGTGACCTTTTGACTGTTTTTTTCTGCTCAACTATGTGTTGGCCACCAGTAAGTCATTTGTCAAACACAAGATATGAATGGCTTCTCCTTCTTTACTCTTGTTGCTCCACTCATGTGGTCCAAGCCAGTCCTCATATCCTATTTTGCCTAAATATGTGCATTCAGGTCACCCATTGTTAATATCAACTCATGTTGTCCTGCTTTATCCAGTAGGTCCTGAATCTGCTGTCTGAATGCATTCCTTTCTTCACTATCACAACCCTGCTATGGGGCATAGAATGAGATTATAACTAGAGGTCTATCCTGATAGTAGAGTCTGATTGTAATGAGTCTGCCACAAATTCTGATGATATCCCCCACTGTCTTCTGAGGCCTCTCCCTCCCCCCAATTCCCACCCCATTTCTAGTCTGTCCTCCTCCTGAGTAATAGACTCTGGATTCCAGTCCGGGTGGACTTGCTGTACTGCCCTTCCATCTATTCTCCTGTATATACAGGATGTCCTGCATCCTCCTAACCATTATGTTATCATACTACTTGATAGAGGCACTGGAAACCAATGTTGGGCGGCACAATGCCATGGCACTTCAATGGGCTAGGCTTGTAAAGGCTCTAGGGCCATTAGCCTAATACACACGTACAAACCTATGTCTTCCACTTCCAAGCTGCATCTTGTCAGTGAACAATTGTGTTAGCAATCCCTAGTTCATGTTTGGCAGGTTGATAGATTTTGAATCCAAATTTCTCTCAACAGAGCTATCCCTGGAAACCCAAGTTAGGCAACTGGGCACCAGATACCTAGTAGCTTATTGACCCAGGGTTAGTGGACCTTATTTCAAGAACACACTGGCATACAGGGCATGTGCAGTCTTCCCACCATTTAGCATGTGTCCCACTTATGGCCAGCAAATACCCATGACATTTTTTGGCAATGTTAGTCAACGCCTTGAACTGATTTTTGTGCTATTGAGTGGCTATCCCTGCCTGCATACACAATCTGTGATCCATATTAAGACACAAACTTATCTACTACCACGCTAACTCTATCACCATAACTACTAGCAAAACCCTCCAATTCACAAATGAACCCAATCTCATCTCCTTGCTAACTACTCACCTAAACTATTCCATACTACATCTGATTAGCACTCTCATATCTGGAGACATCCATCCTAATCCAGGCCCCACCACTACAACCACCATAAATAAATCCCTATTATTCACTTCCTTAAACTCCCAAAGTGTAGTAAACAAAGTCCCAAACCTTCATGCTTGGCTCACACACAATAAACCTGACATCCTCACTATTTCTGAAACCTGGCTAAAACCACACATTAAAGACTCTGAAATAGTCCCTCCAAACTACTCCATCATAAGAAAAGACAGAGCTCACAAAAAGGTGGAGGAGTAGCCCTTCTATATTCTTCCTCCCTAGTAGTTTCTCCCTACAACAAACCTATCCCACACTTTAACAATGCCAAACTTCTCCTTACCCTACTACAAATCAATAATTATAAACACATATGTATAGCTTCCCTTTATATCCCCCCAGGGGATAATATCTCCACTCTCGAACTTATCCTTTCCTGGCTATCCAGTAAGATTAGTAATGAAACCGTAATCCTAGGAGATGTAAACATTAACTGGGCCCTTATCCAGTCTCCTACAAACCCCATTAACATCAACCTCTACAATTTCTCACAACTCATCACTTTGGTAACTCACCCAGCCAAAAACCCCTCCAATGGGAGTATATTGGATTGGATTCTAGTCTCCCATCCTCACTATTTCACCAACAGTGGCACTCTTCCCGACCCACTTGGTGACCACATACCCACCTTTACCCACTGGCTTCCCACTATCCTTCAACGAACCCATAACTATATTACTATACGTGACCAAAAAAAACTTCAACCCAATAACCTTTTCTAACTCACTACAAGCAGTTAATTGGAATTGTTTAAAAACACTACCTCTAGACAATGCAGTCTCATACTTCAACTCAACATTCTTGAAATTACTAGACTCCCAAGCTCACTTACATACAAAGAGAATAAAAACTAAATCAGCCCCATGGCTCTCCAAAAGTACTCTTGCTACCATGAGGCAGAGAGACAAAGTCTGGCCACGCTACCAAAAACATAAGACAACTCCACTCCTTCCGAATATAAAATGCTCCGAAATAAAGTAAAAAAACTCATTACTTATGATCACAAAACTATTTCTCTACACTCCAAAACCATAACAAAACAACCCTCAAAATTCTGGAAAGGGATCTCTACTCCTCCACCCCAGCAAACCAGATACTCCTACCCCAGACCCAAATTCTACAGAACTTGATTTAGCCACTCAATTTAATTCTTTCTTTATTGACTCTATTTCTAAATTGACCTCCTCATTCTCCAACTCCTCCCTATCATCCAATACCCCCTCACCCACCCCCACTGTCTCTACTTCTTCACCCTACTCCCCACCCACTAACTCCACTACCCCCTCTTCTACACAAATTCTATCCTCATCACCACCACCCCATAATTCCGCCCCCCTGACTGCACTCACTTCTCTCTAAACCCCATACCTACATCTACTATTAAGAAACTCCTTTAGAAATTGAAACCATGTACCAATGCTCCTGACAATATCCCTTCTTACTTTCTCAGTATAGCTGCTGAAACTCTTGCCTACCCCATTAGCATCTTAATTAACCGCTCCCTACAATAATGCATAGTTCCCCAAATTTGGAAACAAGCCTTTATTATACCACTACACAAAGGTGGTAACAATAATAACATTACTAATTTCCGTCCCATAGCCATCTTGTCCCCCATTTCAAAAATCCTTGAAAAATGTGTGCAACTTCAACTCCTACCCCACCTCCTAGACAACAATCTTATAACTCCCACACACCACGGTTTCAGACCTAATCATAGCACTATGACTGCCCTCCTCTCCTTCCTTGAAATTGTAAATAAAGCCCGTGACTCGGGACAAATTGTTTCCACCTTACTCCTTGACCTTTCCAAAACCTTCAATACTATCTCACACAGCCTGCTCTTAACTAAACTCTCCAAAGTCTACCTATCCTTCTCCTCCTTGGACTGGTTCTCTAGTTATCTATCTAACAGATATCAAGCTGTAAAATGGAAAAAAGCCACTTCCTCTTTCCTTAGTACCCCTACAGGAGTTCCTCAAGGCTCCATACTGGGTCCTCTTCTCTTCAATATTTTTATTAACGACTTCCACAAATCAATCCCTTTCTCTAGCATCATCCAATATGCAGATGATTCAACTATCATCTGCTCTGCCTCTTCTATCACTACACTACAAAAACTTACTCAAGATGCCTTCTCTTCCACAGAGCAATGGATGCTAAGCAATCATCTAGCTCTCAATGCTACCAAGACCAAACTAATGCTATTCACTCCTTCCAAAGTCACTCCTCCCGACATGAATACATTCTTAATTACTAGTCAAAACAACTCACCTCTCGAAATAGTGTCAGAGACCAAACTACTTGGGGTCCAAATTGACAACCAACTTAAATTTAACTCCCACCTGCAAACAAACATCAAAAAAACGCATCAAAAACTTGGCATGCTTTATAGACAGAATGCCTACCTCACATCTACCACTAAAATCACTCTCTCTACTTCCTTCCTTATCCGCTCCCTTCTCTATGGTGCCCCACTACTAACTAATCTTCAGTCCTTGTTAAAAAAACAGCTTACCTCCTGCTATAACAAAATTGCAAAATTTGCCACCAGCCATAGTTCTTCCGCTCACCACTGTCTCTCCCTCCATAAACTAAAATGGCTAGAACTTCCCAATCAACTAACTTACACTCAACTAACTCTAGCCCATAAGCTTATTCTAAACCCCTCCCTCTGTCCCTCCCTTTCCTCTGCCTTTAAAATACACCTACCTAACAGAGTTCTAAGGTCTAATAATCAAAATCTGCTAGAAGTGCACAAACCTACTCATCCCCCAGGCAAAAACCTTCTTTCCTTCAGCCTCGCTCACCTCTGGAACTCCCTACCACCAAGCATCCGCACCACCTCTAACCACTCTACCTTCAAAAAGTCTCTTTTCTTACACCTAGCATCACAGTGGGAATGCTCTTGCTCCCACCCCACATAACTAACTCTACTTAATGTCCTTCAATATCATATCCTACTTTATTTAGCTACTATGCTTGTTCTCTAATCTGTATTAATGTTTTAATTTGTTCTATTACTAGCATGTTTCTTCTCATTGTATTAACTGTTATGACTGCTATTCTATATCTGATTAGTTTTACTTTTATTCTGCCTACATTGTATTAACAACTCTCTGTACCTAGGTTGTCACTGTCAAATGTTGAATGTACATTTTGATTTCTTTTTGGAGCTTTTCTCCCCAGGACTCCATTGAAAACGGGTTCTTTATGGCCCAATGGACTATCCTGGTAAACCAACTGCAATAAATAAATAAATAATAAATAAATATTATCCTATTTAGAGGATACTGTACAGCACAGCTGAGGCCCAAAACACTTGATCTATATAATTTTTGACATGATAGGTGCCATCTAGAGTGTGTGTGTGTGTGTGTGTGTGTGTGTGTGTGTGTGTGTGTGTGTGTGTGTGTGTGTGTGTGTGTGTGTGTGTGTGTGTGTGTGTGTGTGTGTGTGTGTGTGTGTGTGTGTGTGTGTGTGTGTGTGTGTGTCTGTGTTTGTATTGCTGCCTTCAACTCCATTCTTGGATGAATTTGAGGTGGAAACATTCAGCATGTTTAAGGAGATGGGAGGAACTCCACAGAGACATAGGGCGGACACGTAAACTCACTACAGACATTTGTTAAAGGTCAGGTTTGAATGTTGTACTTTGTGCCTAGAAAGCAAAGACTTAATCATTATGTCAACTGTGAAACACCACCACATCTAGACTAATCAACCATGACAATGACTTTAAATTTTTTATCCTAATATCAGTAAATTATACCTCTTATGATATCCTGGCCAGTTACAAAACTCATTTCATTATGAAAATAAATCATGAAACATATTTTAACAAACTGGAATCCCTCTCTGTTAACCCACTCACCATGCTTCTAGGGGGCTTAACCTACCCCTCCATAAAATGAATGCCTGTCCCTCTACAAATAAATATACTCAACACATCCTTGTCTTAATCAGTACAGATTCTCTCAGTCAGAAAGCATTGCCCCTCTGAGCTCAGAGCACCAACATAGTCAATACTGTTCTCACAAACACTGCCCCTGTCTGCTCTTCACCCATTGCCATCCCCTTACTTATTGAATCAGACCAACAAATTATTGTATTCATCACAAGGTCCCAGTACAGATCAATAGCAAGCTAGACATGTTAAGGAATTCATCCAAGGCCAAACGCCCTGAACAGTGTAAAGACGAGGGTTCACTTTTAGTGCCATTACTATTATCATGTAGTTTTAAACAATCTAATATATGTAGCTACATGTAAAACATATATGCTAGTAGGAGGAGGGGCCACTCTAGCAGAGCATCTGACTGAGATATTGAAGAGGGTTGAATTAAAGATGAGCCCTGCTCACAGGCTACTTTAATAGGTCTATAGATGACTGCAAAGGTGTCAGTATCAGGGGGCAAAATGGACAAGGTTATCCAAAATGTGTTTTTTAATAGAAGTTAGTATATAAATCTAACTTCATCCCATTAGAGAAAAATCCTGTATTTGGCCAAAGTAAAGACAGACGATGTGCGAGAGTGATAGGTATATGAGATAGGTAGATGAGTAATTAGCTGTCAGTAAACATGCTTGATATTTTTGTTGTACATTGGGACTTAGCATGACACAGCTGTGTGGGATAAAGTGGTTTGCTAATTGACAATTTAAGTGAGTAGATTGTTAACAGCAATCCTACTATAAGGATAAAAAAATTATGTCAGTAACAAAGAGATTAATACAGAGCTGTAAGAAGAGTATTGGAAGAGAAAGGCACTGTTTGGGTCTCCAATGAGGTGGTGGAAATTGAGTAAAAAGGCAAGAGCTGCTGCTGAAAGAAAAGTAGAAATAAGGGTTGAAACTGTGGAGTATGTACAGACAATGAAATGAGCAGTGGAAGTAGTAAGAAAACTCCAAGGTAAAATGTAAAGGAATTGGGTGGGAACAAAACTAGAGGAACAAGGGGGTTCCTCAACTGTGCTGCATAAGAAGGACAACTAAACAGACCCCTATTGGAAGCTAGTCAAAGGACCTCTGTAGAAACCACCAATCCAACAGTAGTACTCATCTTTATTTTTTTTTTGTTTGTTTTTTTTTTCATCTCAAAGAATGCACCATTTGAGACCCCTGTCAAGAAAGGAGGGTAGGTAGAGAATTTCAATGTTATACAAGACTTTTCTCCATGTAAAATTAAAATAAAAACTCACACCTCCCATTATAATCCTCTACTTCTTACACACCTCTGCTTTATCTCAATATGGTGATATTCACCCAAACCCCGGACCTAATTCAGCCTCCCCTAGCTATTACACCCTCTTCCAACACACTTCACCTGGTCACTCTAAATCTACTTAGTATGTGTAATTAATTAACAGACCTCCACCCATGGTTAACTCAGTACACTCCTGATCTACTTGCACGTTTAGAGACGTGGCTAAAATCACATATTTAAGACACAGAAATACTTCCCCCTGGCTACAATATAATAAGATCTGATAAGACCCAGAAAAAATCAGAAGGTGTAGCACTAATTTACCTCTCCTCCTACACAATCAATTCCTACTCTAAGCCTATTCATAAATTCAATAATGCAGAAATTCTCATACTCTTCCTAAAACTTAATAAAACCAAACAACTTTGTATAACAACTATATGCATACCACCCGACCATAACTACCCCATATAGGAAGATATCCTATCCTGGATGTCACAAAACATTCCTAATAGAACTATCATCTTGGTTAATGTTAATATCAATTAGCAAAACCTAACCTCAGACTATCCAACTAACAGTTTAAATCTTTCACAACTCATCACATCCCCTACTGGAATCCACAAAACTAAGAACAAAAGTTCAATTTTAGATCAGATCCTAGTCATAGACCCACTAAATATTCTAATTCAGGTACCCTTCCTGACACCTTAAGTGACCATCCAAATGCTCACACCTACAGGATTGCATCCCACCCTCCTAGAACCCACAGCTATAAAACCTCCCAAAATTTAACTAAGTTTAATCAACAACTTTTCACTGAAATACATAAATCCCTAAACTGGTCTACCTAAAAATATTACCTCTAGATGATGGAGTCAATTATTTCTACAAAGTATTCTTAGATACCCTCAACAGCCTAGCTCCACTCCATACAAAAAGAATCAGAATTAATCATACTCCCTGGCTTACAAAGTGAACTAAACAATCAACCATAAATAGGGGAAAAGCCTGGAAAGAATGGCTGAAAAACAGAAGTAATCAAGCCCTACAAAACTACAAGCAGTTACGTAATCAAGCAAAGAAATTTATAGCCACTGACAAAAAAAAACATTATTTTACACAGCAGCTATTTGACTACAGAAAAAAAAACATTTTGGTTCACCATCTCATTTTAACTCAACCCAGGTACCAAACAAAACCCGGCTCTAGTCACTGACAAATCTCCACTTCAAATAGCAGAAATATTTAACACACACTTTATAGAAAGCATTGCCAGTATAATTAATAACCCAAATAAACCCCTCACCACAAATTCAACAATTAATCCAAACCTACATCCAATATCTTCAAATAAATCTTCCAAACCCTCCATGTTTACTTCACTTTCTTCACCCTTACCACCAACCATATCATTAAACCCTGTATCCACTAGTCACAAAAGATGCTTACTACACAAAATAAAACCCTGCTCTCCTTATTCTGACAACCTCCCATCTGAATACTTCAAACTTGCAGCTGACACTATTGCCTATCCAGTTAGTATTCTCATAAACAGATCCATCTCTGAATCCTACATCCCCTCCTTCTGGAAAAATCAGTTAAAACCCCTCTACACAAAAGAGGCAAATGAAATGACATATCTAAATATCGTCCTACTGCCATTCTGTCTCCCCTCTCCAAAACAAAATTCTTGAAAATATGTGTACATAAACAAATGCTAAACTACCTTAACCAGGACACAGCACTACAACTGCTCTAATATATTTTACTAACATAATTAACAAAGCCAGAGACTCAGCCCAACTAACCTCATCAATATTTCTGGACCTATCGAAAGCATTCAACACTGTCTCACATCCAAAACTATTATAGAAATTTGCTTCCCTCTGCCTAAATCCAACTTCTCAACAGTGGTTCACAACATAGCTCTCAAGCTCTAGGCGCAAAAAGTCTGGACAAAGCCAAAAATAATAGAGGGACAAAGCCCCGGAAATAGAGACGAATTTTAAATATCGCTCTTATAAATTAGAAAGTTGATATAATGCAAGGTCTTGTGTTACCATGCATTTTCTGACGGAAAATCCAGAAAACCACAAATTTTATGAGAAACGGACCAAAAAATATGAGGCACAAATCTGGACATTCTGTGTAAATCTGGACAGTTGAGATGTATGGTTCACAAGCTACCTATCGCATAGACAGCAATGTGTTAAATGGCAGTGTGCTCTCTCACAATATCAAACAAGTAAAATAGGAGTTTCTTCATTCTCAATCTTCTTTTTTTTAACATCTTTATAAATAATTTACATACCCCTTCCTGTCAAAGCACCCTTATCCAATAGTCCGATGAGTCAACCTTCTTTTCCTCTTCCAATTCTATTACCCACCTTTTCTTTTTCAAACACCCTTATTGGATTATCACTTGTGACATAGGCAAATTTGCATTCATAAAAAAGTAATCCAACTATATTAACATAACAAACATTATACTTCACATATATTGCTACATATCATATAAGCTAATCAACATTACATACATTATTCAATTCCTGCCTTTTTTAAAGAAGAAACATCTTTATTAAATGATCACTTACTACATAGGTAATTATACTTTTACATAAATGAAAACAAACCACACGACACATTCCTAGTTGCAAGTATTTTATATCACTTATAATCTACCCAGTCTTTCGCACGCAAACATTACATAGCTCATTTAAGTCCTGCCAGTTTTTAAACCTCATTCCTCCCTTGTATGTATTGTTCTCACAGTTCCCATTTTTTCCTATGTAGTTTGCTCCTACCCTTTTCTAAAGATCTCAGTTCCAGTTGTTTTATCTCTGTTACTATATTCACTACTTCCAGTGTAGTTGGTTCTGATTTTGATTTCCATTTTCATCCATTGAATCTGTTTGTTTTGTTTTAGATTTTGCATTTTAGAAACTGCTTAAATGGATCTTTTGCAACACTGAAAAAGTATGGTGTCTAGAAGCATGGTCTGTCTGAGTGGAGGGTGTGTTTGCATTTGGGAAGTTCCATTCTGGAAGATGTACAAGTTGGCCTAATGCACTCCCAAAACCCTGGCAATAATCCTATTCTACTGAATACTTTCAGCTCTGTTCTACCCAAAATGCTGGCAAGAAAGTAGCTGAATCTAAATTAGCAGAGAGGGTAGGCAACTTGCTGATCAGCAGAGAAAAGAGGACAGTGGGCAGGAGATCTGTATTTTTTCCAAAGTATAGATCACTAGCATGTTTCTCAAAAGTACAGCATTGGCCCAGGAATGTTTTTAATGTTCACATCAGATCCACAATGTGTGCAACATCATATCTCCCAGTGTGTGCATCCCCAGCCTTAATTTCTGCAGCACCTTGTAAATTAGAAATAGAATCTTCTAGACTGACTACTACTTCTTGGAATGGGTTGCCTGAAGGAAAGAATGAAAAGATATCATGGCTTGGATTGCCCTAGAGAGTATGGCAAGGCCAGGGAAGAGAAAAACAGTGGGTCTCTAAGCATATCTCATAGTATGGGCTCTAGAGAAACAGATGGTGACATTGCATTGTAATGGAAAATAGAGAAGCCAAAGGCAAAAATTTGAGAACAGCATTTGAGTTCTTCACTGAGCAAGTGCTGTAGTGGAACTGACAAGGTTTGCAGGTAGTGACAGCCAAGTGAGTATCACTTTCAGGATAACCGATGTATGTAAAATTAAAAATACTTAATATTAATTAATATTGATATTAATTTTATAAATTTTACTTTACAAATGTAATCAAAATACATTAATTTTTATTCTGTTTTTCATCCATGACTAAAAGATTTGAAAAAAAAAAAAAAAATGTTTAAAGTAAAAAAATTATTTTTAACGTGTAGTTTAAAAACATGTGTATTGAATGACAGAATAAAACTGTCATCCACATAACATAAAAGGAGCAGATGATAGATGGTGATAAGAGAAGATTTAAATAACAGATGATAGAGATGTGACTGGCCGATTACAAAGGCTTGTTTCTAAATATTAGAATCTTACTCCCCCATTGTCGATTTATTAATCTGCTTCATCTACTGGGTTATAGAATATAATTCAAAGGAGGTTTTCAACAGATTACTGGAGAGGTGAAAAGCAATGAAAAAATGAAACTGCTTGAGATGTACTGTACAAATAGGTTCATAGGTTCATAGGTTTATACTAGGCTATCTGCCCTAAGGCATTTATAAGCCTAGCCCAGAGTTTTTGTGGCTTACGCCACCCCTTATGTTAAAAAATACTGTGCCCATTAGTTTGTTGTGCCTCTGTCCAGCAGTGACACAGAGATGATTCCCGGGGTAAACCTACGATCTCCCATCCACCGGTCAAGATTTCTCTTGAACAGAGCCAGCAAGGTGCTCTGCCTCACATGGACCGGGATTTTATTCCACAACATAGGGAGTCTCTGGGTGACAAATCTATCCCTCCAGCATGTCCTATTTATATCCATGCTAAGGTTTAAGTCACTTGCTCTAGTGGATCTGGTAGATTTGGATTTTTTGAGGTGGAGCATGTCCATTAATTCCGGGTTGGACATAGCCTTGTATGTCAGGCACAGGTCACCTCTGAGCAGATGGTATGCGACTGAATAGAACTGGAGTTTCTTCAGTCTGGCAGCATATGACAGATTTTGGAGTCCCTTTATCCTTTTGGTGAGGAACTTTTGGGGTCTCTCCAATTGCTGCAGGTGTCGGGTGAGATACATCCCGAATGGGGCATTGTAGTCGATCATTGGTCTGATAAGTGAAGAGTACAGGGGAACAATGACCTCACTTGATCTGGATGTGAATCCCTTCATGATCAGGTGGGCAATGTAGAAGGTTTTTCTAACCACTTTAGCAATGTGAGTGTCAAAAGAAAGGCCACTGTCAACATGGGTCCCCAGGTCCCTGATAACCTCTTCTGTGCTTAGTGGATTGCCACCTATATGGTAGCTTGGGGTTACCTTGTTTTTCCCGAAGGGTATGACTATACATTTTTTGGCATTTAACTTCAGGCCATGGCTCTGGCACCAGCTATCAGTTTCCATGAGACCCCTCTGAAGGATATCTGTGTCCGATGTACTTTCCACTATGGCTCCCAGTTTGCAGTCATCTGCAAACCTTGTCAGCCATAGTCCTCCTATGTTAGCCTGTATGTCTGAGAAGTAGATGCCGAACAATATGGGGCCAAGGACTGAGCCCTGTGGGACACCACTTGTGACCGGCTTGGAGTCTGACATGGCGCCAGCTACTCTAACCCTGTGGGTTCTGTCCTTTAGCCAGTTTGCAACCCATCTTGTGTCATATGGGTTTACATTTAAGCTGGTAAGTTTCTTTATAATACCCGAGTGGGGTATTGTGTCGAAAGCTTTTGCAAGGTCAAGGTAGGCTGTATGGACTGCCTTTCCCTCATCAATGGCCTTGGTGACTGTTTCGAAGAAGTCGACCAAGTTCAAAAGGCATGATCTGCCCTTGACAAAGCCAAACTGGGTCGGGTTCAATGTCTGCAAGTCCACCGTGTCTTTGTTTATGAGTTCCATTATGATCCTCTCCATAGCTTTGCAGACCAGGCTTGTTAAGCTTATGGGGCGGTAATTACCAGGGTCCGTAGAGGCACTGCCTTTGTGGAGTGGGACCACAGTTGCTGTACGCCACTCCTTGGGCACGTATCCTGTGGTAAGGCTAAGATTAAACAGCTGCCTTATGTGCAGGTTTAGTTCCTCATTGAGTTCGTGTATCACACAGCCTAGGACACCATCCGGTCCTATTGATGCTGTGTTTTTAGCTTTAGAGAGCGCAGCTTTCACCTGCACATTGGAGATGTCTGGGAGGCTGCACTCCGCTGGGATAGTTATCTCTTCTTTTGGGGGGGAGAGGGGGGTGAAGTTTGCACTGAACCTGTCTGCCAGTATGTTGGCAATGTCTGTGGGTTCAGTGATTTTTGTATCATTTTGGACTAATTCTGAGCATATCTGGGAGTTTCCACCCAGGTTTCTAACATAGCTGAAGAAGGTCTTATGATTGTCTTTTGAATCTACGGCAATTTTTCTCTCAAAGTTGGCCTTGGATGATTTTATGAGTGCTTGTATTTTTTTACTAATAATGATCAAAGGTGTCTTCTCTTTTATGGATTTTGCTCAATCATGTAACAGCTTTCTCCTCTTATTGTAAAGTTTGTTTATGGCTGGGGTCCACCAGACTGGACGTTTGCCCTTGGTGGAAAGAGTCTTGGTTTTATTAGGGATTGCCTGATCCATGAAGTCCTGGAGGTGTTCGTAGAAGGCATTTGTAAGGGCTTCCGCAGCTTGGGTTGTGGTTTCCAATGGCTTGGGGGCCTTGAAGGATACCACACCAGTCTTGAGTAGTGTGAAGTTTGCTTTAGAAAAGTTCTTCACTGTGGTCTTTTTTGTTTGGGGTGGGGGCGGGATGTGGATATCCAGTGAGATTAGTTTATGATCTGATCTCACCAGTGAGGGATATACTTCCGGTGTGGAGCTTTTTGTCCCCATGTTTGTGATGATGCGATCTAGTATATTTTCTCCTCTTGTGGGAACGGTGACTAGTTTTTCCATGGCATTTGAATTTATGAACTCCAGGAACCTTTGGGCTAGAAAGTTTGGGCTTGAGTAATGTTCCCAGTCTATATTCGGGTAGTTGAAGTCACCCAATATAATGGTGTTTGGAGATACATTTATACCCTCCAGTGTCTTCAGGAAGGCTGTGTGGGGTTCCTGAGTTTGAGAGGGTGGCCTGTAGCATGCTACAAATTGTAGAGCAGTTTTGCCTATGGTTAATTGCACCTGGATGGTTTCCGATGCTTCGTGCGTTGCCACCAACCTGGAGGTGTGGGTATCCTTGATGAATATGGATACACCCCCTCCTTTTGTGGTGTGGTCCGGGTTTTGGGGCCGGAATGCATGATATGAGGTAAAACCTGATAGTGCCGGGGTGCTCTCAGGAGCCTTGAACCAGGTTTCAGTCACAGCACAGACATCGATGTTCTCCATACTGAGAAGGGCCTCGAGTGCGTGCATTTTTAAATGCCCAGTTGGACTCTCTCCTCATCTCTAGTGTCTTCTCAAGTATGTATCATTGCAAACATCGGGTCAGTTGTGCTGCATCCTGATCTGAATCCAAACTGATCATCTCCCATATTACATTCTACTACTCTGCATATACATATTAGCTGTTGACTAAGTGACAACACAATAAAATTAAGATATCCCATACAGTCCCACTTCAACTTGCTACTGGCCTGTATACCCTTATGACAGCATATATATATATATATATATATATATATATATATATATATATATATACACATATATGGTTTGCTATCATAAATTCGAAAATCAGAATAAAACGTGCCTGAATTTTCGAATTTAAACATCGGAAATGAACATTTCCGTATGTCCCTAATGTCGAAAACAGCTGTGTATTGTCGAAAATGTTGCTCGCGACATTTTCAACAATACACAGCACTCCCACCTGTCCCGTAACTCCCTACCTAACTAGCCTAAACTCACAGTTATGCAGGGGGGCAAGCCCCCCTGCACCCCCCACACACCCCTAACTTAATATTCCAACTCCGAGATCACACTACAGTGAGGAAAGAGATGTATTTCCCTAACCGCACTGTACCATGATCCCCTCACATGAGCGAACGTTATAATTGCGAATGCACAGTCCATTCACAATGATAAGGTTCGCTCACATCACCTGCCGAACTATGAAGTATTCGAACATCTGTTGTTCGAATACTTCATAGCTGTGCAATTGCACATTGGCATTGTGATAGTAAACCTATATATATATATATATATATATATATATATATATATATATATATATCTATAAATAATGTATATATATATATATATATATATATATATGTATATATATATATATATATATATATATATATATATATACATATATATATATATATATATATATATATATATATATATATATATATCGGACATCTGAATGTTCGAAAATGTGAGAAAAAAAAAAAAAAAACTAAACAGTGCTAGCCACACCCCCTGCTATTTAAATATACCAACTCCAAGATGGCATTATATTGTGGTAAAGGGAAATCTTCCATTTCTGCCCTCTATGGAGATCCCCATTCAGACTGGACGAGCTTTTAAAAGTTTGATCATATGGTCTCGGCCATATGAAAGTCTAACTTTTAAAAGTTCAACCATCTGAAGGGGACCCATATATATATATATATATATATATATATATATATATATATATATATACATACATACATATGTTGAAAAACCAAACCGGAAAACAGAGTGCAGGTTACAAGTTGTAGTATACCACAGACGCCAAATAAAGTCCAAATGGAAACTGCATAAAAACAACTTTATTCCAAGAAGTGAGCGCTTTCGCGATGTATCACACACCGCTTCTTCAGACAACCTTACACACAAAAAGTTCATGGTTTAAATAGCAAAATCTAAAACAATTTGTAACAATTATTCAATTATTCAAATGCAATTAGTGATGCAAGTAACTCCTGGGTCACATGATAACAACTGAAAGCATACTAGATGGAAACTGTCATAGAAGCACTACAATGAAGTGCTTACTCATTTCTAGTAACTGCTAATACTTCTACTTGATGAAGTTCTTAAAACATACTGATCGAAGTTTCAAAACTTGCATGGAAATCATTGTGTAAGAGTAAAATCAAGTAATGTATGTACAGACTAAAAACCAATATTAAAACACCCCATTACTTACATAACTACTTGTCAAGAGGGTATAAGTAATGTTTAAAAAATATATAGAAATATATATGTATAAGACAAAACAGTGGTTATAATTATAGTGTGTTTATATTGCACCTAAAATTAACAGTAACCTAGTATGCCCTAGTGCTATTGATAATTTTATATATCAAAATTGTATAACATATAGCTTGAGTAACATTGATTTAAATAGATATTGCCTATAATACATATATATATATATATATATATATATATATATATATATATATATATATATATATATATATATATATATATATAAAATATTGTATTGTATCATGACCTAGGTTAACCAAACAAAACCTGAATACATGCTACGATTTATTACTGGAGGTCAGACTATATTATATTAAGTCTATTTAAGTTTCCTCGCTAAAAGATGTGGTTTGAGGGATACTTGTTCATTCATACCCCTGCCTCTGTGGGAGGCCAACCTAAAAATCCAATTCAACTCTGCTTCCTCTGTTCTATTAACAAGATTACCCATGCGCAAACTCTCATATTCTATGTGTAAAACTTGAAAAAGGAACATATGTTCAGGACCTTGATGTAATAAATGTTTTGCCAAGGCACTACATTCCTGCTTACGGTTATAACAATAGTAGTGGTCCCTAATCCTTTCGCGTAAAGTTCTATTAGTTTTACCCACATAAAATTGGAAGCAGGTTACACAATGGGCAACATAGACAACGTTTCTCGTACTACAATCACTGTTGTATCTGATTGCCCATAGGCGTCCTGTGTCCGGATGCTTAAAGTAATGTGACTCATCTATATGAGTGCATTGTAGACACTTGTTGCATTTCTTAGTTGCTTCAAAACCACTGATAGTCATAGGTTCATTTAATCGTATAGCACTTGCATGACATAATGTCTGTTTCAAGTTACGCATGTTTCTAAAGAGAAACTTCGGTTGATCACCTACTATGTTTCTAACTTTGTCCTCCACCATTAGAATATTCCAATTATCAGAGATGGCCTTCTGTACTGTATGTCTGTTATAACTAAATGGTAAAATGACAGCTAACTTGTCTTGTTTCCCTACCTTGGAATAATCTATATCAGTGTTCACAGATTCTTGCCTAGAAAAGTATGGTTTTGCCCGTGTTGATCTTAATACATTGGTACTGCTATAGACTTTCTTAATTTCTTCTATATTATAGCCCCTCTGATTAAAGCCTTTCTCAAGATCTACTAATTCACGCTTAAAATCAGAATCGGAACAACATAATCTTGATGTTCTCATCACTTGCCCTCTAATAATGTTTGGGAATAGCTTGGGATTATGCATACTGCTGCGATGTAGATAGGCCGGTCTATAGCATGGTTTACGGTACATTTGTGTAGAGAAAGTTCCGTCTACTCTGGAAATGGATACGTCCAAAAAGTGTATTGAATCCATAGAATATTCCATGGTAAATTGTAAATAGGATCCTATGATGTTAATGGATTCTAAAAACTTTTGGAGAGATCCTGATGTACCTTTCCAAAGAAAAAACAAGTCATCTACAAATCTTCTATAAAATAGAATATGTTTGTTAGTCATGATGTAATTTTTCTCAAATGCAACCATTACGAGATTTGCATAACTATTAGCGCAGCTAGTTCCCATAGCTACCCCTTGTCTTTGTCTATAGCAAGTCTCATTGAATAAGAACACATTATTATCCAAGACAATTTCCATGAGCAGGCATAGTAAATCTACCTTGCTCTCATTGAGTCTTCCATCATTCAACATAAGTTCTTTGATGGAGTCAACACCTTCTCCATTGGGAATACATGTGAACAAGGACACAACGTCCATTGTCACAAGTATCACATGAGAAGTATCTGATATATCCGTATAAATGAATAGATCACGTAAAAAATGCTCAGTGTCTTTGAGTACATAGGTATAAGAATTCAGTATAATTTTCAACTCACCATCCAAAAATATGGATATGGGTTCTGTTAGCCAACCCGATCCAGAGACTATAGGTCTGAGTTCAGGTTGGACTAAATTCTTGTGTACTTTCGGTAAACCTGTGATTGTTGGTATAATGGGAAAGTCTACTAAAAAATATTGATAGAGCTCATTAGATAGTAATCCCATGCATTTACACTCATACAGTGTCGAGAAAATATTCTGTTGTAAAGAGAACACATTTTCATTAGCAATGACTTCATATGACGGACTATTGAGCATTTGTGTCATCTTATTAACATAATATTCAGCATCCATCACAACAACAGGCCCGCCCTTATCGGCTGGCCTAATAACTACATCTGCATTTTGTCTTAATTCATGTAAAGCTACCTTTTCCAATTTAGTCAGGTTGTTGTGTTGAATATTACTAGCAAAAGAAATGTCATTATATATATCTTGTTCTACTGCTTTGACAAAAGTTTCCACATTCGATGGTAAGTGTGGAATAAATGTACTTTTACTACACAGTTTGTTGCTAGCTCCATCTGAGACATGATTAGAATTAAACATCAATTTAAGTGCTATATTACGAGTGAACATTCGAAGGGCAATGATAGCTTGGCTGACATCCATATTTGAAGTTGGAACAAAAGTCATACCTTTATTAAGTAGGTCTATCTCTGCTGTAGTCAACTGATGTTTTGAAATATTAAGAACTAGAGATCTGGGTTCCAGAACTTCTGCAAAGTTTGTTGTTGGATGTGAGGAGCTAGGTCTTTCTTCTTCGCCCCTTTCACATTGTCGAATTCCAAAGACCTTTTGCGACCTGTTCGTATTGGAAGTGGTACTTCTAAAAAATGTTCATTTTCTTCTCTACCCATTTGGATTTTTCGTCGCACAGCATTCGATAGTGTATGTGTTGCAGCTCTCGTCTTGTCATTACCCAAGTCGGAACCAGGACCAGAAACCAACTCATTTGGTGTAGTGTAGACCGAAGAAATCTGTTCAGGAGAAGTAACATCCCTAAAAGAAACGCCAGATGCAGTCTCTTCAGACCTTACATCATTGGAAGCAGTGTCTTCAACTCGCTGAATCTCGTCATTTTTACTGTTTTGTGTAACTCCACAATTGTGAAGTTCAGTACCCTCACGTCCAGTGACGTCATCTCGCTTGTTGTGCTGTAGGGTGTCACTTGCAAAAACCTCGTTCCGTTTGATTTCAATGATGGATTCAGGAACTGCAGTTCCTGACTGTTGGTAGCCTGAGGTTGCCGCTATTGTGGACTCCCGACCAGCATAAGATGTACGCTTATGGCGTATATTTGTTTGTGAGTGGTAGTTAGAGGCTTGTCCGACCCTATTGTTGTTATTCAAGTTCGTACGTTGAGTAGTGTTAGTATTATTTAGAGTACCATGTCTGGGCCATACAAAAACCTCTTGCCTGGAAAAGTCTCCTAAGTCTCTGTATAACTTTTTCTTCTTCTGTTCAATGAGACTGGTTTCATATCTCATCGTTCTATCGATGAGTTCATGCATAAACAAATCAGTTTGTTCTGGACCATATATATTGCAAAGTTAATTCTGTGATGTCATAATACTTTTGCATAACTCTTGTTCTATGGGTTGAAAGAATTTTATCAACAGTTTAATACAGGAGTAGCTTGCTTCTAGATTGATTTTCTGCCACTCAAGAAGCAGAGTCGGATATAAGTTCCCATACGTAGGCATGGTTAAAATTCTTAAACCTCTAGGTACAACTTTGTTGTTCAAACAAGCTTCCATATGGAAGCGTTGAGCCTGGAGGTGTTTAAAACGATATAAATTATTTTCAATGTCTCTTTTTAAACTTCTAACCTCTTGTTCATTAGTCCGTGTGACCTCCGTTTGTATTCCTGTCATATTCCTATCCAAGGACATGAGTGAATTCACGTTGTCATTAAGAATGTTCTTAAGCCTACCCGACAGTAGGCTACTGTTCCTCCCTCCATCAGAGGTAGAATTATGGCACTCAAAGCCTTCCATGAATCCCAAATGAATAAGCTGATGATCACCAATGCATAAAACAAAAACCCCAAGAATATGTTGAAAAACCAAACCGGAAAGCAGAGTGCAGGTTACAAGTTGTAGTATACCACAGACGCCAAATAAAGTCCAAATGGAAACTGCATAAAAACAACTTTATTCCAAGAAGTGAGCGCTTTCGCGATGTATCACACACCGCTTCTTCAGACAACCTTACACACAAAAAGTTCATGGTTTAAATAGCAAAATCTAAAACAATTTGTAACAATTATTCAATTATTCAAATTCAGTTAGTGATGCAAGTAACTCCTGGGTCACATGATAACAACTAAAAGCATACTAGATGAAAACTGTCATAGAAGCACTACAATGAAGTGCTTACTCATTTCTAGTAACTGCTAATACTTCTACTTGATGAAGTTCTTAAAACATACTGATCGAAGTTTCAAAACTTGCATGAAAATCATTGTGTAAGAGTAAAATCAAGTAATGTATGTACAGACTAAAAACCAATATTAAAACACCCCATTACTTACATAACTACTTGTCAAGAGGGTATAAGTAATGTTTAAAAAATATATAGAAATATATATGTATAAGACAAAACAGTGGTTATAATTATAGTGTGTTTATATTGCACCTAAAATTAACAGTAACCTAGTATGCCCTAGTGCTATTGATAATTTTATATATCAAAATTGTATAACATATAGCTTGAGTAACATTGATTTAAATAGATATTGCCTATAATACATATATATATATATATAAAATATTGTATTGTATCATTTATTTTATTTATTTATTTTATTTTACATTTGTTAACCGGGAAAATCTGACTGGACCAGGTCCATGACCTAGGTTAACCAAACAAAACCTGAATACATGCTACGATTTATTACTGGAGGTCAGACTATATTATATTAAGTCTATTTAAGTTATATATACATACGTATACACACACACACACACACACACACACACACACACACACACACACACACACACACAAAACACTCCTCTACTGTGTAGGGCAATGTGATGATTTAATGCAAAGATCTATACAAACATCACTGTGCATCCCACACATTTAGCAGCAAGTTACTGTTGAGCAACGGCCCTCCCCATAAAACATTTTACAAAATCCTGCCAACATTCCCATGTGCCACTGGCCTTTATATTTATCACAGCAGAAGCAGAACAGTTCTCCACACTGAGGACCAATCTAATAATTTTATTCCTGATATGTACTTTACGAAATGATGATGGCTGTTCATATTTTGCCATTTTGGGGATCATAGAATGGAAATTATGCAAATGATTCTATTTCTGATAAATTGCTGTGGATCACACATTTAGAACAATGTGTATCCACCCAAGAATGTGCTTTGAGGCTTGTGCCTGCCTGTGAACACACATTGTAGGCTGCAAAGTAGTCTATAAACAGGTCTGTGACACAACAGGGCTGTAGGCTTCTTGAAGTGTACCTCATGGCTCAGTAAGGTTGCTATGCCATGATTGATGGAACACTAGAAAGCTACTGGACACCAATATGGTATGGACAGGATTGATATCTTGAGTGTCCAACACACCTGATCACCCTTCCCCCACCAATGGTCATGCCTATTTTCCCACATGACACTGATGTGAGATTGTACTATGTAAAGGGGCCATACTTTCTTTTAATGCACATCATGGTTTGCCCAACATGCATCAAAAGGCAGCTGCTAGTTTTTCCCTCCAGATATTACTATGTGAAGAGGACATGGCTGCTGAAAGGGAAGAGTTTGTAAGGACTCCTGCATGGTTTCAGGAAGAAGTCTAAAATATTTCTCTACACCCTGTTCTACTCTACCAAAGGGAAATAGAGGTTAGGGGTTAGGGAAAAGCAGACAGAGTTCTATATTAATAGCATTTGCATATATGTATATATATATATATATATATATATATATATATATATATATATATATATATATATATATATATATATATATATATATATATATATATGTATATATATATATATATATATATATATATATATATATATATATATATATATATATATATATATATATATATATATATATATATATATATATATATATGTATATATATATGGTTTACTGTCATAATGTTGAGTACAAGTTAGACGAAAATGGGAATGTCGAACAAAAGCTGGACGATTCCCGTTTTGTCTAACCTGCACAAGTACGAGTGTTCAGATTTGCGAATGCCGCAGTGCATTTGCGCACCTGTCTTCAGCATTCTGAATACAGATTACGGTACAGTGGGGATCGGGAAATTACCCTTTTCCCCACTATAGTTCAGCCTTGGAGTTGGAATATATTATTTGCAGGGGAGTGTGGGAGGCATAGCCCCTCTGCAAACAGACGGTATTATGTCATGTGCAGTAGTGACTTGCTTAACAGAATGTCGAAAGTGCGAATTTGACTTTGTTATTATGTGCACTTCAACATTCTGTCTAATTGATATGCTGAACTTCGCTCAATTGATTTGATATGGATGGATTTTGTTGTGTATTTCAACAATTTGATAGTAAACCTATATATATATATATATATATATATATATATATATATATATATATATATATATATATATGTAGGTAGGCATTGTAGTACAGGACTGAAATTCTTGAGTACTCTGTGTGTGGTATTTAGACTATAGCAAGCCACTTATTTTATCTGTAGCAAGTGACTTTCCATTGTTTACAAAGACATTTTTTGCTCCTCCAGTTGGAGCTGAAGACCTGTTGGGGAGCACCAAATTGGGAAGCAACATAGTGCAACATAAAAGCTAGCAACAGCATCACAGTGTATAGTTTTGTTTACTTCATGGGTCACACCTCTTATAAATGCCAGTGGAACTGTCCTACTGTCCTTCCTACCATGAGCATTTAGCAATAGTGTCATGGTGAAACAGACTGAACTAGCAGTGAATGTGCCATTCCACCACAAGTATTAGCATCTGCTTTGGATCTGTTTGCTTCAGAGTGCTTAGTTCCACATCCCTTTATATCCACCCTGCCATTAATACACAATGCCTTTGTCAGTCTACCATGTTTTACTCTTACATTAACCACATCTATTCAACCACCAAGCCGCTATCTCTTTTACAAGAATACCATAGACATGTCATGGACAGGCAGTTAGGTCATACTTCATGGTGGCTTTCATATGCCAAGGTATGGGTCCACAATGTTTAAGGGTGAGATTAATATTCTGTTGAGAATGCTGTGTTAGGGTATATGTGACATGGTCTCTCCAGTGACACACAGTCCAGCATTTGGTGACCATATATGCCATAGGTTCATAGGTTCATAGGTTCATAGGTTCATAGGTTCATAGTAGGCTATCTGCCCAAGGGCATTTATAAGCCTAGCCCATAGTTATGTGGCTTTCGCCACCCCTTTAGTTTGAATAAAAACTATGCCTATCATTTTGCTGTGCCTCTGTCAAGCAGTGACACTGAAGTAATCCCTGGGGTATATCTGCAATCTCCCATCCATTGGTCAAGATTCCTCTTGAACAAGGCCAGAGAGGTGCTCTGTCTCACATGTACCGGGATTTTGTTCCACAGCATAGGGAGTCTCTGGGTGATGAATCTGTCCCTCCAGCACGTTCTATTTATAACCGTGTCAAGGTTTAAGTCTCGCGCCCTTGTGGTTCTGAGGGATCTAGATTTTTTGAGGTGAAGCATATTCATCAAATCTGGGTTTGACATGGCCTTATATGTCAGGCACAGGTCACCTCTGAGCAAGCGGTATGAGACTGAATAGAGCTGGAGTTCTTTCAGTCGGGCAGCATAAGACATATTTTTGAGACCCTTTATCCTTTTGGTGAGGAACTTTTGGGGCCTTTCAAGCTGCAGCAGGTGTCTGGTCAGATACATTCCGAACGGGGCATTGTACTCAATCATAGGTCTAATGAGTGATGAGTACAGGGGGTCTAATGAGTGATGAGTACAGGGGGTACATCTGCTGCATAAGGGTCTTCCAAGATGGGCACTATATATTTAGGGTGTTATTTCAGATCAGCTTTGCTGCAGTCACACTATTTGTAACTTATTTAGTGTGTAACTGTTCTTACCACAGAGGACTGGTTAGATGGCAATTAATGTCGTCCCTTCTACTGAATATATTTCTGTTGTACATTTGTGTTAGGCCAGTGAATAGCTTTTGGTTTGCCATTGCATGCTTAACTGCATTTTTGTCCTCCAAGTACTATTGACAACACAGAATGCCTTACAGATAAGTGCTCTTGCTTTTGTTTTTTCTCTTTCTTTTTTTTTTTTTTCTTTGTCTGCTGTTGTTTGGTTTCTTTTCATTTACATTCATATTTTATGTGGTGTCATTTGCCATAGTGCTTCTGGGTTGGCAGTGGCCATAGCATCATACACCTTCCTCATCATCACCTGCTTGATCACCAAAGGTATTCAGATCTGCCTCTCCAAATGCAAGGAGAAAAAAGTCATTTAATGATAGGTGACCAGCAGGGCTTACTGGTGTCCCGTTATACTGTGATTCTGGTGGGTGTCTGTAGGCTGTCCTTCACTACTCACTGAGAGGTTAGCACTGGCGGTTGAGCCAGCAGGAGGTGGAACATCTAGCAATGAGCTCCAGACTACAAATGTGAATGTTTGGCTATCAATCCACCTGTCCACCATAGCTGTCATCAGGCCTTCCACTTCCTGCCAGGTGACTCAACAGTACCTCATAGTGACAGGCTGTTATGGGCAGCCGACACAGCTACCTGGCACTGATCAATGGGCCAGCACTGACTGGGAACATCCATGACAGTGGTAACAGTGGTGTCTGACTTTGGTTTTGGTACATCAGTGTGAATTTCAGAAGTTAGCTCTCACCCCACTCTATCTCCTATCTTGATGCCCTCTATCCTTGTGTTTCATTTCCTTTCATTTCATTTCATTTCTCCTTTTTATTACAATCATCTCTATCACCAATTGCCCATCTCTTACTGTGAAGTCTCTGCTTTATGAGTCCCACAATTCTCACTGGCAACTTTGACTATATTTTTTGTTGCTCTCTCGGGTCTATATTAAATTGATGAAATGGCATTACAGCAAATGCCATTTCGCTGACACATATAGCCCAAAGTCTGAAAATAGTGAAGGCTCAGGCCAGCTATTTTTTCCCCAGGGAAAAAAAATCACTTGGTTTGAGCCATAGCATTGCGCTTTACCCCACTGTAGTGCGATCTCAGAGTTGGTATATTTAGTTAGGGGGTACATTTGGGGGTGTTATGTTTTAAATTGTGTGTGTGTGTGTGTGTGTGTGTGTGTGTGTGTGTGTGTGTGTGTGTGTGTGTGTGTGTGTGTGTTTGGTACTAGCGATTTCTTTCCCAGGGAAAGAAATTGTTTTGACTGTTCGAGGTTTAGTGCATTCGGTTTTTATGTGTCGCTGAATAGGCTTCTAATGTAATGCCTCTTCCCAATTTTAATATAGACCCACTCTCTCTCCTCCTGCAAACATCCCTTTACTCCCTTTCCTGCTCATAACTTCCCCATGCTACCTTTTCCCTCTACCTTTCTTGAAAATGCAATAAAATAGGTTACTATCACACAAAAATATGCCCTTGCTTCTCGATCCCTATTCTCCTGCTTGCTCTTTCCAATTTCTGCCACTCTTATGCGCAAACTTTCTTTCTGTTTTTAATGTAAACATATACAGACTTTTCTATATAGCCCTTATCTGGGCTGTCAGTTGTGCTTGTAGAGATGCAGTGTTTAGAGTGTGAACATGCATTGTCATGAGCATACATGCTGCTGGGCCACTCTGGTCATGTGATCTGCAATGGTGTTGTCCAGATCATCACGTGACATGATTTTTTCTCACCAGTGAATTGATTTCTTATTCAAACCCTGTTGTGCAGCACCACTCCTTCTGCATAGCTAACCAGTATTGGACTACACTGCACTACTAATGACTGGGCTTTTTTGCCCTTAGGAACTCTCATAGGTGATTTCACTGAATTCGAGCCAGTGTGTTTAAATGGGTTTATGTTGTTTGTTATATCCTGTATAGCACATCATGTACAACACTAATTACTAACAGTGCTATTTACCATTAAAATAATTTGAGTTAGTTGGAATTATAGTGTCCAAAAGAAAACAAGCATTGCTTATATATGTTGTATGATCACTAATAATTTAAGATTTACTTTTTGATTTGAGGGGTGATGGGGGATACTTCCTGCATAGAAAGCACAGTTTGTTTAGTATTGCACCCTTTATCTCTTCTTTAAAAATACTAATTAGTTGCTACACTTAAATCTTTCTGGAAATGTGTTGTGCATGAGTGAGTGGATGAGTGAGTGTGTTTGTGTTTTTTTTCCATTTCCAGTTTTTCCATAAATCTAATCAAATACTGATTTCCATTTTAATCTGTTTTGACATTTAAGGTAATGGCATGAGTCTCAGTATGAAAAAGGAACAGTATTGAGAAAGGCCAACTTGAAATTGAATTTACCTTCCTGTTTCCCTTATCACATCTATTGTCAGACAGTATTAGGTTCGCATATGAAAATAAACAACCTTGTTTATGGGATGATGGTTTAGAAAAAAAAGCAGACATTCAATGACCAAGACTGTGCAAACATTAATATGTACTGTCCATTGATTCAGATTCTAAAAGATATTCAGATTTTGAACTAATAATTCAGGATTTACATTACAAGGGTTTAGAGCACTTAAGATGCGTCAGCCACCTATTATTATGCTACATGTTAGATTTTTTTTTTTCTAAGTATCTGTCAATAACCCAGCCATGTTGTTTTTGGAGAACAACTGCATAATTTTGCTAATGTATTTTTTTGGTATTTTTATTCTATTGCTTCTGTTTAGATATATAATTATTGCATATAAAAACATGAAAAAAGCCCTTGTGTAATAACCACATACACATGGAGCAATCATCATGCTGCAAGTTACCCATAATAAAAACAGAAGTATGCATACTTAGTTTTGTAATTACTCCAAGATGGAGTTTGTTTTTGAAAACAGCACATATTGACCTTACACAGAGGAGTATTAAAGTTTGCCCATGGTCTGAGAATCTTAAATTAAAAGGTAAAAAAAAAGAAATCATAGGAATGTGCAGTACAAGTCACTATTTATGTCAGATGAAAATAGTTAAACTAGATATTGCATGCTAATGTATATGAACAGGTACATAAAGAATTCATCTCTGGGATTCAGAAACATTTTTGCATGGCAGTAAATGATATTGTGCACTGTGTGGACACATGAGGTGTGAGTGTTGAAAGGCACACTGAGAGCAAGACTGGATACCACAGAAAGTCTGTGGCATAACAGCATGCTAATGGTGTTGTAATGACATGGTAATGAGCTATATTAAAAAGAGTGTCTCTGCAGATACAATGGAACGTTAACAAAATACAATTCAGCAACTTATATATACTGTGACTACAGACACTTAGTCCAGAACACATCAGAGCAGCAAAATCCTGGAGCTGCAGAGGTGAATCATGGGAACATGCAGGGAGTAGCTACACTGCCTAAATGGAGCAAAAGGCTTGTGAAATGCTGGATTTTGTTAGCTTTATGTAAGAACCATTATTTCAGTTCCCTTAAGGTAGCCCACAACACTACTTCTACTACTACTAATAATAATACTAATCATAATAAAAAATCAGTATTCTTTATAACCTATTTGGGTGTAAAATACACATACATGTACCATATGATTGTTCCTTCTGAGGAGGTAAACCACTTCTGACTGCAAAGTTATTACAAAATGTAATAATAATGACAAACGTTGGTACTTGACAGATATGCCCTTCAACAAACAATATCATCCTTAACTGCCCTTTGATGTCATGTATTGCATGCTCCCCAAAAAGATAGCCCCTTTTTGTAACTAATTTCTCACTGACGAAAGAACTAGACTAATATTTTGCTATTTCAGCTTGTGGTTGGTAAACATGTACACTGCCTCGACAAGTCAGAACAATATTTTGCCATCAGAGATCATATGATGACCTTGTGCTTTCATGTTCAGGATGGCTCCACAGCCCTTCCCCAAAAAGGTAGCCCAGTTCTGTGCACATCTCTGATGCTAGATGGTAAGGAAAGTGAAAGAAAAAACAAAAGCAGCTACTACAATAACAGTAATTTCAACATTTTGCTCTTGAACAGATATACTCACCCCCAAACATATACTAACCACATCTCAGAGCTTCACAGCATTGAGCTAAAATCAGGGACAATCAATACATTAGGGCTTACCTCAATAAAAACAAAGAAACACAAAATAATTCTGCCCATGCTGTCCTTATCATTAGTCCATTCAAGGTTCTCCTCATCTCTCTTTCTCTCACTGAAATAGGCTCTTCTCCCTCTGTGAAAGCATGTAAACATTTGGGAGAAAGGTAAATAATTCACCTTCGCCCTAAAACTGAGTTACAAATGTTTTTTTTTATAAAAGGATTACCCAGCTACAATGTCTTGCAATAGTCTTTTCCTAAGAAATATATTTAAATATTCATTTTCGGCACTGTGCTGTGGCACCACCCTCTCTAGAACTGCAACCAACTACTATGTTTAGATATGCAGATTGGACCTAATAGAAAGGATTCTCAAGCTGCAAGTCTGGTCCGAATCAACAATCAGCAGTTACTCAAAAAAAAAAAAAATTAATTGAGACTGTGGTTCGGCACTTCCTCAGCTCTTTAACCAAGCCAAGTTTATACTTATATTTAAGCCAAGTTCGAAACGGCCCTGGCTTGCCCACCTGTACTCAAAACTATGATCTAGATTAAAGCAATATGCAGAAAAGATTATAAACATACAGAAATAAATCAGCATGGATTTGTAAATGATGACCCCTGTGTAAGCCAAGCTGTGAAGGGGGTGTACAGCACACAAGTGTAAATAAAGTCTGAAGCCAGTTCTAGCTCGAATCTCTGCAGGAATTCCTATCATGTTAATTTCATATTTAGGGGCTAAATATTACTACAGCTTACTAGGTAATAGATCAGTATGGTCTCCGAGGTATTGAAGATTTTTTTTTTAAATATTATCAGCTACCAAATGTATATCAACATTATGGAAATTGACACACACACACACACACACACACACACACACACACACACACACATCTATCTATCTATCTATATATATATATATATATATATATATATATATATATGACACAGAAATCACGCGCCAGAAAACCGACAACACACAAACGTACACTACAACACATATCCACTAGCAAACCCTAACTAACCCTCCGACCACTGCCACACTCCTCCCTACCTGCACCCTAACCCTAACTCACTTACACACCCCAAACCCCAAGCTCCGACACTCTCCTACCTGCACCCTAACCCTAACTCACTTACACCGACCCCCCCAGCCCGACACCACCGCACACACTCCTACCTGCACCCTAACCCCTATCACACACCCTAACCCTACATCCCTGAGTATTGCACACTTACCTGTCGGTGATTTCACTGTCCGCGGATCGGCGTTTCGGTCATTAGAAGTAGACCCATATATATATATATGGTATACTTTTCTTTATCGAAATTTCACAATCTCGAAAAAGAAAAGTAAAACCCCACTTCCACGAAAGTGCACTATATCAAACGTATACTTTTGCGAAAGGCAATTCACAGAATCAGGAAAAAAATAAAAAACTACTCTAAACACTGTTTTGCAGGGGGCAAGCCCCCCTGCACCCCCCTACTTAAATATACTAACTCCAGGATCACACTACAGTGGGGAAAAGGATATATTTCCTTATCTCCACTGTGACGTGCTTCAGTGAATCATCTTTCGTGAAAGTGCACTTCCGATGTAGTGCACTTTTGCTTAAGTGTGTTCGACCTTCTGTTTCTCAATAAAGTGTGTTTTCAACAAACAGAAGTATATATATATATATATATATATATATATATATATATATATATATATATAAAAAATATATATATATATATATATATATATATTTGTGTTAAGCAGATTAACCCAAAGGAAGGGAACGTTTTGCAGAAATCACACAAAAATAAATGTGAACATTGCCAACAGAGCAGACATATAACATAACAATTTAAACATTTGCCGTTTACAAAACTATTTATAATGAATATTTGATAATTTGTGAGATACAGCATCCAATCTGCTGAGCAGTATATGAATAGAGCATATTCTATGATGGCAGGACCATTCAGGAGCAAAGTGAAATTATAAGTAACTATCTTACCAGTGTTAAAATTGCGGTTAAGGAGCTTGCATTTCAACACCATATATTTGGCAATGTTAGCTCACATAGTCCTAGTTTTATGAGACTCCAAAGGTAACACTAAGTGTGAAAAAGAGGCAATGATAATCATTTACTCATTTTAGATTTGTTCCCTGTAAATGGTGTAGTCTGAAGATTGGGTAAATGTAATTTTGAGTAATGAAAGCAGACCCAGATACAAAAAAAATATATATATATGGGTCACCTTCAGATGCCCGACAACGTGTTTCGCCGACACGGAATCTGACGGGACGAAAACACCGACAACGCAGATGACTGACAAGGTGAGAACCCGACGAACTCGGTAAGTGTGTGATCGAGTGAGGGATTTAGTGTTAGGGAGCGGACAGGTAAGTGTGCGATAGTGAGGGACTGTGGGTTTAGGGGTGGGTTAAGTGAGTTAGGGTTAGGGTGCAGGTAGGGTGTGTGTGTGATAGTGAGGGACTGTGGGTTTAGGGGTGGGTTAAGTGAGTTAGGGTTAGGGTGCAGGTAGGGTGAGTGTGCGTTAGTGTCGGACCTTGGGGTTAGGGGTGGGTAAGTGAGTTAGGGTTAGGGTGCAGGTAGGGTGAGTGTGCGGTAGTGTCGGATCTTGGGGTTAGGGGTGGGTAAGTGAGTTAGGGTTAGGGTGCAGGTAGGGTAAGTGTGCGGTAGTGTCGGACCTTAGGGTTAGGGTTTGGGTTAGGGATAGTGGATATGTTATGTAGTGTACTGTGTTGTTTACGTGTAGTGTGTTGGTGTAATGGTTTTCGGTGTTTTGCGTTGTCGGTATTATTTGATGTCGGTCTTTTGGTGTCGGTGATTAGTGTGTCGGCGAAACGCGATTTCGGGGATATAAAGGTGATCCATATATATATATTAAATATATAGTGGGACAGTAGAAAGCATTGTCAACTCACAGCAAGAGCTTCCCCAGTTTGATTCTGTACTGGGGTGCCATCTGTTCAGTCTTCATGTCCTCCCTGTGTTGGCATGGGTTTACTGGGTGCACCGGTTTCCTCCCACATTCCAAATACATGCAAGTAGGTGGATTGGACACTCTCAACTGGCCATAGGTGTGAGTGTGTGGTGTGGGAGAATTACTGTGGTGGGGCTAGCCACCTGTCACTTTAAATCTTGGCTGTAGATGATTGCCACTGTTGAAGTGACACCCTGATCCTATATGCAAAAATGGGAAAAGGTGTTGCAATGGCTGGATGGATAGATAGATAGATAGATAGATAGATAGATAGATAGATAGATAGATAGATAGATAGATAGATAGACAGATAGATCGATAGATAGACAGATAGATAGTTTTGTGTGTGTGTGTGTGTGTGTGTGTGTGTGTGTGTGTGTGTGTGTGTGTGTGTGTGTGTGTGTGTGTGTGTGTGTGTATGTGTGTTGATTGGTTTGGGGACCTACCAATGTGCTTTTTGCAGAGGAGAGGGTAAGCCCCTTTTGCACAATTGCAAATGTCAAAAATGTATTAGTAGCATTGATAAGATATTTGTACTTATTAAACCAGATACCAACGCTAGTGTAGTTATTTGGTAGGGTGGCATTGAGATCATCACAGATGTGAAGTAAAAACTCATCTACATAAAAAAGGATGTCAGAAATGTGACTGCTATAAAAAGAGACAAGGAGGGGAAACTAGAATATGAGCAAATATGAATGCATAAGGGATACCAAACTGCAGATTACAATTGGCAGCATCTTCAGTGCAAAAGTACATTGTAAGTAGATGCTGGGTAATATAGTCTTTAACCAAGCAAAATATTCTGAGGAAGTGTGTGAGAAATAAGGGAAAAGTTAGATAGGAAGGATAAAGGTTTATTGCTATAAGTAGAAGATTTAATGAGGAATTTAATATGCCTGTTTTCAATGTTAATGGTTGACTTAGGAGTAAGTTGCAAAAGAAGATTAAGCAGCTAGCAATTTTGTAAAAGTGAAATTGAGGCTGAATGAGATGTTGAAAAGGATTCATTTTTATATAATAATCTGAGAAGGAGATTGAAAGGTGTGTTGAATTGAAATAATCTCTGAGAATAGTTGCAATTTCCTATAAAGTTCAATGTGATGAGACCGGATGTAAGAGTTTTAGCATCAGTGGTGTTTTTGTGGCCAAGTGACTTATCTGTCTCTGCCAGTATTTTTATTGGTTTGCAAATGGAGGACCTTGGCTGTGACCTACAGTAAGCATAAATAGATGGCTATACAGTCATTCTAGTAGTCTATCGGTGTGTGAGGCATTTATTTTGTAGCACAGGGTTATTATCAACTTTCCATAAATGGCAGATGTTGTCTCAGCTGTACATTAATAACTTAATTTCAAACATGAGCCAAGGGCAGTAATAGGTCTAGTATTGAAAGATCTTAATAATGCAAAGGGAGTAATGAATGTGTAGTAAAGTATATTAATTTGTTTGAAGCCTTGAAAATAGTTAATAAGATTCCATAACAGGAAGTGGTATTTAAAAGAAGGACAACTATGCAGCATTTTTATGTATTAATTTTTATCTTGATTATATTGTATAAGTCTAAAGAGTATTGTGAACCAAAGAAATACATTCCATGTATCAATTAGTTATTTTTGGCACAAGGCATGTGGTTCAGGAGTCAACAGATGACTATTTGACTAATGTTAAACGTGAGGCACAAGAGTATGGGTATTTTAAGCTATGTGATTGTGTAAAGCAGTTCTGACACTTGAAAATCAATAGATGAGTGTAGTGTGAGTGAACTGTCAGTTCAAAAGTATGTCAGAAGACCTGGGTCTCAGGTGGATGGATAAAAAGTAATGAACATCAATTTGCAAAAACGTATACAAGTAGTTTTTGACAAACAGGCATAGTGTGCCAAAGTCCTTGAAAAAGAGTTGCATTCATATACGGGTAAACAATAACAGCAACTATATCTTATGGCATGACATTTATAAAGAGATTGGAATAAATAAAATCATTTACTTTTGTAATATAAAGCAGTTCTTTCAGCACTATGACAGGCCATTCAGAGCTGTGAATCTGTTAGTGCAGTGAAGGTGGTTTACTTAGCCCAGTGTCTCGACTGTCCATCATTCTATATAGGGGAAACCTCTCATAGATTTAAGGATTGTATATCCGAACACAATTTGGACATTAGGAAACAATCAACTACCAATGCCTTGTACGGGCATATTCTGATTAATTCTACACATACATTTGGTTTCATGGTTATACAGCAGGTTAAAAAAGACTCACAGGAGAGAATTACACATAAACATCTCACTTTGCAAGAGTTAAAAATGGTTTCCATGATGGATGTTCTATTGTACCTGTTTTAAAATTGAAAAATGATATGTAAATTTTAAGTGGTTTTAGTGTTTTGTGTAAGACCAGTGATGTTGCTAGTCATGTGAATACTATCATGGTTCTTATTGGTTTATTTGAATATATAAGTGGTTAGTTTTTTAATTGTATTGTTCTGATGAAGTTCCATCTTGGAATGAAAGCGTTCAATCTTGTGATTGTTCTACAATAAACTCACTTTGGAGCAGTTTGTCGTCTTTTTGTAGTATGAGCTCCTCCCACTTCTAACAGAATGGAGGATTGCTGCCACTCAGGAAAAGGCTTAAGAAGCAGAAGTGATAAAATGACACAAAATATAAGCAGAATTGGAAAGCTTGTATGAGCCTGTATGTATTCTATTGCCAACATGTGTGCACTAGCTAAGGCAATAACAGCATTTGTTATAATCTACAAACTAAATTATCACAGAGAGAAACTAAAGATCTCATAACCATCCTTTCCCAAAGTAATAAGGGCACTGGTAGTCAGTGTGAACCTCATTAAATTAATTAAAAGCAAGGTCCAGTAAAGGCTTGGGAAAGCAGCTGTAGCTTTTTAGGATTTAAATAACCTGCTACAGGCAGTGCTAACTTCTTTTTCTCATGCTGTTGGAAGAAAAGTGCTGAACCCCTAGATGTGAGATACATAAAATTAAAGTATTGCTATGAACAGCATTTAGAACTATAGTATTACAGAATCATTTCTGATCTGTTGCAGTATTACTGATACATAAACCATTAGTAAATTATAACATGTGTCAAGGTTTTATAGTGTCTTAAAACATAATTCTCCTGTATATTATCAAACATAAGAAACGGAAAACTGCAGTGCTATTAAAGGTCTTCTTTGGCATAAGTAGACTGTTTTTTTAAACAAGAATGCAAATTATCCCCAGGCTGACAGATCTCTGCCTTTCTTCTTGTTAGTTACTCGACTTACTTTAGTAAGGACCTAGCTTTCATTTCTCTTAGCTTCATAAAAAAACTCTGCAGTCTATATATTTTAGAGAAATAAATGCGTTTTGCCAATGCATTCCATCCATACACACATCAGAAAGTACAATTGTATAACATCTTACCATAACAGTAGTTGTCTTACTTCTCACTGCTGCAGTATTCTTTATACATGAGATATTCTGTCAAGGATAGCCTAATATGTGGCCAGTATACCAAAGCCTTTACATCTTCCTGGCATCATATGTCAGATATATGTCCTATGTGCAAGGTGTAAGGTACATATGTGATGTACAGATTCCTAATCGGCAGAACTGAAGTGCCCCAGGAGAACTAGAGCAACCCCCGATAAACAATCACACACCCATCCAGGAAGGGAAACAGAAAGAGATAGGGATGTAAGAGAAAACCCCAGTGCCAGTAGAAGGGCTACAGAAAAAAAGAAAAAGGGCAGGACAGAGGGACTGAATACTGCAACAGTGAGAAGTAGGGCATCTATTCTTATATTAAAATCTTACACAAGTATACTATGTCCTTCCTTGTCAGTGCTGCAATATTCTTTATACATAGGGGAGTGTAAAAGCTACCATAAAGTATGGGAGGAGGAAAGGATACTCTTGGAAAATCTTGCCCTGACCTTAAAATGCCATCCAACTTATAATTTTTGATAAAAGTGTGGACAGACGACCAAGTAGGAACTACCAAGATGGATCTAGTATCCAGAAACTTAAGAAAGCACCAGAAGAGGCTACTAACCTGGTAGAGCACAAACTGGAGAGGGAGGTTGCCTGCCATGAAAAGAATAATAGTAAGAAATGGCAGTTCTGGAATAAAAAACAAGAGACAAGGAAACATTTTGCATGGTTCTCTGTTCCATCAGATCCCACAGGACCAGAGGAAAATGAAAAAGCTGGCAAGGAGGAGACTGGGAGAAACCAGAAAATGAAGTAAGAGATTTCTAAGCCATAAAATAACCGCATTGGCTGATACAGAGAACCCAGGCCTCAGTGGTTATTAGTTGCCAAGCAAAGGAGCAAGGGGTTAGTCTGCAGACAGAGGAATCTGCCTGATGGGGAGGGGAGGCTATATGTTAGACAGAGGCAGATTTATAAGGAAAAGAAGATTTATGGCCTCTATAATTCTGAGTGGGCTTATCTTGGAAAATCCTCTTAGAAACAATCTTACCCCTAGCAGGTTTCCTAGACTGCATACAGATAAAGGAAGATATAAAAGAATAGCTGTTCTGGAACTTAGGTACAGGAGAAACAAACAGATGTTTAAGGGTATGCATGACCTTGTTCTTATCCTGCAGTTTTATAAACAATTCTGCTGCAGCAGTGCCAAGAATATTGTGATTATATAAAAGTCTCACTTTTATATGCTCAAACAAAGCCTGCAAGCACAAGAAGGAATATTCCCTCATGACAGAGCCCAGTGCAGCTTCACTAAAGGAGGCATCAGCTATATTTAATGAAATGGCAGGCTAACTGATAGGCAGAACTCAGGAGAAAGAGAGAGAGAGAGAGAGAGAGCAGAAGACTTACTGTCTGAATCAGGCATGTCATTCAACCTCCCCCAAAACTGGCAGAGAAAAGCCAGGACATACCTACTCATGTGGGTCTGATAATGAATAGCTCTAAAAGCCAAAGTAGCTGAATTATACTCTTTTTCTCCATACCCTCTGCATAGCATGGCTCTCCTTGTCAGAAGGCAAAAGCTTGAAAGAGGAAAGCAGTTTGGATGGCCTCTCTGTGGTCATGGAGACAACAGCAAGATCAGGTGATGGACATTCATACAAGTATTTATGATGCTCAGGTACCTTATAAAATATGTCTAACTTCTTAAGGGTTGAAAGTTGAGAGTCAGGAGCCTGAGAATCTGCTGTAAAAGAGTCCAGCAGGGCAACAATGGAGGGACTGCAGAAGGTCTGGTTGTAAAAGGTCTGTTTGTAAAAGTTCATAATACCTCTATTGAACATCTTATACTTTGGAACAGTCCCATTTAAAGTATTCCATCATATAGACCTCTGTATCTGCAAGGGATAATTCCTCAAAAGGAGATTCAGGAGACAAATAATCTTATTCATCAAATTCCAGGGTGAAAGGAAACTGCATTGAGAAGGAATATGCTAGGGATTCTTTACCAGAATCCAACTCCTCATCAGAAGAAGAACACTCTCTAGGCCTGTTAGATGGGTGAATGACAAGGAAGCAACAGCAGGGACAGCTAATCCTTGTCGAAATTTCACAGCCATGAGGGTATTAAACAGCCATTGAGTAACACTTTTTGTGAGAATCTTTAACTATAGTAGCCACATGCATGGGAGGGTATCAAGCAGTTCTTCTCTGACTACAATTTGGGAATCACCCAGGCCCTTCAGATATAATCACCCATGGTTCACCCTCAACATCTATGCCAGATGTATGCACAACCTCAGCAGATGTGTGAGTAGGCGTTTTCATGTTAGCCTCTAACTGGGTCACAGCAGAGAGGACTGGTACTAACACAGGCCAGTCCTTGGGTTCTTTATCGAGCTTGAGTGAGACATCCAGTGAAGGTTGGATAGCAGCAGATTCTGAACATTTTAACTATTTTCTTAAGAGGTGGCCGACCTTCAGGATGGGCAGATTCATTCATGGTACCCTGGTAAAATAACTTCAGAGACTGGTTTTCAAGATAAATAAAAAAGAAGACAAATGGATGTGTAGTGTTGACATAATCTGACAGATATCCCACTAAGTATGGTTGTGCGGAGGACCCAAACAAAAAAGGCATTTCATCATGTTTATCATTATGGGGAATCTGTCTCACACACTTGCATTTACCCTTCCTGGATGATATGAAAACAAACTACAAAGAGAAAAAAACTAAAGAAAGAGGAACCAGTAGGGAATTTATCTGTAACAGGCTTGGTAGAAAAACTAGAATTGTGGACAGGGTACAGACACAACTCAATAGCTACATTCAGACTGATAGCAAAGACGTTCTGAGGATTAGGTGTCCATATGTCACACATGTATCTTACACCTTACATGAAGGACACATATTTGAAGTATGATGCCTGGAAGATGTAAAGGTTTTGGTATACTGACCAGAGATTAGGCTGTCCTCAGCAAGATATCCCATATATATAAAAAAATTCTGCAACAGTAATAAGGAAAAGCATCATATCATAAAACAACTAGTGCTGTAACAAAAGAAACGTTATATGACAGACTGCTCATTGCTGTTTTACAGGTGTCTGCTTTTCTTGAAAGCATAACAAAAACCTGTCACAAAGAAGCCAAGGAAACCTTTTTTTTATCTGTGCAGAACACTGACCATAGTGTGCTAGTAAAGTGATTGCAGTCATTTGATGCAAAGAAGCAAATTATTTTTAATTATGTTATAGTTTTTGCCTTGTTCAACTCTTCAAACTGATACAGTCCTCATTGACAGCACTGTTATTATTTTAATTTTAAACCAACACATTTGTAAACTATACTATAAACCAATGTATGGATTAACTTAAATATTACTACAAACCATGACTACAGCAATAGGATATGGCAAAGAAAAAAGTCCTTCAAAATAACACTCTGAAAATCTTTTCACAAGGTTAAATGCCTTTCTGAATTATAATTATGTAACCTACCAGGGCTTTCCAAGACATCTGCACACTGATCAGCTGCTTAACTTCAGCTCTCCCAATGTGAAAAAAGAAACTGACAGAGGGCCAGTAAGTCTGCCAGTTTTAGTAAAATTCAGTTACTCGCTATTAAGTACACTGCTTGGATGCCAGCAAAGTCAAAACTTAGCAAGCTGAAAGAAAATTAACTAGAAAGAGTGAATAGTAAACATTGACTGGGAAGAATCCTGTGGCTGTTCATTAAAAAGCAGTTTATTTCCCAGCTTTAGCGCATTAGATGGCTTCCAGTAATTTAGAGGTAAAAATAAATCAAATTAATTTTTAAAGCTGATTTAAAACAAATGAAACATCAAAGGAGTCTGTCAATTCAAATAACAAAAGGCTGCAAAAATGGAAGAGGCTTTAAACAGCTATTCAGATGAGCTGATAAAATTTTAAAAATCAGAGGTCAAAATGAAGAAAAGGATGTCTAAGACTGCTCAAGAAGAGCTGTTTGAAAACTATTAGATGATAGAGCACAGAGAAAACCTGAGATTTTTCTGCTGTACCAAAGAAACTGGGAGGAACAAGCTGTAGTAATTATATGATAGCACAAATAAGTAACTGGACAGGTATTCCACAGTAGGATTTGTTAATTTAAAGGACACATCATGGATGTTCTCCAAACCTGGCTATAAGAAAGCAGTCAAGACCTGTACTGTTAAAGCTGCAATCATACAAGAAGAAAGAGTAGATCTTGAGAAAACTGTGGCAGAAGGGCAAAGTATTAGAAACTGGAGACAGTAAAGTGTTTGTGGAGAATGATTATTCATTGAACACCATATAGAAGAGAAGCTAATGTATTCCAGTAATTAGGGAATGTCAAGAGGCTGGTGTGAGATTCAAGCTGCTGTATCTAGTTGTCCTCAGAATATTTTTCCTAGAGGATAAAAGTAATTTTGATTGATGTAGAACAGGCTAAGGATGAAATGCAAAAATAATAATTACGTAACATACAAGCCCACCTATCATACTACACATATGCAGTTTTAGTTAATGGAAATCATTAGAAGAGAAATGCATCTACTATATTATAAACTGTACTGTATAATTTTTGTGCAATACTAGATGAAGTAGTCGCTGACAATGGGTCACAATTTGTCAGTTATGAATTTTGTCTGTTTGAAATACTATACGAATTTATACATATTGTGATGATGTGAGGTATTGCCAACTATGCCAGGAGAAGTAGGGCAGTAGATGTGTAACATATGCCACCATAGCTAGCTGGAGTTTTATAAAGAATCATCTGTCATTTGTATATCAAACTCATTTGTACAGGTGTTTGTGTTGATAATGTATTTATAAAGCTGTTTGTGTTAAAAATGTACCAACAGTGGGTCTTGCTGGAGAGGAAAGAAATACACCTGTATGTCAGACTATATTGTAACTGTTGAAATGAATATATTGTAACAGAGGATACTGGAAGAGAAGAGGTTTATCTCAATCCAGCTAGCTTTGAAAAACAGTCTGAAATTAAATTACCTAGCTTAGGCCATAAAGATTGTATCTTACAGTTCTGATTGCAACCAGATACAAAATATCTATGAAAACCAGGACTAAGAATCCTACTGTCTTGTTCTTAGGTGTGAACTAATTGCTACCCCAAAAGGGTGGAAGTATCTTAGGTGTGAACTAATTGCTACCCCAAAAGGGTGGAAGTATTTGAAATGATATTATAGCTTTCAGATGCTATAACACATCTTAACAAAGTTCTTAGTGTGTGTATTATGACACATATGTGCTAGATTCCGGTTCTGTTTCTAGAAATGGCAATAATGTGGGAACCAGAGTCAGATGAACAGATGTATCGGATGTCATTCTGTGATCAAGCACTGAAATGATGTTATAGCTTGCTACAGATCCCCCACCATGCCCCAGGATTCCCACTCCTCTTTTCTTGATGTACTGGAAAATATTAGGGTTCAACCAAACACCCTAATAATGGGCGATTTCAACTACCCCACCATTAACTGGGAAAACTACTCATGTACCAACTCATTCGCTCAATGCTTTCTGGAATTCATAAACTCCAATGCCCTGGATCAACTTATCCACACCCCCACCAGGGGCAACAATATCCTAGATCTAGTCATTACCAACATGAGTGACCGGTGTTCCACACCTGAAGTCAATGCCTCATTGGTCCGATCCGACCATAAGCTAATTACCCTAGATATCCACATCCTTCCCCCAGCCCCCATTAAGGAAACCATGGTAAATAATTTCTCCAAAGCCAACTTCATGCTTCTTAACACAGACATGGTGAACTTCATGACATCCATGCAGATGGACAATACAGTTACAACTACTGAATCCTACACAATTGCACTTTATAAGCACTTACACGAGTACATGGATCGTGCTATCCCAAACAGAACCAAGATGCTATCCTCCAAAAAAGGAAGCCAATCTGGTGGTCCCCTGCCATAAACAAACTGTACAGCAGAAGGAAGAAACTGTTGCAAAAGAGAGTAAAATCCCATGAGTGGAGGAGCTCCCTGGTCAGCCTCAGTAAGAAGCTGTGATCCCTGATAAAATCCTCCAAAGCTAGTTACGAAAACAAAATCGCCACTGATTCTAAAGACAACCACAAAGCATTCTATAGCTATGTCAAGAATCTCAATGGCAACACTCCGATTTGCTCTGAGTTACAGCACAATGGCACTAAATATACAGACCCAACTGATATTGCCAACATCCTGGCATATAGGTTCAGTGCTAACTTTACCCCCCTCTCTCCCCCCCCTAAAGAGCCCATCTCTATACCGGAAGAATGCAAAGTTCCTGTAATCACGGCTGCGCAGGTAAAAACCACACTCTCCAAAGCCAAGAAGACAGCATCCATGGGAACAGACAACATCCCAGGCTGCATTCTACACAAACTGCAGAACGAACTGGTACCCCACCTAAGTACCATGTTCAATCATAGCCCCATCTCAGGCTTTGTGCCCGCTGTATGGCGCACAGCAACAGTTATCCCACTCCACAAGGGGGGGCCATCACAGACCCTAGGAACTACAGCCCCATTAGCCTGACGAGCCTGGTCTGCAAGGCCATGGAATGTATCATCATTGAACTTATTAACATATACATTGGTAATCTCCAAACTCTGGACCCCACCCAGTTTGGCTTTGTAAAAGCCAGATCATGTCTCCTAAACCTGATAGACTTCTTTGAAGCAGTCACCAAAGCCGTAGACGAGGGTAAGGTGGTTTACACAGCCTATCTAGATCTTGCCAAGGCTTTCAACACCATCCCCCACTCAGGAAGTATAGATAAACTCACTAAACTAGGTAAAAATCCCTATGTCACAAGATGGGTTGCCAACTGGCTCACTGACAGAACCCACACTGTGAAAGTAGCAGACTCCAAAGCCGACTTCAGACCAGTGACAAGTGGAGTACCACAGGGTTCAGTCCTGGGTCCTCTCATATTTGGTATCTACTTCTCTGAAGTACAGGCTAACACAGAAGGTCTTTGGCTAATGAAGTTCACAAATGACTGCAAACTAGGAGCCATAATCAAAACTCCTAATGATGTGGACATCCTACAAAAGGGCCTCACTGAGACAGATGCCTGGTGTCAAAGCTATGGCCTCAAGCTCAATGCCAAAAAGTGTACTGTCATCCCCTTTAGTAAAAACTTTGTACCCGTGAATTACAACATAGGCGGTAGTCTACTTAACACCGAAAGTGTGATAAGAGACCTTGGGACACAGGCAGACAGTAGTCTCTCCTTTGATAAACACATCACCACAGTAGTCAGGAAATCCTTCTACATGGCACACCTCATCACAAAAGGTTTCTCATTCAGAAAAATAGAGGTCATTGTTCCCCTCTACTCATCACTCATTAGACCCATCATAGATTACAATGCCCCTTTTGGTATGTACCTCACAAGACATCTACAACAACTGGAAAGGCAACAGAAATACCTCACAAAGAGGATTACTAGCCTCAAACAGATGCCCTACGCAGACCGTCTCAAAAAACTCCAGCTTTACTCCGTCACATATAGCCTACTCAGAGGTGTTCTCTGCCTAACATACAAAGCTATGTCAAACCCAGAGCTGTTGGACATGCTCCACTTAAAGAAGTCCCAATCCCTCTGAGCTACATGCTCTAGGGGCCTAAACCTTGTCACCACAATAAACAGAACATGCCAAAGGGATAGATTCCTGTCCCAGAGACTTCCCATACTCTGGAATAAACTACCTATCTATATCAAACAAAGCTCCTCATTAGTACTCTTCAAGAAAAATCTTTATGATTGAATGGGAAACAGGAAATTCACCCCAGGGATCACTTCTGTGGCTCTGCTCGACAGTGGCACAGGAAAATAATTTTCTTGGGTGGCAAAACCCAGGGTACCTTTTGGCTGGGCTTGTATAGGCCCTAGGGCCAATAGCCTAGTACCTACCTATGAACCTATGAATCTATATTAGATGAGACAGAAGCCTCAGGGCAGTCTGTTTGTGAAACCTGACAAAGAAGGACCACTCACCTACCTTATCTTGTCTTGCTCTATTAAGTGAACTATGGGACAGTAATTCTTTAGATCAGTCATGAAATATAGTGAGATTAGTTAAGTATTGTTTTTCTGTATCTGTGTGAACCTTTCCATCTGCGTTATTTTTAATATTTCCTGTGACTGAAAGTCCGGTGTTTAGTGTAAATAGATATTTAGTATTTTCATATTATTTTATTATTTATTATTAAATATATTTAAACTTTTCATTATTGCTGGCATTTTAGAAAATATTTTAACCTTTGAGAGTACTTATATTTATTTGATGACACTGTGGCTGCTCCTGAAAGCCTTGCTGCATTGATCAAACACTACCATTTATATCAGTATTAATTTTACTCAGTATAATTGGGTACCCTCATTACAGCCTTAAAATAGCTGGCTTTGGAGTGTTCTGGAGGCAGTATCTACCTTATAGTCTGGGCAGAGAGGACATAGCTTGTAAATCTGTGACAGCCTTTTGCGGGTGTGTCTGAGTGTGTGTGAAAATCAAATCTCAAAGTGTGCATGTGTCAGCTACTCGGAACAGGGACACAGAACACTGGTTTCAAAGAGAGGGTGGTGGAGGACGTGGCTTGGAACACTTGGGCTGAGGACTTAACTCTACAACTGTGTCAGTGGGGACTCTTATTTTGGGGCTTGGATAGAGAGGGAAACCCAGCCCCATGACTGAGTGTGCTTCCTGTGTGCTCTTAATGGAAATTGTGCTTGGTGCGGAGAGCTGCATCAGGAAATAATGTATGTATCTATCTTTGTTCCAAGTGAACAACCCTCACCAGTGTCAGTGGTGAGGATTGAGGCTCCTTGATTACTGACCCTGAGCAGGGATGTCACATACATTACTTTAAGTCACAGATACCCTCAAACCAAAGGGCAGGTTAAGCATATGATGCATACTGTAAAAAAAAATCTGACAAAAGTGAGGCTTCCGATATCAATAACTGTTACTTAACCATCTTGTACTAGAAAAGCAAGTACCATTGTATAAGTTGCACTTACCCATAACAGTAGATGCTTGAATTCTTCAATGCTACAGTAGCCTACGGGTTGTATCCTGCCAAGGATACCGCACCCGAACAACTCCCCAAAGCTATGCCACCAATTCCTCACAGTCGTCCTTGTTACCTACAGGCTAATTTATTTTGCAGGAAAGCCCAAAAGCAGCCCCAATACAGAAAAATGAGGAACTAATCCCTAAACAATCACAAGTATTGAAACAAATCAAACACTAACTACAACCAACAACAACAATCTCAACAATAAATCTGTAAGCCACAGCAACTGTGTACAACACAGGGGATGATGGGTGGGTATAACTACTGGAGCAGTGAAGAATTTGAACATCTACTGTTATACTATGTTCATCATTCTCACTGCTTCATTAACCTATGGAGAGATTATCAAAGCTTACCTAACCTGGAAGGAGGACGGATAAGGGGCCACGAGGCCCTTGAGAATGTTCCTTGAAAAGCCTGTTCTTGACCTAGAGAAGGAATTCAGCATTCAGTGCTTCATGAATATATGGATAGAGGACAGAGTAGCTGCCTACAGAATGCTTATAGATTCAACACCTTTACAATATGCCATTGAAGAAGCTAAGGCCTTGGTAGAATGGGCCCTAACTCTGCCTGGAATAGATTTGCCATAGTGGGAGTAACAAAATATCAATAGCAGAGGACAACTACCTACAGATAGCTTCTTCAGACATGCATCAACCTTTCTTAGTCCCTGTATAGAAAATAAATAGCTGGTCAGCTTTCCTGAAGACATGATTCTGTCAGGGTAAAACCTGAGTAGCATGTCCACATATGACAAATCTGTTCTTCCTTGTTCTCTGGCTCTGGATGATGGCTTGGTATAAATAGAACTCTGACACACATTCGGCAGGAATGTGGGATTAATCTGCAGTGCCATTCTATCTCTATAGAAAACCAAATAGGGTACTACCATGAGAGCTTGCAGCTCAGATCACCTTACAACAATTACAACAGTTTTCCAAGTAAGGAATCAAATTTAGGTAGGTTCAAAAGGAGACAACGTCAGTTTGTCCAGTATAACATTGAGATCCCTAGATGGAGATATTTGTTTGTAAGGGGGGGGGTGTCATGTGTAAATATCCCATTTGTAAACTCTTTAACCACAAATAGAGAAGAAAGTGGGGGATCCATAGGCAGACAAACTGAAATGGCAAATAGATACACTTTCATAGAAGCATATGAAAGGCCAGATGATAGTAACTCACACAAATATTTATGCAGCAGGGGTGCAAACTCCATGATGGGACCCTGGTTATTGACTTGGCACCAACTATAACATCGTTTCCTTTTGCCAGCATATGACTTTCTAGTAGCAAGTTTTCTTGCCTTCCTTAGAATCTGCTGCAAGTCCTCATGAAAAAGATGCCTAAAAGCTATCAGAACTGCATAATTCAGGCGATTAGTTGTAGTGACATGTCAGGGGAGATGATGTCAAGGTGTATCAACCCCCTATGTCCTGCATTAGTAGATCCAGTCTGTGAGAAAATTAGTAGTAATTGCCCTTCCATATGTAGGGAGATCCAATTTTCCAAAAGGAAGTCACCACAATGATTTTTGTTAAATCTTTCTGAATCTTCAGAAATACCCTGGAAATCAGTGGAAAATGTGGAGAAACATATAGGAACATCCCCAGAAATACAGCATCTGTTCTACAAGCTTATTTGCAAGGATTCCTGGAACAGCATTTGTCTAGTTGTCTGTTTTGAAAGGAGGAGACCCGATCTACTTGAAGTGTTCCTCACATTTGGATCAATTCCTAGAATACATCTGGATTGAGTTTCCAGTCAAGAGGGTCTGCTTATTATCTGCTGAGTTTGTCTGTCACTATCTTTTGCTTTGATGGTATGTAAGAGGCCTGAATATTTAGGTTGTGCTAAGGAGCAGTCTCAAACCATCATTGCCAAGTGGCATATTTGGAATGGATTGTTACCCCTCTTGTTTTAAGTACCACATCACTGTGGTGTTTTCTGTAATCCCCTGAAGAAGTCCTTGTTGCCAGAGATAATGTAAGGTTTTTACAGCTTGAATCACAGCCAGGATTTCTTTGACATTTATATGTGTTTGTCTGTTTGTATTGTCCCCACAGTCCTTGCACTTTTACTCCCATAGCAACTGCACCCCAAGCAAAATCTGAGGAATCTGTCAACAGAGATTGCTTTGGGATAGGTAGAGAGAAAGTGAGTCCTGGTTTGGGAGCCATCTGATCCCTCCACCACTGCAATTCTAGCTTTATAAATCCCAGCACTAAGATTTGGAAATCTAGGGAGCAAAGATTCTATATCCACATGTTTTTTAGAAACCACTAAATCTTTCTCATGTGCAACTTGGCAATTGGTATTATTGGGATTATGGAGGCTATAAGACCTAGAATTCTAAGGAATTCTCTGGCTGGAACCTGAGTCAGATGAGAAAAGTTCACAAATATTTCCTGATAAGATTCTACTTTGTCTTGAGGTAAAAAGGTATTGTGCATGAGAGTTCCTATAAGGCAACCTAAAAAACACAATTCACAATGGAGTCAGGAAGGATTTCTGTATGTTTAATTAAATTCTTCATGAGTAAGAAGGGATAAAACCTTTGTTAAGGACTCCTAGAATCTAGGCAAAGACTCTGCATAAATAAGTAAGTCAACTGAATAAAGAAACTGTGGATACCATGCAGTGTGCAGAGAGCCATCACAAGAATCTGGCACTCTGTAAACACTCTTGGTGCAGTAGATAGCCCAAAGGATAATGCAGAGAATTGATATGACACCAAATCAATTTGTATGCTATTGGTATGTAATGGAAAGCACACTTGAGGTCTAAGGTTACCATAACAGTGTGATCTGGGAGAAGGGATAACACTGACTGGAGTGTCAACAGCTTACATTTTGGAACTTCTGCATAGTGATTGAAGAAGAAGAGATCCAAAACTGGTCTCCACAATGCTCTTTTTTTTGGGTCAAGAAACATTTTGGAATAGAAGCCTCTTCCTAAGTGTTCTGCAGTAACATGTTCTATGGAACTTGCTTCTAACATGTGCTGACGCACCTAAGGACAGAAGTCTGTTTGGTTTAGGGGGTGAGGGAGAATCCTTTTGAAAAGAGGAGGACGAAAATATATTCATTGCTAGTGTTAACCCTTCTGAATCACTTTTATCCCATCTGCCTGAAATTATCTGATACCCAGACAGAACACTAAAAGACAAACATATTGAAAGTAGAGGAGGGGAAAAATTGACCAAGTCTCAGTTATAGACATTCTGAAGATAATGCCTGTCCCATTTTTTTTAATTCCCTTGCTTTTTGGGGTGAGGTCTGATTGTCACTCTCCTGCCATTTTCTCTTGGGTGCCTGCTTATTATTAGGCTGAATTATCTCCTTATTTTGTACTTTGAAATGGGTAGAGGTTTTGGAAGGGAAGAATCATTTGGAACCTAAATATTCCTAGAAAGTTCCTGTGTTAATCTATATCTATCATCCCATTCTTTGAGTACGTGAGTGGCAGCAAGCCCAAAGTCCCCAGTCTAGAGGAATCAGTTTCTAACTTTAAGTCATCTGAAAAGTTTTGGTTACATATCCAAACAAATCTTCTCAACATAGTAGCTGAAACAGGTGCCCTGGAAACAGTATTAGCACACTCATACATACCCTTTAAGACATATTTAAAAACACGAGAGAAGTTAGACATACTCTGATTCACATAAGACCTACCTTCAGGGCTATGGAATTAAACAATTCTTCCAAGCTTTTAACACACTTCAAAATGAACTTCCATATATGATCTTGGTAGTTCATAATTGCAAAGTCTAATGTGGCAGACAAAAATAAGTCTTGTTTCCTGTCTGCCCAACCACTTCCCCTCCCCTCTGTATACCCAGGAACTGATTGGAAGAGGAAATGTGCTTTTTTACTGCTTGAACCATAGGAGTGATTGCAGCAGGATCAGCTGTAAGATGACAATAGAGAAGTGTATTTGCACGTGAAACTCTTTCCAGTTTATCTGCTTTCCAGGAACTATTAGGACAGAATCAGGAGCACTACATTGCGCTTTCAATGTGTCCTCCAAAACAGGCAAAATAGGAGGAATGGGTGCAGAAATAAGGACTTCTTGTTTAAGTAAATCATAGTATTTCCCAATTCTGGGGGAACATCTATCTGTTTCCAAGCAATTATGTCCCTCCATCTGGAAGTAGCCACCGAAAAGGAGAAAGTTTCCATTGGTACCACTTCTGGCACCTATCCATAGAATCAGAGTCTTGGGCTATCAAATTCTTGGGTGAGTAAACCCCATCTCTATCAACATCATATTCATCAGAAAAGCCATCCTGTCCCTTAGACAGAGGAGCAGCAGTATTAGAATACATTATAGAGCACCCAGATTTGACTAACAGTAATAAACTCCTGGCCAGGGTAATAACAGCATACTTACAGAGAGGCGGTAATAACATCATACTTGCAGTGAGGAATCATTTCTTTGTCTTCCATAGGATTAACTTTGTTTCATTTTTCTATGTCTATCACTAAAGGGTGAATGGCTAGGGGATAGCATATCATGGAGAAAAATTGCATTTTTCCCAAAGCAGGGCACTGGAACAGCTTTAAAGGATGTATCTGACAAAAAAGCCTTTACCGATTGTTGCAACCTACAAGTATCTGAGATACATCTGCATGAAACAGCAAGAAAGAGCAGAATATTTTTAGTCACTCTGGCTGCTTTTATACTTCCTTCCAAAGTTGATTAACCTACGGCAGCCTGAGTGAATGTGTGGAAGGAAGATAGAGATTTGGGAAGCTGGGTGAGTATTGTATCCCTAGCAGGATATAAACCATAAGCTACTGCATCGGTGATGACGAACATCTCCATTGTTGTCATCTGGACTATTTCCATTTCAGCTTGTAATAAGTAGTGGAATTACATCAAAATTACAAACGTAGTTCTAATTACTAGTACAGTACAGCAAACAGTCTGCTATTCAACTGTTATAGGAAAGGCAAAGGAAACAAATTGTATTTTGATATAATAGCAGCAAAGGCTTTACCTTGACTAAAAGAAGTAGTAAGAATGAGTCCAAAATCATCTGATTAAGAATTCAAGAATGATGGAAGGTACTGTACTGTGAGAAGCAAACTTTCAGTAAATATAACTCAATTTGTAAAAGAAACATAAGGCATCCACCAAGACTACTTGACTCAGAGAACTATAGAATGTTGCAATGAGAAGTAATCTAAAATGATTAAGAGCATCTCTCAGTGAAAAGCATAACCTCTACTGTTTATGGAAGTGAGCATAGTCTCTCCGATTCTGTGATGAGCTACTGGCTAATTCTAAATTCAGTAATACGAAGTCAATATATTCTTATTCAGATATAATCGTTCTGCAGGACAATGAACAGAGAACTTATAAATATTTACCTTATTTAAATTAAAATCACCTGCTGATGAGTCAATGTCAAATGTAATATAGTCTTCACTAGTCAGTCTGATAGATGAAAGTATTTACATTTTCAAAGATTCATTATAAATCCAGTGAGATAGTTGAATTCATTTGAATGTTTACATTGAATTCCATCTGATATGATCTATATGCTACATAAAATAAATAGTGTTAAGACGTTTTTTACAATATGTGTAAGGGAATACCAAGGAGCAAAGTAAGGGAGATGTTATTTATGACAATGCAACTGACTATATTAATATTAGCATGTCTCTTTAAAGGACCTTACTATACTGGGATCTATATAATATGTGGCATTGGCAGCCTTTTAGTGTGCAGTTTACTGTGATGGTGCCAAGATCTGTCTGCATGAATGTCACTTCTGCCTGGTCTTCCTTTAAATCTATATTAAATATTTTAAGTTGCAAAGTCAGTATAGAATAAGAAGACACTGGATGCTACAACATGACCTAAAGTGTTAAGGTCACTGAGTAGGACAAAGTACCTTTTTTTGCTGACCAGGGACAAAAGGCAAAGAAGAGAAATGAGTAGAAGAGGAAGGCAGGTCCACCGTTCATAGGAGGTTCATAGGCAGAGACAATGCATGTGTTAATGTTGTTACAAAGTATTAAAAAGATTGTGATCCAAATATGGTCTTGCTGGTTAATGGGGTGAGATTCAGCTAATCTGACAATATGTAAGTGATTTGTGATGTGCGTTGAAGAGCAGCCCCCTATCATAGGATCATAGGAAGTTACTAGGCTGTTGGCCCTGAGGCTCTTACAAGCCTAGCCAAGAATTTAGATCATGTTCTGACAAGTCAGTACCCGAAGAACCCGTCCAACAGAGACACAGGTAGAATCACAGGGGTGTATTTTCTGTTCCCTATCCTGGTTGCGCTTAAAAAAGGCTAATGAGGTACTCTGCTTGACATGGAGAAGGAGTCTATTCCACAGAAGGGGGAGTCTCTGGGACACAAATCTGTCTCACCAACAACTCCTATTGATGTCACAGACCAGACTGAGGCCGCATGTGTGGGTTACTTGAGTGTAGCTTGACTTGCGAATATGCAGCAGTCCCATCAAGGCAGGGTCTGAGATTGATTTGTATGCCAGACAGTGGTCACCTCTGAGGAGTCTGTATGAGACTGAGTACAGTGACAAAGCTTTTGGCCTATCTGTGTAGGGTAGATGTCTGAGGCCCTGGATTCTCCTGGTGAGGAACCTCTGTGGTCTCTCCAGCTGCTGCAGGTGCTTTGTGAGAAAAATGGCAAAAGGGGCATTGTACTCAATAAAGGGTCTTATAAGGGAAGAATACAAGGATGTTATGACCTCCTTGTCCCTGGATGAGATACCATTATTAATGAGCTGGGCCATGTAGAATGCTTTCCTTTCAACAGAAGCAATATGATGGTCAAAAGTCAGTTTGCTATCAACCTGGATGCCCAAGTCCCTCACAACTGATTTTGTGTTTAGTACGTTGCTATTAATGTGATAACTTGTGGGGACATCACTCTCCCCAAAGGTGATGATGATACATTTTTTGCATTTAGTTTGAGGTCTTGTTTCTGGCACCAGTCATTTGTTTAGGTGAGATCCTCTTGAAGGATGTCCACATCACTAGGGTAATTGATGACAGTACCCAGCTTTTAGACATCTGCACACTTGGTGAGCCACTGCCCACTGGTTTTGGTTTGCACCTCTGAAAAGTATATCCCAAACAACAGAAGCCCCAAGACCATTCCCTGGGGTACACCACTCATTACAGTTCTAGTGCTTGAGGTGACTTCTCCTATTTTGACTAGGGGGTTCCATTAGTGAGCCAGTTTGCTACCCATCTGGTAACATATGGATAGATGCCTAGTTGAGAGAGTTTATCTATTATACCCAAGTGGGGAATAGTATTGAAGGCTTTGGCCAGGTCAAGGTAGGTGGTGTGCACTGTCTTCCCTTCATCCATGGCTTTATTAACTGTCTCAAAGAAGAAGGCCACATTTAACAGGCATGACCTTCCCTTGACAAAGCCAAACTATGTGGGATCAAGTATTTGGAGGTTGCCAATGTCCTTGTTAATGAAGTCCATGATAATCTGTTCAATATCCTTGCAGATCAGGCAAGTTAGGCTGATGGGTCCATAATTTCCTGGATTGTGGATGCTCCACCTTTGTGCAAAGGGATGACATTGTCTGTCCTCCACTCAGCTGGGATGAAGCTAGTACTCAGGCTTTGGTTGAATACAATGCCTAATGGTGTTGCAAGTTCCTTCCTGAGTTAATGTACGATGCAACCTTTGTTGTTATCTGGTCCCATCGAGGCTTTATTTTTTGCCTTTGAGAGGGCAGTGATGACTTGTTCCCTAGAGATAAGGGGAGGGGGACAGGTGCTGGGGATGTACTGATTTACTGATTGGGGAACAGAGAGGTGAAGTTTTCACTGAATCTGTCTGCCAGCAGGTTGGCTATATCTGTGGCATTTGTGTATGTGGTGTCTTTGACCACCAGTTCTGAGCAGATCGGAGTGCTTCCTTTGAGATTGCAGACATATTTGGCAAAGGCCTTATAATTGTCTTTAGTAGATGTTGCTAGCTTGGCCTCTTTGGAAGTTTGCTTTGGAGGATTTTGCTAGTGCTCTTATTTGCTAGTTCAGGCTAAGAAGAGATTGCTTCCAGTTAGGCACCTGCTCCTTCTTGTTCCTGGACAGCAATTTTTTTTCCTTTTATTATAGAGTTTATTTATTGCAGAAGTCTACCAGACAGGCTTACTCTTCCTTGAGGAGGAGGATTTTGTCCTGTCAGATATTCCTGATTACATGCAGCTATATAAATGCTGATATAGTACTTTGGTGAAGGTTTGGACATATGCGTCAGTTCGTATGGAGGGGAAGGGGGCTGTGAAGTTGTTTATACCTTCTCTCAGGAGGTTGTAATCAGCTTTGGAGAAGATTTTTGTTTGACCCTTGCTGGGGGAGGAGGAGGATGGGGACTTCAAAAGTGACTGCTTTGTAGTCGGATCTTACCAGGGAGGATGACACTGTAGGGCTGTTGCAGTGGTTACACATATTGGTTAATGCCAACTCCAAGATATTATCACCTCTTGTGAGGGTTTTGACCAGCTGGTCCAAGGCATTTGCATTGACGAAATCAAAGAATCTCTGAGCATTTGTATTTTGGCATGAGTAGTTCTTCTAATCTTTGGTTGGATAGTTAACGTCGCCCAGGATCAGTATAAAGGGATGAATCTTGATCCGTATTCTTAGCATTTCAAAAATGATATCATTTAAATGAGTTTTGTGAGAGACAATCATTTTTCTTTATTCAAGATTTATAAAGGGACAGTATCTCATGATTATGAATGAAAAAAAAACAGGATTCATAAGATGTTTAACAGCAGGATACAGAGTATAAATATGTCAGAAGAATTTTTCTTCTTTCTGCAGTAAGAGTTGTATGTCAGTGGACTAAAGAAGACCTTAGCAAATGATGAATTTTGAGTATGTTTAATGTAAAGGAAGTTTTGGGCTTTTATCTTAATATGTGATAAGCCTTTTTTGTCCACAGACCATCAAGCATATGACTAAAGAATTCACCATTCATTCCATCTGTGGTCCACCTCATCCAATTAACAGTTGCATCATCTAGTGGAGGAATCCAGTTCAGCGGAAGTTTGGTTGCTTTGCTGTTACATTGGATAACTGCTATATATGGGTGCAGCCTGTGGATGACTGTCATCCAGGCAGCCATGGAGGGTGTTGGAATCCTTTCTCTACAGCTAGACCTTGCTGCTATTTAATTGAATGATGACCTAATTCTAATGACCTGACAGTCTGGGTTCAGTGCACAGGAATAAGGCTGTCCATAATTGAGGATGGATCCTAATTCTTCAGGGACCAATGAAGCATTCAGAAGCACTTCAGCCATTAAAAGTTCTCCTGCTGTGCAACCTGATGGGAGATATTTTTTTGTTAAACTTAAACTCCATGTTTTGGAGACTGATGTTGGTAATTAAGTCACAGCCTGGGCCAACAATCCTTTCCAACTGACGTACGAATGCTCCTGCCACATGCGTAATCAACACTGCCATAAATGGTGTGGTAGCACCAAGCCCATATCCATAGTCTAAAAGTGCTATGAGCCAGCACCTACCACTCTGACATATTTCAGCCTTAACAGTAAACTGAATCACTTACTGCAGCAATGTGTTTAACATTGTCTGCTCACTGTCTAACACCCTTACTGGCTCCTATAGCATCCCAGCTTCTGCTTGATCTCAGGTTGCCAGGGTCACAGTCAGGATCCTACCTCTTTGTGCCATGGAGCCAGTGGCAAGCTATAGTTTGCACCCTGAATATAGAAAAGGAGGAGAAGATATGTGGAGGAATCATTTGGGAAAATGAGATGAAATCCTGGAGCAGGGAGCCCCAACTATGTAAAATAGGCAAGCTAATTGTTAGAAAAATATGTATTAATGTGTTTATGCTTAATGCCAAATTAATAATCAAGTATTTTAATATGCTTTTCATTCTATTTTTCATGCACTGTGTTTTATACAAATTGAGTTTCATATGAGACTGAAAAAGATGCTTTTTGAAAACTGCAGTATGCTTTCTGAAACTTGCAAGTTGCCCTCTGACCTAGTAACTGCTAGCACAGCAATATTCTTGTTTATGCCTTGTGGAAATGTACTTGAGAAGCAGGTGTTTATCTGCTAGATCAGAAGTAAATGAATGAACAATGCCTTATATTATAAATGTAATGATTCTAGACAAACAGCCTTGTCCAGAGGATGGGAACCTCTGCAGCTGCAGTAATTTAGAGATAAAGTAGACAAAGGATTATTAGAGAAATGAACTGCTATCATTGTGCTTGATTTAGCCATAGTATCTTGAATGTAACATAACAAGTATCTAACTGAAAGTAACCAAGGCCATGTTGTTTTCCTCAGGAAGTTTCATATAAAAATTGTTTAAATCAGCAGAACTTCATGGGAAAGATGGTCAGCAGATGATGATGAAAAGGTGGTAATCTGTTACGTCAGCATGGTAGGAAATGATTAATTTGGGAATCTATAAAAATGAATGTAGTTCCTGTTTCTGGTTAGACAAACTCTGTATTAGCACGTTTTTGTCTCTTTGCTGCAAGATTAAAGAGCCTTAACCTGAACCTACCGTGTTTTGATAATTTTTAAAGTATATTTTTCCTTTGACAGAGATTGGTCCTTCGGATCGGAAACGTATCTCTCGCTCTAGGCCTAGGTCAGAATTGGGCCCGGTGGCATGCATCCATACGGAGAAGAGGCCAAAATCGGCTCTTCTGTTTTGAAAGATCTTCGACTGAATTGTCGTTCGAAAGAGGCCAGCCACTGTTTCTGATCTGGGATTGGAGGACGAGTCAACGATCCAGTGGATCAACTCACGGAGGGTCAGGTAAGGAGGAATTACCTTATTTCTGTTTTAAGATCAGGGACTAAGTACAGAACTGTTTTTTGTCAGATAGATTTGCATATGCAGATCAGGGATAGAAAAAGGGGTTACTGTTTTTGTCATAGATCAGGGAAACAGAATAGGTAAACAGTTATTCTAGATAAACTGTGAAAAGGCATAGATTTGTGGTACCACCTGATAGAAAGGGTTACGTAACAATTTACAGCTTAGCTAAGATAGCAATGGGAAATCAGTGCACAAAAAGTTCCCGGGACACGCCCCTAACTGAAGACGCAAAGTATATGCAATTACAGCATGCCGATAATGTTAAATATTACACCAAATGGGTCAATAAGTATAAATTCGAGGGTAATTTAGATAAACTTGCACTTATGAAACTTGTAAAACAGTTAAAAATAGATGCAAAAGGTCAACTAAAAAAGCAGAGACAATTAGGAGTCCCTCAGGCGCATAGGTGGCTTGAGGAAGCAAATCGTAGGGAGCAGAGAATTAAAAATTCAAAGACAATGTTCTTAGACAAAGAAGACAATAACTAAGTAATAGCAACAGCCCCTCTTTCACCCCCTCCACTTCCGTTACCAGAATATGAAGCGAGTGGACGAGCTGATCCACCTCCACTATACCCAGCTGTCCCTGCAAAAGCACAGCCGTTTGTCAGGGATCCTATCGAGACTAGGTCTCGAACACGTGACTTGAGCTGGGAGATTGAATTAAATGAATTAAATAGAGCATCACAGGCTATGAGTGAAGAAGAGATATGTCCCCTCATAGAAGTACCGAATCCTCAGGCAGGACAGGCAGGACAAGATCCAACTCTTTTAGTTTATAGACCGTGGACACCAGAAGATATCTGGAAGGCCACGGAAGGTATTCCCCACCCAAAAGTGAATTTTAGAAAATTTTTAGAAGACTTACAGGGTATGAGATTAAGTTACCATTTAAATGGAAAGGAAGTAGAAAAAGTAGTTAGACAAATTGTGGGTCCAGATTGGCACATGATCAGTGGCGACTGGAATCCTCATGACGCACAACTTAGACCACTCCCACATACTAATGCAGAACTGGATGGCAGAGTGAAAGGTCTGACAGACCGAATCTCTGAAAAGTGGAAGCCTAGGGCTGACTGGACTTGCATTAATCAATGCATTCAACAGGAAGGTGAAACAGTTGATAGATATTATGCTAGACTGTTAGAGTGTTTTAATAATCACTGCAGAATGCAGATACCAGAAAATCAGACACAAGATTCCTCATATGAACAACAGTTAAAGAATGCATTCTTGAAGGGTAGTATAACTCCCATTAGTAGCTTTATTACGAAGCATATGGTAGATCATCGAACAAGTAGATTACAGCCATTACTTGAATATGCTAGACATGCAGAAAGACATTTTAATAGTAAAAAGAAAAAGAAAACTCAAGTATTTTCGGCAGAAGATGGGTCAGAAGTATTTGTAGTACAAACTGGGAAAAAGGGTAAGAAAAATACCCAGGGAAATAAACAATCTGACAAACGATCAGAAGATTTCAAGGAAATAAAGAAAAAGGGTGAATGTTTTAAGTGCGGGAAAAAAGGACATTTAGCGAGGGATTGCAGGCTAAACAAGAAGGCGACTACAGAAAATAAGGAAGATGAGGAATGACTATATGATAGTCAGGAATCATTGGAAGAGAGTGAGCAGGGAAATGTAAGTGAAAATGTGATAGCAGGAGTAGAGGATGTGACACAAGGGGTAGAGGATATATATGAATACACAGACATAGAAGAAAATGAAATTTTAGACCTATCTCTTTTGAGCTTAGAGCTTTACTTAGCAGACACAAAACCGGAAGTGACGCTTCTGGTAGAGGGGAGGGAAGTTACATTTTTGTGTGATTCAGGGGCTTCACAGACCCTGATATACCCGTCCAAGTTACCGGAAGATACAGAATCACCAGATTATATACTAGTGAAAGCAGCCAATGGACAGCTATATCGGGAGCCACTCTCCCATGACATAACAATAACAGACCCCGTTTCAGGGATGACCCAGAAAAGTAAAATTGTAGTTTCTGCAAAATGCCCAGTAAATCTTTTGGGTAGAGACTTGATGCAGATATTTGGCATAGCCGTAGTTCCAACCATGCAGGGTATGGAAGCACAGCGACAAATGGATACTTTTGTAGTGCGACCAGAGGGTGAAATGTATTATTGGTACAGCCAGGACTTGGTTACGACTGGTCCAGGGGCAGTAACCGAAGAACTGATGAACGTAGCCATCAGCAAGTCCCCCTCCCTCGACATTGACAAACAGCATTTGTTGCATTGTACTCTATATTACTGTAATAGACCAGGACCTGATAAAGATTATTGTTTCAGAGCCATGCAAACAGGCTAGTATTGCGAAACTTGTACTGGGATGCAGAGGGGAACAGTGTAGCAAGCTGTTCATTGCCCCAGGAATTTTTAGCACTTTACAAATCTAATCGACTGCCACATGTTAGTTTAACTAAGAACAAAGCTTTGAAATGGGCAGACTTAGGTGAAAAAGTCACAAGGTGGGAAAAGGAGACAGAATTAGAGCTCTCTGAACAAGGAGTACAGAAACAGAAACTGAATTGGATCACACAGACACACCCAGCTGTGCACTCACAGGCTAGTGAGAATAGCTGAGTATTACTCTTATTGGAAGAAGAGGAAAAAGCCTTGCGAGACATACCAGACATTCTCTGGTCAGCAGGGAAATCAGATGTAGGACTTATATGAACAGCAGGACCAGTTACCATAACGCCAAAGTCAGCATTTAGACCCCAGAAAAGACAGTATCCCTTGAGAAAGGATGCAGAGGTAGGAATCAAGCCTATCATAGCAGCCTTACTTAAGGAAGGAGTCTTAATAGAATCTCCTGATTCACCATGTAATACACCTTTATTTCCTGTCAAGAAAGCAAACGGGGAATGGCGGATGGTCCAAGACTTACAAGCTGTAAATAATGCAGTTATACCCAGGGCACCAATGGTGCCAGATCCACACACCTTACTGAATGATTTAAAGCCAGAGCAAAAATATTTTTCAGTGGTAGACATTAGTAATGCATTTTTCTCAATACCGATACACCCTGACAGCCAATATTGGTTTGCATTTGCATTTCAGGGAAAGTGGTACACATATACAAGATTACCACAGGGATATTGTGAAAGTCCAGCAATATTTGCACAGGAATTGGTAAGCAACCTGGCGGGATTTATCCCACCGAAAGGTAGTCAGATTCTACTTTATGTAGACGACATTCTGCTGGCAGCCCCCACCCAGCAAGAATGCAAGGAGGACACGGTAGCTTTATTACAATTTTTAGCTACTCAGGGTCACAAAGTAAACAAAGACAAGTTACAGCTTTGGAGAAAACAAGTTAAGTACTTGGGATATGTAATATCCAAAGAAGGTAGAATTTTAGATGAAAACAGAAAAACAGCAATTTTACAAGCACCTAGACCAACTACCAAGAAGGAAATGATGTCTTTCCTGGGAACTACTATTTTTTGTCGGAGTAGGATACCAAACTATTCTTTGGAATCTGCTCCACTGGCCGATTTAATATTTAAAAAGCCGATGGCAGCACAAGATTTATTACAATGGACACCTGAAGCAGAAGCAGCTTTCTGAAGCTGAAACAATTGATAGCATCATCCTTAGTTCTAGGATTACCAAACTATCACAAGCAGTTTATCCAAACTGTAGATTGTAAGCAAGATTATATGACATCAGTATTGACACAGCAACATGGGGACAAACAACGCCCCATAACTTACTATTCATCACAGTTAGACCCAGTGGCGCAATCCCTGCCCCACTGTGTACAAGCAGTAGTTGCAGCTGCAATGGCAGTGCAGGCTTCAGCCTCAGTAGTGTTATTCCACCCTCTCACATTGAGAGTGCCTCATGCAGTCGCAATTATTTTACTGCAGGAAAAAGTAGCATATCTTTCTCCAGCTAGGCATCTTTCCTGTATGACCATACTGTTGAGCCAACCTCATATGACAGTTGAACGATGCACAACTTTGACTCCCATCAACTTTGCTTCCAACCTCTGCAGATGGCAAACCACACTGCTGCCTGCAGGAGATTGAGCAAAAGACATTACATAGACAAGACCTTACGGATGTTCCCTTGGATGATGCCGAGGTGACATGCTATGTGACGGCTTGTGCAGGAGGGGTCCTACAGGACAGAACCTAGTGGGGTATGCAGTCATTTCTGATACTGAAACTTTAGAAGCAAAATCTTTACCACACAACTTATCTGCACAAGCGGCAGAATAGATTGCCTTAACAAGGGCATGTACCTTAGCAAAAGGTAAGAAAGTGAACATTTATACTGACAGTCAGTATGCTTTTTCTACTGTACATGTTTTTGCGCAACAGTGGAAAAATAGAGGAATGATAACATCTACTGGTAAACCGATCAATCATCGCAACTTATTTTAGACTTGTTAGATTCAATTCAGTTACCTAAAAAAGTAGCTATTTGCAAATGCGTAGCTCATACGAAACAACAGGATAGAATTTCAAAAGGTAATGCATGGGCTGATACAGCTGCAAAGCAGGCAGCCTCAGCCACAGAAACTTTTCTTTTGAGTGAGGAATTACAACCCTCAGAGACTTTAGATTTAGAAATGTTAAAAACAATGCAGACACTTACTACAAATATTGAAAAACAGAAGTGGATAAAACGAGGAGCGATCCTCGAAAAGGACTGTACATCTCCAAGGAAAAGAAACCGATTTTGTCATCTAATTTGTTTAGATATGCAGCATTGTTGAGCCATGGGCAGAGCCATGTCTCAACAGGGGGATGGTACAGTTAGTGAATCGAGTGTTTACAACCTTAGGATTTACAAATTATACAACAAAATTGTGTGTAGCATGCCATGTTTGTAACAAGCATCATGCACAAGGGGCATTGAAGCCTAAGCAAGGGAATTTTCCTACACCACCATATCCGTTCCATACTATTTGTATGGATTTCATAGAATTGAATAAATGTGAAAATAAAAAGTATTGCCTTGTTATTATAGACATGTTTTCCAAATGGGTAGAAGCGTTTCCAACTAAAAATCCAGATGCAGCTACTGTTGCAAAGGTCCTTGTTAAAGAAATTATACCCAGATTTGGTATATTGGAAAAGATTTATAGTGATAACGGGACACATTTCGTGAACCAAACGATTCAGCAACTTAGTCGCTATTTTGGGATATCGTTAAAGAACTACTGCGCTTATCACCCCCAATCTTCAGGGCTAGTAGAAAGGCATAATGGGGTATTGAAGAACAAACTTAGGAAGTTGATAGTGGAGACACAGAAAAACTGGGTGCACTGTTTGCCTTTAGCACTGTTGAGTATGAGAACTGTTCCAAATGTGAAGGGATTAACTCCTTTTGAAACTTTGTTTGGGAGGGCATATTATACACCGCAGTGGAAACCTCTCATGTCTACAGAGCAGGAGGCTGACAGTTCACTTGCAGGATATATGAGGCGATTTTTGAATAACAAACTTTTGCAATTAAATTCTGTTTCAGATAAAGAGCAACCGAAATCGGAAGCACCAGTAGCCCCAGGCACCTGGGTCTGGGTGAAGATTGTGAAGCGGAAAAATTGGAGTTCTCCGAAGTGGGAAGGTCCATACCAATTACTACTGTTGACACCCACTGCAGTCAAGATTGCAGAGCGAGCTTCCTGGATTCATTTGACGCACTATAAACTGGTTAAAAACTTTGAACTGGACAAAAACTTTGTTACTGTTGCACAACAAGAACAAAATGGCCAGGTACAGAGTGAGTAGAGACATTGAGCAACCTCAGAAAACTTGTATGATTGTTTTTATTGCAATATTAATCACACTGTTCTTTTTGTTGTGGCCGTTCCTTTTTCCTGCCACAAAGGTTGAACTGATTAAACATAATGAACCAAACATAGACTGGCATCCGAACTTTAACACTTATCAGGCAATTACACGTGTGTACGCAGAGACTTTTAATGTTTTGAACTGCTGGGTCTGTACGGCCATACCAACAGCATACGGAGGTTTATTAATGACTGCTATCCCCCTAGGGGTCAATGAGACCTGGGAAAATCTGTTTTTTGACACAGTTGCTATTAAAGCACAATATAAGGTAGCACTGTATTTGCCTGTGACACAAAAAGGAATTGTATGTTTCTATAAAAATGATACCATCCAAGTTGGATGGAGCAAATGCAACGTTACAGTACAGTATAAATGTTATAGAAAACCAAATTATTTGAGTGGATCTTGTAGTACAGATTATGACTCATTTTTGAAATCTATGCATAAGACTCTTGATTAGGTACAACGCAATCCTGTACTTTTCAAACAGTTATCTGTAATAGATAGGAAAATGTTTCATGCAGGGCAGTCATTTCGTAACAAAGTAATAACTAAGGTAGAAGACTGTTATTTTGTGTGTGGTAAAAAGGCATATAAATGGTTACCTGAGAATTAGTCTGGCAGTTGTTTCTTGGGGTACCTGGTTCGGGCCATCCGACACACTGCAGCTTTGCCTCAGGGAAGTATTCGAAATACTCGAGACGTAACCAAAAAGACTGTTAAGAAACCTAAGAATCCAGTGGGACGAATTGAAGCAGGGTGGAAAGACCATCGTGATGTGGGAACCAAACTTGTGCACATGGACTTGAGTGATGCTGTTATATCCTGGGCAGGTATATCCCCCATGTATGGTGGAGTTAAATCAATATGGGAGCTGCGAAAACTGTCCAAACTTCTCGAAGTAATGAGTAATGCGACTTTTTCTGCCCTTGAACTGATAACTGATGAACTGAATGCCATGAGAACTGTAGTGCTCCAAAACCGAATGGCTCTTGACTTCACCCTAGTGGCAAGAGGTGGGACTTGCGCTTTAATCAAAGAAGAATGCTGTGCGTTTATTCCTGACCATCAGCATGAGATTAACGGCCATCTTGAGGTGATTCAGCAAGCCAGGCCCAAACCATCTGACAGATTTTTTCCAGAATGTCTTTGGGGGGTGGGGCTCCATTTTTATGAACATATTGATTGCTATTGGGGTAGGATTACTCCTAATAGGAGTTTGTATTTGTTGCGGAATCCCCTGCATGAAGAGATTAATTAAAGAATTCATAGATATATCCGTATCTGAGACTATGTATCAAAGTACTGAATTTGAAGAGCTGCTAGAATGCGAAACACTTTCATAAAAGTTTAAACTGAATGACTTTCTTAACTGCAAATCCTGAATGGAAGAGGTTAGGAAAAGAAGCAAGCTGTTTATTCATTTTTGAAAATAGAATAAAAGTATTAACAGGAGGGAAATGTTAGAAAAATATGTATTAATGTGTGTATGCTTAATGCCAAATTAATAATCAAGTATTTTAATACGCTTTTCATTCTATTTTTCATGCACTGTGTTTTTTACAAATTGAGTTTCATACGAGACTGAAAAAGATGCTTTTTGAAAACTGCAGTATGCTTTCTGAAACTTGCAAGTTGCCCTCTGACCTAGTAACTGCTAGCACAGCAATATTCTTGTTTATGCCTTGTGGAAATGTACTTGAGAAGCAGGCGTTTATCTGCTAGGTCAGAAGTAAATGAATGAACAATGCCTTATATTATAAATGTAATGATTCTAGACAAACAGCCTTGTCCAGAGGATGGGAACCTCTGCAGCTGCAGTAATTTAGAGATAAAGTAGACAAAGGATTATTAGAGAAATGAGCTGCTAGCATTGTGCTTGATTTAGCCGTAGTATCTTGAATGTAACATAACAAGTATCTAACTGAAAGTAACCAAGGCCATGTTGTTTTCCTCAGGAAGTTTCACATAAAAATCAGCAGAACTTCATGGGAAAGATGGTCAGAAGATGATGATGAAAAGGCGGTAATCTGTTACGTCAGCATGGTAGGACAGGATTAATTTGAGAATCTGTAGAAATGAATGTATTTCCTGTTTCTGGTTAGACAAACTCTGTATTAGCATGTTTTTGTCTCCTTGCTGCAAGATTAAAGAGCCTTAACCTGAACCTACCGTGTTTTGATCATTTTTAAAGTATATTTTTCCTTTGACACTAATTCAAAAATGGAAGTTAAGTTTTAGTCAGTGTTATATTCTCAATGCTACCCAAGTCTGAGTGACCACATTATTTTGGATCCTTCCCTAAAAAAAAATATCAAACAAAAAAAACAAATCTATCAGCGGAATAAAATAGAAATAAGGTAGTATGTCAACATTCCTCTAGCTAGTTTATTGCAAATCTGCATAATACATTCATTTGACTTGTTTATAAACATGTTTAAGAGTTCAGTTTTAAATATAATAAGAAAGTTAATATAGCTGAATGAAACTTATGCTCACTTTTTATACAGTAACTAAGACAAGTGAATTTATAACATGTTGGAAACATTTTTGCAAAAAAAGGTGAATCTTTAATATTTTGGATAAAGTTTTATGACTCTTAAAACTGCCACATCTCAACTCTAGCCACTGCATTTTATCTTTAGTTTGGATGTTATCTGTTTTACTTGCATGAATTTTTCCATGGATATTTTTTTTCCTTTATGTCTCACAAGGACATGCTGCTTGCATTCACTGAAAGGAAGTAACATAAAATTAATTAAAGTTAAACGTGCCAATATCATGCAACTGGAACAAGAGAATCATATGACCAAGCCAATTTATATAACAGACATGGCAATGTAGGAAGGAAGTAGGCAGTCTGCACATGGAGTCTGAAATATTACCATTTTTGCAGTTGGGCTGTATGAAATACATGTGTGTATATATGTATCTATGTATGTGCTGTGTGTGTGTGTGTGTGTGTGTGTGTGTGTGTGTGTGTGTGTGTGTGTGTGTGTGTGTGTGTGTGTGTGTGTGTGTGTGTGTGTGTGTGTACATATATACATTTGTGTGGGGAGGGTGTGTGTGCTTAAATAAATTCAGCCAGACCTACCAGAAATCTTCATAACTCATCAATGAGGATAATACTGGGCTATTGACCATCTACTGTATATTGTAAAAATCATGAAAGGTGCTGAAAAGCAAATCTCAGCATGTCACCCTTGCTGCAACAAGCTATAAAATGATATGCCTCTGAATGTAAGAATACAGTTGACCAGAAAGAAGCAGTGCATTATCAGTAATCTGAGCTCCTTACTCAGAGTGAGTAATATTTTTTTATGAAAGGCTCATATTGAGTGAAAGCTGACCAAAGTAACAGTCATTTTGGAAATTCAGACACCACATTCAGATATACTACCTTTAAGTGTCTGGATAAGCCAAGATGTGAAAAAAACAATCTAACAAATCCTGGTGCTTATGAAGGCACTATGTCACTTTATCCAAAGCTGTAACAGTGACTTTCAGAATTTGCATATCAATGATAACTTCACAGCAAAATTACAGTCTGTCAACTGGAGCTTACCCATTTGGCCAAAAGCATGTAGAAGATTTGTAGGAGGTTCAAGAAACGTAGAATTTCTGTTTGATGGATCATTACAATACAAAACTGAAGCAGACATACGGTTTCATATTCTAGACAAGTGACAAGGGCTGAAAAAAAATATTAAATACTTGGTCACTTCACTTGGGCTGCTCTTTTTGTTTTAGTTACTTTTTGGCGAATTTTTTACTTGTTTTTTTCTGGCCATGTCCGAGGTGAGAGATGATGAATTACTGGATTTGACTGTACATTCTACGCCAAATTCGGCGACCATTACTCTAAGTGAGTTGCTAATGACTACTTTACTAGACATCAAAAGTTCCTTAAAGACTTTGATGGAGAGGACCAACCAGAATGAACGTTCTCAAATGACGAAACAACGTTCGGAAGACCAACCGAGTCCGAACACATCTTTTGTTGAACTGAATACTGTTATTGACACTGAAGACAAACGTGAGAGGGATTATTGCCAGGCTGCGGCGTCTCGCCCACGAGAGAAGTCTTCCTTGGTTAATCATTCCGGTCACAGAACCGTTCAAGTTTTTCTTAATGGGATCCAGAATCCGTTTGGTGATTCAGGTAAAGGAAGAAGAGATGTAAATCACATAGACATTAGCAACAAACGCCATTTACTTGTAAGACTGTTAAAGAGACATCGTTCCCTTGACCTGGAAAATAGTTATTTTAAACATTGTGTTGAATTGGGGATTGTTCCCAAGGGCCTTAGATTTTTTAAGTGCCCGAACGGGGTAACTAAAGTTTCGCCTTTTTTTAGGACTCTAACTAATTTTTTCAATACTGTTGGTTTGGATTTCTTAGGCTTGCTTGTTGACAATAACATTACCAAAATGGGGGAACTCAAAACAGAGATTATTCAATTAGAGAGTGAACTCAAGGAACTTTTGGGTGAGGTCAAGGCTGGTGAATTGTTCACTGTTTTGCACAAAGAATTGGAACAACACACCGCCGAGGTTATCAGTCGCAAACGGGTTAAATTAACCTGCGACACTATTGCCTACGATAGCGGTGTGGCATATGACAATTTTGCTAACAAGAACAACCTTAAAACTTCAAAAGGCGAAACTAACAATCATTTTTTTTCTGACCAGCAAACCACCCGAGCTTTTAGTCGTCTAACAACTAATTCCATGGAAATGTATTCCACTGGGACTAATAGTGAAAGTGTGGTATGTCACACCAGGCGAACTGACAATAATTTCAGCAGAAATGAACACGATAAGCGTTCGATTAAAGAGTCAGTCATAGACCCCTCCGCTGCTAAAGATTTGTTCAATGAAGAGACAGTCATTGAACCAGACAACACGGACATTGATGTCAATGGCCAATCAGCTATTATTGAAGGGTCGGTTCGACCTAAGGTCAGAATTAATAATAATACCGAGGGAAATATCAACAGCGGTTCAATTCCTGCTTCTACTTTTTTAAACAAAAGGGGAAGTCAAAGCAACAGGAACACGGTTCTGACTCGCAGTCGGACCTTTCTGGGGTCCAGTTCCTCCACCGACGAAACTTAGTTGGGACTTTTGACCAGTTTAATATTATTAATCTGACAAACCATTGTTTTTCTGACTGTGAATTGGATGTGTTGAAGTATGGTTTAAATTTCATTCCTACTTCTAGGGCAAATGTTACTAACACCATTATTGATATCAAAAAATTCTCTAGGAAATTAAACATGCAATACACGTTGCATTTTTTAACTAGCAAGGGACAGACTCAAAAGTCTTTGGTGAAACCATCTACCTTTACACCTCATTTACATAACACTATTAGAGTATTTGAGGAACAATGTATTGCTGACATTAACAGAGCTTTGAGTGTTAATAGACATCTTGCTGATAATCTTACTGGGAATGAGAGGGCGGCTCTCTTGAACCTGAAAACATTATGTCATCATTTCAGGTTCATGAAAAGCGACAAAGGGGGTAATATTGTGATTATGGATCAGAATGTGTATCATACCAAAATGCTAGAAATCATTAACAATTCGGAGGAATACGAAGGTATCACACTGTTTGATTATAAACGTAGGGTACGTTTGATACAGTCTGAACTGTATGGTTTATTCATGTCAGGAGACATCACCAGTGAGGTTTATGACTTTTGTGTTGTTACTGAGCCACGCATTGGGGTGATTTTTGGAATTCCAAAAACACATAAAAATGTTAATAACCCCCCACTTAGACCTATCGTCTCATGTCCACATTCCATCACAGAAGGCATCTCTCTGGTGATTGATTTAATTTTGGGCCCCATTCTAGGGAATGAGTCATCTTACGTCAGGGATTCCTGGCATTTTTTGAGCAAGCTTGGTATTTACTTACAGGAACATAATTTTGTTCCTTTTAAGGACATCATTTTCACAGTTGATGTCATTTCTCTATACACATGTATTCCCCATTTGGAAGGCATTGATGCTGTTTGTGAATTTTTGGCAAGAAAAGGTGGTAGATTCACAGGGGGGACTATTTCTACCATCAGGTTATTTTTAGAGTTAATTTTGGAAAACAACATTTTTCTTTTTGGTAATAATTATTACAGACAGAAGAGGGGGGTAGCGATGGGGTCTCCAGCAGCTCCAGCATTTGCGAATTTAGTAATGGCTTTATGGGAGTCTGAAGCGTTACCCTCCTTAAAAAAGAAGTTTAACATCAAGTTTTTCTGTCGTTACATTGATGATTTATTTTTTATCATTGAAGGCGATTCTTTGACAGTTAATGAGTTTTTTACAGACATTAACTCCATTTTTGATTATGTTAAGTTCACCATAGGAAATGTAGGAACCACTGTGAATTTTTTAGATGTACTAATATATTGGGATATAGACGATGAACGTTTACACAGCAAGATTCATCATAAAGAGACGTTCACGAATGGGTATTTGCACCACTCCAGTAACCACCCCAGACATGTTATTAGAAACATCCCCCGAGGGCAGTTTATACGAGCAAGCCGGATGACATCTATAAAGAATGATTTAATACAGGAATTCAATACTGTTTTTTCTTTATTTTTAGATAGGGGGTATGATTTTCATCAATTAACATCTGCTACAGATGAAATACTAGGTAAACGTGACAGTATTTTTAAACCTATTATTGATTTTCCTGGTTCAATCAATAGTGAACAAAACCAGAGGACAATTGGGGGCGGTTATAACATCAACACCCTGTGTTCTTTAGACACCAGTTCTGACAATTTTTTGATCAGACAGATCATAATTGACAACTGGAAAATTATCAACGGTAATGAAGAGATAAAAAGGACCTTGGGTGAAGGTCCCAAGTTTGTCTTCAGGAACCGTTACAATTTGAAGGGAATTTTGGAGAACAGGATGCCACATGTACCTACGATTAGTACCAATAAGGTAGGCATGCATGCCTGCCATAGTTGCAATATGTGTCGATTTATTTCAGAAGGTCCTTACATCAAAATTGACACTTTTGATAACACCTTTAAGGTACCTAGTTATGCTGATTGTAAAACAAAGGGGGTGGTTTATATTAGTTTATGTTCGAGTTGTCCTGCATACTATGTTGGCATGACCACCCATTGTTTAAATACTAGAATTAGAGAGCACCTTTATAGCATCAAAATGAAAGATGAGAACAATGCCCTGTATAAACACACCAAAACCTGCAACAGATATAAGAAATTTTTGTTTTCCATATTAGAAGTTGTTCACGCTGATCTCCGAGCTGGAGATTTTAAGAATTTTTTAGAGCAGCGTGAAACTACATGGCAAATAAAACTTAAATCAGATAAGTTTCCCGGTTTAAATGACTATATTAATATCAAATGTTTTCTAAAACACAGGAAATTGCAAGTGAACAAGGGCTTGGATTCATTTGGATTTTTTTAAAGAGAGCTTTTTTTAATTTTTAATTATTCAATGGACTGATTTATTTTAATTGAGTAATTGTTTGTTAATTATTTTGCTATTTAAATGCATTGGATTGTGGTTATTTTGTATTCTGATGAAGTTTTTACGAAAGCGGGTATTAAACGTTTGGTTACGCTATCACCGTGTGTTTCAAATTTCTCGAAGTAATGAGTAATGCGACTTTTTCTGCCCTTGAACTGATAACTGATGAACTGAATGCCAGGAGAACTGTAGTGCTCCAAAACCGAATGGCTCTTGACTTCACCCTAGTGGCGAGAGGTGGGACTTGCGCTTTAATCAAAGAAGAATGCTGTACGTTTATTCCTGACCATCAGCATGAGATTAACAGCCATCTTGAGGTGATTCAGCAAGCCAGGCCCAAACCATCTGACAGATTTTTTCCAGAATGTCTGTGGGGGGTGGGGCTCCATTTTTATGAACATATTGATTGCTATTGGGGTAGGATTACTCCTAATAGGAGTTTGTATTTGTTGCGGAATCCCCTGCATGAAGAGATTAATTAAAGAATTCATAGATATATCCGTATCTGAGACTATGTATCAAAGTACTGAATTTGAAGAGCTGCTAGAATGCGAAACACTTTCATAAAAGTTTAAACTGAATGACTTTCTTAACTGCAAATCCTGAATGGAAGAGGTTAGGAAAAGAAGCAAGCTGTTTATTCATTTTTGAAAATAGAATAAAAAGTATTAACAGGAGGGAAATGTTAGAAAAATATGTATTAATGTGTGTATGCTTAATGCCAAATTAATAATCAAGTATTTTAATACGCTTTTCATTCTATTTTTCATGCACTGTGTTTTTTACAAATTGAGTTTCATACGAGACTGAAAAAGATGCTTTTTGAAAACTGCAGTATGCTTTCTGAAACTTGCAAGTTGCCCTCTGACCTAGTAACTGCTAGCACAGCAATATTCTTGTTTATGCCTTGTGGAAATGTACTTGAGAAGCAGGCGTTTATCTGCTAGGTCAGAAGTAAATGAATGAACAATGCCTTATATTATAAATGTAATGATTCTAGACAAACAGCCTTGTCCAGAGGATGGGAACCTCTGCAGCTGCAGTAATTTAGAGATAAAGTAGACAAAGGATTATTAGAGAAATGAGCTGCTAGCATTGTGCTTGATTTAGCCGTAGTATCTTGAATGTAACATAACAAGTATCTAACTGAAAGTAACCAAGGCCATGTTGTTTTCCTCAGGAAGTTTCACATAAAAATCAGCAGAACTTCATGGGAAAGATGGTCAGAAGATGATGATGAAAAGGCGGTAATCTGTTACGTCAGCATGGTAGGACAGGATTAATTTGAGAATCTGTAGAAATGAATGTATTTCCTGTTTCTGGTTAGACAAACTCTGTATTAGCATGTTTTTGTCTCCTTGCTGCAAGATTAAAGTGCCTTAACCTGAACCTACCGTGTTTTGATCATTTTTAAAGTATATTTTTCCTTTGACACTAATTCAAAAATGGAAGTTAAGTTTTAGTCAGTGTTATATTCTCAATGCTACCCAAGTCTGAGTGACCACATTATTTTGGATTCTTCCCTAAAAAAAAATATCAAACAAAAAAAACAAATCTATCAGCGGAATAAAATAGAAATAAGGTAGTATGTCAACATTCCTCTAGCTAGTTTATTGCAAATCTGCATAATACATTCATTTGACTTGTTTATAAACATGTTTAAGAGTTCAGTTTTAAATATAATAAGAAAATGAATATAGCTGAATGAAACTTATGCTCACTTTTTATACAGTAACTAAGACAAGTGAATTTATAACATGTTGGAAACATTTTTGCAAAAAAAGGTGAATCTTTAATATTTTGGATAAAGTTTTATGACTCTTAAAACTGCCACATCTCAACTCTAGCCACTGCATTTTATCTTTAGTTTGGATGTTATCTGAAAAGAGTTTTTGTTTTACTTGCATGAATTTTTCCATGGATATTCTTTTTCCTTTATGTCTCACAAGGACATGCTGCTTGCATTCACTGAAAGGAAGTAACATAAAATTAATTAAAGTTAAAAGTGCCAATATCATGCAACTGGAACAAGAGAATCATATGACCAAGCCAATTTATATAACAGACATGGCAATGTAGGAAGGAAGTAGGCAGTCTGCACATGGAGTCTGAAATATTACCATTTTTGCAGTTGGGCTGTATGAAATACATGTGTGTATATATGTATCTATGTATGTGCTGTGTGTGTGTGTGTGTGTGTGTGTGTGTGTGTGTGTGTGTGTGTGTGTGTGTGTGTGTGTGTGTGTGTGTGTGTGTGTGTGTGTGTGTGTGTGTACATATATACATTTGTGTGGGGGGAGGGTGTGTGTGCTTAAATAAATTCAGCCAGACCTACCAGAAATCTTCATAACTCATCAATGAGGATAATACTGGGCTATTGACCATCTACTGTATATTGTAAAAATCATGAAAGGTGCTGAAAAGCAAATCTCAGCATGTCACCCTTGCTGCAACAAGCTATAAAATGATATGCCTCTGAATGTAAGAATACAGTTGACCAGAAAGAAGCAGTGCATTATCAGTAATCTGAGCTCCTTACTCAGAGTGAGTAATATTTTTTTATGAAAGGCTCATATTGAGTGAAAGCTGACCAAAGTAACAGTCATTTTGGAAATTCAGACACCACATTCAGATATACTACCTTTAAGTGTCTGGATAAGCCAAGATGTGAAAAAAACAATCTAACAAATCCTGGTGCTTATGAAGGCACTATGTCACTTTATCCAAAGCTGTAACAGTGACTTTCAGAATTTGCATATCAATGATAACTTCACAGCAAAATTACAGTCTGTCAACTGGAGCTTACCCATTTGGCCAAAAGCATGTAGAAGATTTGTAGGAGGTTCAAGAAACGTAGAATTTCTGTTTGATGGATCATTACAATACAAAACTGAAGCAGACATACGGTTTCATATTCTAGACAAGTGACAAGGGCTGAAAAAAATATTAAATACTTGGTCACTTCACTTTGATGATGGAAAAGAGCTAGCTATCTTTTTACCATTTTGAGCAGTGTGTTATGTCAAAAGGGAACAATATGCTTGTTGGGTACAAGTTTCATTAAAACTACAAGAAAGGAGAAGTCATTTGAATAGTTTTCAACTAAAGAGAGATAGCTAAAGACTTTGATGATGAAAACAGCGATGACATGTTGAGAGTGAATTGAATGTACAATAGGATCCACTAGGATGCATGCTCTTTTGACATGACATGAGAACTGCTAAAGCCAGTGGTCATACGTCACACGTATTAGATCAAAATAAACAAAAAGCATATTGTAGTAACTCAAATCAGGCAGATCAACGCTTTGTAAAAAATAGATGAAAAAGTGAATCTGCAAGCTAAGCTATGTGGCAGATATGTTTAGGAAAATAGGAGCTGAAAGGGCAAGAGATTTACACAAAAGTAGGCATATCTATCACAGAAAAAAAATGTGACTCAGTCTGTATATCTCAGTGGTAATTTGTTTTGCCAGCTTTGCACCAAAATTGTCAGTGCTTATTGCACCTTAATGCAAAAGTGTTGCCTTAACATGTATTATTCTTTGTTGTTTAGCTATATATTTGACTCGCTTTATCCTTAATCATTTTATTGTATCATTGTACTTTAGTTGTCTTCTTATTTCAACTTTATTAGTTGCTTTGGGTAAAAGTACATTAACAAAATTTAAGTTGAATGTAAAGATGAGGCTGAGATAGTTATGAAACCAGATGGTTTGTGCAGAGTGGTTTCCATGATAAAGAGTTTCAGCACATCAAAGTTCATATTGCTTGAAAGAGAGACCCACTTCTTGAAAATTACTCTCCTGATGAAGAATGGCTTTTAAAGGTTGATGTTTCACAAACTGTCTAAACACAGCTAAGCCAACAAAGTATGCTTGCTGGCCAGCGATGAACAAGCCACTGAGAAAAAAATATTCATGATAAAAAATGTTCTATTGTTTTGGCAGTAAACTCATTATCATGTATGTTGTATGTTGAAAAAGTGGCTATGAAATAACCTCCAAGCTATAAAAATGTATTACCAGAAATTCTTGGCCAACTCCTGCATCACAATTATGCAACATAATTTTAAGATACCAAGATACTTCACTGGAGTTCTATGCTATACATATAGACAATCTTGTAGTAAAAAGACCCTGAAAGAAACATGTTTTGTGTCTAGAAATTTTTTTGAGTAAATGGAAGGGTTCATAAATCCTCACACTGAAGGAAAAAAATTGCTATTAATCTCAACAGACTGATAATAGCAAAGTAGCCATTTCAGAGGATATATGCTTATCACTACTGAAGCAACTTTTAAAATAAAGTTGGCCACAAACCAGAAAGCAAGCCCACACTTAATTGGTGAATGCTCAGATCACAGAGATGACAAGTTTTGGAGGTTAAGTTACATCGAAGGCTAATGCAAATGTTGATGGAAGTTTGTGAATTGGGTTGGTTACAATCCAGCGAATTGCGGAATAAAGCAATCACAGATGTTATGCACTCAGATTTTTTTTGCTAACGAATGAAGATGCAATTTTTAATGGGGGGGGGTTGAGTGCTAGCATAGTAAGGTCATGTTGCTGCTTAAAGAATCCTTGTAGCCATAATAACAACAGTAACTACATTGAGTGACTGCATTATGAGCAATCACATGATACAAGGAAAAGAGACATTTAGGTAGAATGCTCAATAATATATGCATTCACACATGCCTCAATGTACCTAATAGCCACTACATGGGCACATAGGGCAGCCCATACATGGACACCACACCAAAGTACCAAGTCATGTTTTCATAGAAATGGGGAGTAAATGGATAGATATAACATGTAGAAATGAGGAAGAACAAGCATAAAGGCACAAAGAAAAGCAGCATAATATAATGATTACTGCATCTTTGTGCTTACAGGTGCTCTTTTTTTTTATTATTTTTTAGAAGAAAGATAAAAGGGGAAGATAACAAGGGGAAAGTCTTGGTTCAATGGATGTCAAGGGGAAGAAAGCAGAGCAGACAAACACATTTAATCCAGGCAAAAACTGAAGTGGAGTAAGTGACAAATAAAGGGGCAACAATAGAATGACGTGGACTGACAAAATGTGACAAGTGGTGATGCAGGGGTTTCTATTACAAAGACAGAATGAGGAGTGCTGCAAATTGATGGGAAGTGTAATGATAAAGGATAGGGGAGGAGTGAGGAGGTTGTGACATTCTGCCCCAGAGGAGGGCCCAACCCAAACAAAAGATAGTTAACTCCATGGCTGACATATGGCTGAGCTCCATATCTGGTGGCTCAGTTGTCAAAGCCAGCCTGCTGCGCAACTCTGACAGCTGCAGAAGGAGAGGATCCTGGGCACCAAAGTGGATATCAAGCAACAGGTTCACATCACTCCTCCCCACCCATTGCACATCTCACCTAATGATCCTAGAGAGCTCCTTCACACTTGTCAGATGTGGCCAAGGGCACCACCAGCACACCCAGTAGCTCATCTTCTACAGATCGACCTTCATCACCCTGCAGAGATGCAAGCTGGGGGACTGCTGGGCACTGTGCAGCAATGCAGTGGCTGTTGCAGCACCACAGATTGCAACATGGCTGATCCTACACATAAAGAAAATGTATGGAAAACAAACAAGCTAACGATGTAAATAAGAATAAAGAAAAAGACACAATTCAATATATTAGTAACATGTTACAACTTATTAAAATAGTATATTGCTACCAGAAATTAATTAAAACAACTTAACAGCAATAGTTAACCTGCCACCAGTAGATCTTGTCTCACCTCCTCTGACAGGCCTTATTATTTTCTGCATTCTCCTTGAGACACAGTAAAACATAAAACCAGCAGCAATAAGCATTACATATCTCTGACAACAGAAGACAATTAAAGTTGCATGAACTAGGCATAATGTACATTACCAAACCTGGAAAAGAATGCTAACAATAAAAAATGGTTCTTTTTCACAAGCCTGTTAATCCCACTGGCTTTGAACATATGGGTGGTGCCCCCTCAGGTAACTGCATTTGTATCTGTACTCCTTACCATAGAAGGTGCTGCCAGTGGCATAAATCACCACCCTGGCAAGCTGGTGCCAGGCATTAACTTGGGAAATGGGGGCCCTGATTCTCACCCAGGAGGTGCTCCCAGTGATCACCATGCAACAAGTGAAGAACGATTTTGCACTTAATATTGCACCAGAGGGAACTCTGCAAGTGTCTATGCATAATGAAATCAGGTCTAGCAGCCTGGTGTGCACAGCTGCATGTAGTGCACACCATATACATATATATGTATATATATATATATATATATATATATATATATATATATATATATATATATATATATATATATATATATATATATATATATATATATATATATATATATATATACAGTCACTCAAACTGGGATAGTTGAAGGGCTGTTTTCCAGTTCACGTAACACTGAACCAAAAATGGTTTAGTCCATAACAGCGAATGTTAGTGTGCATTTGCTGTTGTGAGGTCGACATTCTGCTTAGAGATCGCACTACAGTGAGGATCAGGAAATGTACCATTTTCCTCACTGTAGTGTGATCTCAGAATTTGTCTCTATGGTATATATATATATATATATATATATATATATATATATATATATATATATATATATATATATATATATATATATATAAGTAGCAGGGGGTGGGGAGAATAACAGGTTAGAACATCTCTGATGTCAGCAGGTCACTGGGGCTAATGGTAAGAGCATCATGCACATGGCACAGATCAGTGGCATTCTTAGAAACACTGAAAGTGGGGGGGCATACATATCATAAACAGATGAGGTGAGGTGAGGTGATGCTGGAGGGTTAGGATCCTGCTCCATCATTACTTGTGTTCAGTGAATGTAATCCCATCCATGTCGGCCCCCCCCTCCCTCCCTCAGCTGCACAGATATTCTCACCACAGACAGTATCAGAGGGATGCCCTGCCTTTGAGAGGCATGCAACCAGCATAGATCACAGATAAGTATGTTGTCATTGCTGCATTGAATCCAGGACATTCCCAGACCTGAGTATCACCCTTGGGATCAATCACTGAATGGGCAGGTCAGTGATCCAGGCACAGGCAGCAACTACTCACACCATACTAGAGATGCTGAGTATGCTATGTAACCTGTGGGAGGGACTGCAGCTGCTGCAGGGACTGTAAGTCATCCAATAGCATACACAGAATGGTACTTAATATACAAATGTGTAACAATCATGCCTGTTAAAGTCATAAAGGCCCAGCTGTTCTTCTTTGGTACATTGAGAATGTGGACTGCTAACCTCATTAGCCATGCCAGGGGATAGATGCACATGGCACAACTGTACACTGGCCTCATGAAGAAGATACAGACCATTCTGGAGTCAGCCTCACTGATCCTCACTTTCCATTGCTACTCCACCTCTGCGCACTGATACATCCATTGATGTGTTTAATGCTCTTCTTGCTCTCCCACAGCCACACTCACAAGCCAATCAGGGTCATGCAATTCAATGTCTTCACACTACACTGTAGCCGTACCATGAGCAACAATTATCTGTGCCCATTTCTATTGTTCTGGATGCCAAAGCTCTACTGAAATGCTACATGGGGGGCCTACCATGGGATTCCGGAACATGGTCCTGAGAAGATACATCATCTCTCTCAGACAGGAAGCTGCCAGCACTGGCATGGAAGGGCTTCACAGTACATCCAGGCAGTACTCCACTAATGGAAGGTCCACCCCAACACTGGAGGATGTGAACTGTAATTCCTTCCAAACTCCCAACAATGTGTGTGTGTGGATATCACATCCACCACCCATGACCCCAACCCACCTCTGTATAATTGCCTTGTCACATGTTGCCTCTCTGTCAGTCCCATAACAGATGAACACACTTCTGCCTGGGATTGTACTGCTGCTGCTTCCTCCAATGATGTCTCACCTAGTTCTTCTGCTGCTGCCACAGGGTATGTCTGGACTGGAAGTGCTATGGTGTCCACATGTTGTAACTGATTTCATAGCACCATGATATTTACCATGTCACAGGTCACAAATGTTTTGCACTAGGTTTCTGGCGAACACGGCAGAGAACCCCTACATGTATCTAAGCACTAGATGTGGGTGATCTGTAGGCAAAATCCACACATTTGAAGATTTTCAGTTTCTGTGACAGTGCAGTGCTGTACTCTATTCCAGCCATAGTCTGAGGACTGTGGATGGAGAGGGGGGTCAGCAGCAATGATTCCAAAATATATCCACCATCATCTACAACAGGCAACAGGTGGACACTGCTGTGAATGGTCTGCTACCTTTATTCCCTAAACCAGACTATCATGGCCTCTGTGTAGGCAAAGTGTGCACCAGCAAACTAAATATCTCAATAGGTTACACGTGCCAGATAAAAAAAAAAAATCATGGTTACTGGCTGAATGAGACAGACATGCTGTATATCACCTGGTAGTTGATGGAGTGGAAGTACTTTCAGTTGATATACTAAATGCCATACAGCGTGGGTTGGCCTTGATAGCAATGTCGGTGCAGTGTCAGCTCTGTTACCTGAGGAAATGGGCTATATCATAGAATGCCAGAAGAGAAAATGTTTTTCTCTTCTGTTCTCTGTGAAAACTAACTATGCTCTAAGACACACTGCAGCATAACTTCAAGGAACTGGTGCTGAACTTGAAGTCTGATGCCTGCAAAACTTCTAATTTGTCCACTGTCAGATGATGTGTGGTCCCTTTAGCAAGGACAGTAAATGTTACACAAGTGTATATGTTTCCATGGAAAGCCAGTACCCATATCTCTCTTGGATTCCATGTGAGGACTGCACAAGTTTATGAATGCCTATATGCTGTCTCTGTCCACACAGTAGTAGTTGACAAAGTCCTGTCTCTGGGGGTAATGGTATATCAGCAGCTGGCGGACTCTTCTATGACACATAGGGAAGCAATATGCAAATCTAAGGATGCTCTCTCCTAAGATGACCACTACCATATGCTGACCAGCTAGAAGTAGAGCAGATGCTACGTTTTACCCAAGAAATATGTGTACATTAGAAAGCATGATGGTATTTAGAATAACTGATCACTGACTTTATACACATCTGTCTCATGCCTCTATGTTTGATTTCATCATCATTACGAAGTTGTTTGCAAGCAATGCATATGGCACTATTTTCCACTAGTAGGTTCATTCTACATGTCTCTGGATCACCCATCTCCTGTACTTTACCACTCAAGATGCTATTTTTCATTATGCAATGTGATATTTGTTTATATATACCTCCATCCTGTCATTTAAAGTTATTACTAGAAATTGATGCTAAAGCAGGAGCAACGATTCAGTCTTTTGTTTCTATCAATGTGGTCTAGTACATTTAAATGTTACTACCCAATCTATGGGGGGTGTAAGATGTTCACAGAGGGGAATCTGTGCTATTAAAAACTAGAACCTTGACTTCAAATGCAATGAGGCTGCATACCTTTCAGCCTCTTAGAGCAAGAAATCTGGACAAAGCCATGCAACATGGGGGGACAAAGGCCCAAAAATTGAAACAATCTTTAAACATTCCTCTTACAAACTTAGAAAGTTGATAGAATAACATGTTTTGTGTTAACATACATTTTCTGAAGTCTGAAACTCAAATGTCTGTCATTATTTTCTGACTTCAATTCTCAGTGATTTGCCAGAAAACCACCATTTTATGAGAAATAAACTAAAAATAAGAGGCAAAAATCTGGACATTCTGTGAAAATCTGTACAGCTGAAAGGTATGCAAGGCTCGCATTAAATAGGAATGTGAAATGTTTAATAAATTTTGGTGAAAATGCAAACATAAGACTACAATGAAATATAGTACAATACATACCTCTCAACTGTTCAGATTTTTGCAGAATGTGCAGATTTTTGCCTCATATTTCTGGTCTGCTTCTCATAAAATTGTTGTTTTCTGGCAAATCACTGGCAAATCATTGAGGACTGAAGTCAGAAAATAAGGCAGAGGTTTGAGTTTCACACTTCATATCCTTCAGAAAATCCATGCTAAAGCAAAACCTGTTATTCCAGCAACTTTCTAAGTTTGTAAGTGTAATATTTAAAAAAAAAGCATCCCTGTTTTGGGGCCCTTGTCTCCCCACTATTTGTAGCTTTATCCAGATTTTTGCTCTAAGAGGTTGTATGACAATGTAAATGGGATTGCTAAAATTTATATATGCATATATATATATATGCAGGTGCTTAACTGCAATAACAAAACAGCAGAAGAACCAGGTCTGGTGGTATAGAGGGATAAAGTCCTGATTGCACCCCAGCTGACTTGGGTTCGCTTAGTAGCTTGGTTGACTTACAGACTGGCAGTGAGAGATGGGCGAAGACATTTGTCAATATTAATCCATTAATGGAGGCATGGTTCAAAGAGGGTAGTTGACCTCAAATATAATCAATGCAGTTGGGAGGTGGGGCAGGGAGTGGGTAGGGCATATAAAGAACCTCCCCAAGATGGAAGTGGAGATAGTCAAGGCCCAGGATGCCTTTAGTTTTCATGACCAACCCCAGCAATACCAGAGTATGTCCAAGGGGTACAAATAATCTGGTAGACACAACATTGCTGAGGGGCTCCGGGGGCAGGACTGATTAAATGCTGTTCAAAGGGACACCAAAAATTGTTTTAAAAAATCAGCAGTAGAAGCACCCGTTTATGAATTTAGTGTTTTTATTTTCACATACAGTGTTTGCATTTTCACATTGTTCTTGTATAAAGTTCACTGACTGGAAAGTGTAACATCCAGTTCTGGAGAAGGAAAAACTATATTCATTTTAAAATAATGTTCCAGTGCAATTTGAGTACAAGCTAAGATTTACAATTGACAAATGTGTATTTTACTCCAACAAGCAGCCATAGAACAGTTGTGTTAGAACACCATTTATTGCCACTAATTGTGAGAAATATGTATCCTATCCTGTCCTAGTAGCCGTCTCATTGGCAGGTAAAAAAAATGATATCTTGCAAGTATAAAGGAAACCGCTGTACAACTTTCTTCCGCTAATGGGTAACATAGCCATGTATGATAGTTTAAGGGATGTTGTGATTTGGGCATAGATTACCCAAATCTGAGGCAATGGCTCGCTCAGAAGGCATCTAGAGGAAGCATGTGCAACAAACCTTAGAACCTGCTACAAGTGCCACTGCCAAATACTTCATGTCATGAAGAGTGAGATATGATATGGCAATAGCTCTCCTTACCTGCATAGCATTAGAAAGGACAGTCTATAATGAGCAGAGGTTTGGAAAATATTAGACAGCGAATGTGAAATGTATTATGTCTTCCAGCCAAATATTTCTATATTTAATGCAAATATGCATGCAATGAAATAAGCAGGATGTGAATATGGAAATCATAGTTTATTTATTTATTTTATTTTATTTTACATTTGTTAACCGGGAGAGTCCGACTGGATACATGTCCATTTTCAGCGGAGGCCCGGGGAGAAAAGCTCCAGGTACATAAAAGACATATGAACATTGTTAATGCAAAAAAGGAAGATAGTTGAGTTCTAAATACAATATAAAGATACATCACATCTTGGGAAAAAAATAACAGCAGCATATAAAAAAAAACATAGGTCAGTTACAAAGGCGCCTTGTTAAAAGCGGTTAAGGATAGTGAGGTAAGAGAAGGGTAAATGATAGTGGTTAATCAGGTTTGGAACAGGGACATTGCCAGAGAGTATTGAGATGGGGTTTAAGCTTTTTTTGAATTGTAGGAGTGAAGGTTCTGAGGTGGGCATGGTCGGTAGGTAGTTCCACATTTTACCTACAAAGTTTGAGAATAGAGAATCCCCAGCAGAATTATTGGCTTTGGTAGTTTGAGCTAAGATCTTATTGGAGGAGCGTAAAGATTGCAGGTTAATATAGGGGTGAATGATGTTTTTCAGAGCTGGTGTTTTCTCTGGGTGATACAGTATCTGGTGAGCCGTTTTGAGTTGGTTGAAATGGAGTTGGCTGGAAAACTCTAACCACCCTAGTTGCTTCAAGTTAGTGCAGTGGTGCGTTCTAAAGGTGGAATTTGTGGCAAATCTAGCTATGTGATTGTAACAAGAAGCAAGTTTGTTAAGGGTTGTCTTGTTTAGGTTTGTAAAAAGGGGGGGGCATAGAAAAGAGTTGATAGTAGGTGTGTGCTGGCAATTGTAATTTTAGCGTGAGGAGTGAGAAAGTGTTTTACTTTATAGAGAGAGCCAAGCTTTTTATTGACGGTTTTGATGGTTAGATTGAAATGGGTGTCAAATTTAAGGGAGTTATCAATGGTAACACCTAATAGCTTTGTGTGAGCTTCTGGCGATATAGTGATTCCATTGGAGGATGTAATAGAGAAGGTGGGGGGAAGAGTCTTGTTAGTGGGTGAGAAAGTAAATAGTTTTGTTTTGTTGGGGTTGAGAACTAGTTGACGACTTGAGAACCATTTTTCTATTAGGTTGAAGGTGTCTTGGGTTGAAGCAGTGAGGTCTGCCAGGTTGGAGGCAGTGCTGATGATAGTCGAATCATCTGCATATTGAATGCATATGGCATGGGGGGTGATTGTGGGCAGGTCATTAACAAAGATGGTGAAGAGAAGAGGGCCAAGAATAGATCCTTGGGGAACTCCAAGTGTAACAGTTAGGCATGTGGATAATTTGTCCTGCGATAGAACAGCCTGTTGCCTATTGGACAGGTAGGATTGGAACCATTTCAGCGTGGAATTGCTGAGTGATAGTTTTTTTAATGTATGGAGGAGTTGAATGTGGTTCACCATATCAAAGGCCTTGGAGAGGTCTAAGAAAAGAGCAGATGATAGTTTATTATTGTTTCTGAAGTTATTGATGGTATTAGAAAAGGATAGTAGGGCTGATGTGGTACTGTGATTTGGCCTGAAGCCATGTTGGGAGTTGGCTAGAATTTTATTTTTGGTGAGGTGTTCCATCAGTTGTTTGTGGACACACTTTTCCATAATTTTGGCCAGGGGTGAGAGTATAGCTATAGGTCTGTAGTTGGTTAGCTCTAGTGAGCTACCACCTTTATGGAGAGGAATAATGTGGGACATTTTCCATATGGAGGGGATGAAGGCTTCTGACAAGGTACGGTTTATGATTATGGAGATGGGATAGTAAATGGCCTCAGCTGCTTTTTGCAGAAACTCAGCTGGGAGAAGGTCAGCTGCTAGCTTAGTGGGTTTTAGTTTTTTAAGAAGAGATGTTATAGAGGATATGGGTACTGGATCGAAGGTAAATAGATGATCTGATGTAGTTGTAGTATTCTGCTGGCATGGGTAGTGGAGTGGGCTGGTTGTTTGTTTGAATTGTGTGGCCAGGGATTGTTTAGTTTCTGTGAAGAAACTATTGAATGTGTTAGCAATTTAGTGGTAACAAGCTGTGCAGTGTCTGAAAATGGATGAGCAGTCACTATACTTTGAACTCTGACATCCTCATGGATTGCTGAGCTCCTCACACTGTTACAGAAAGTGAACTCAGCTTCCTTAAGAGGGGACCTCATTTCTGTCACTTGTTTCTGTCATCTCATTTTTTCAGTCACATCACAAAGCCAATGACCATAGGTGAGCAAGGGAACACAGATTGCTAACCTATGAACTTTGTCCTGTGATTCGGTTTTCACTTCATCACCTTAGTCTAATACACTGTGTTCAGTATTACTACTACTGCAGCTTTCTGCAGGTGAAACTCCTATTCCCCTGAATGACATGCAACACCTTTACCTTGTTCAATTTAACTGGAAGAATATTGACACAAAAACTCATTCTTCAAATAAAGACATACCAAATGGCATGCAGCACCTAGGGTTGGACACTATACTGTTATATCACTTCCCACAACACATTTCAGGGCAAATAGTAATATACAGGGCATTTCAGGGCAAATAGTCATATACAGGGCATATATAGATAGTATTGGAAAACTACCATGGCCCCTCCATTATCTGTGTAATGACACACATTTTCACTCATGAAAAAGTCACTAAAATTCTTGAACTCCTTCAACAGAGATGTGTATCCCTCCCGTGCAGTGTGCAATCCAGTCATTTCTAGTAGAGAACATTGACCTTTGATTTGCAGGTGATAATCACACTCTCTTCACACTAAGTAGAAAATCACTGCAATGCATGGTAAAGGTCACAGTGACTTAAGACAAAGAGGACAACATTATCTGCAAAGAACAAAAGATGTGACCCCAATGTCCTCAAACTGGGTACTTTCTGGGTCTTGGCTGTGCCTTCATATTTTGTCCACGATAATTATCAACAGAAGGAAAGACAAGACACACACCTGTTAGTTTCCCGTGCTCAATTTTACCTTGTTCAACTTATAATTAAGTGTATAGGACACACCTGTCCATCTCCAAATACAAGGAATGAATGGCAAACAGCAGCAGCCATGGGATATCTATCTACTGTTGCGTCTCCCCAAGAACATTTCAAGGTACTTGGTCATATACCTTTTCCATATGTACAGAACACATACAGGTAGTACTAACAACTTCTCCTTTATCCTGCTAAAATCTGTTTAAGGAAAAAGAGTCAATAAACTGCTCCATGGCAAAAAGCAATCTGCATTTATTTACTCCTGCCTGGAAAGCCTTAGTGGTTAATGCATTCTATTGTAGTGAGAGTGTGGTTGTAGGGAATGGGCCAGCTCAGTGGTCATCCTGAGTGACCTACGCTCTCCCCAGGAAGAACATCTACAAGCTTGGCAATTGCTACCCTCTGAGTAGATCTCAGATCAAGAGTGTAAGAATTCCATGGCAGCATGGGCTCCTTTGGTCAGTACTCTATAGATGAAGCATCTAGTGCTCCTACTAGGTATTACATATGCTTTATAAAAGGTGAAGTTGTACCTTTTGTATCTACTTTGCACTTGGTGAAGATACTTGCTGTAACTACTGGTTTGGCTGTTTCCTGGAATGAATTGCTTATCTTGGCCATGCCAAAACTGCAGGTGCCCAGCAGAGCTCATGCACCAAGAAGGCACAGAAATAGACAAAGAATTAATCATTTTAGCTTTGCTGACCAAGAAATTCTTGATAGATCTAGTGTGGACAAGGATATAGTATATGTTTTAGTGAGGTTATATGGCCCACAGACAAGGATTGGGGCCATTCATAATCTTCCTAGATCTGTGAATACCAGAGAATGTATAACTCTCACTATACTTGCCTTGGGGACCTTTCAAAGACAAAAAGTTTAAATGTGTGTTTCCCTGGCTTTTGCCTCAAGGATATTTCAGCAGTCCCTCAAGATACTCTTGCCAGGTGTGAATCAGTATATTTATCTGCCTGTATTGCCTCAGGACAGAGACTACGCCATGCATGCCTTCTACAAGATGGCATGTTTTCCTGAGGTACTCGGTGCAATAAATTTCTCCTCTGTTGCTAATATGGTCCCATCTGGACCATTGGGCAAGTGGTACTGGAAGAGGAAGGGCTACCATTCCATCAACATCCAAGTAGTATGTGACACATGGGAGTGCTTCACCTATGTCTCAATACAACATCCTGTCACTACCCATGATTCTCACATGTGCCACGTAAGCTCATACTACCTGCATGCTAGTAGGATACCTCATTGTCACCTTGTTGGTAAGTACAATGTTTTTCTATTTATAGTAGTATTTATAGATAGAATTAGGAAAATGTATTGTTTAGTAACAAACTCCTCCTCTTTTGCTATGTCCTGCCTCCTTTTTGCTTTTCAATATGATGCAGGCTACCCACATGAACCTTGGCTAATGACATCATTCCATAACCCTAGTTTAGTGGCTGAAGAGAACTTCACCACTGCCATGTCCTAAGCATGGATTGTCATTGAGTGAGTGCTTGGCCTCCTGAAAGCCCATTTCCATTGTCTGGATGAGTCTGGCGGTGCCCTATTGTATGACCCAGTTATTGCATGCAGGATGTTTAATGCATGTTGCATTCTGCACATCGTGATCATATATTGGTCTGGTGTACAACTGCCCATTATGTTAGTGCATCTCCTACTAATGTTCCTTCCAACAGTTATGATAGCAATAGTGGTCACTAATGGCAGTAGCACTGGACCCCATGTAACAGGCTCACACACAGTGCACAGGTATGCAGGCAAGATGGCATCTACTCCACAACTATGGGCCGTGTCATTTAGGTAGTTGTACCAAAAAAAAAAAAAAAAAAAAAATCGCATCAACAATACTTTATGCATGTAGTATTACCCATGGGCTATACTAGGTTGTACACAGTCTACTATCATTGTACATCATACATTCGTTGATCTTTAAAGAAATTATTTTTTCAACAACCTTACGTAATCGCTTACTGTGATTTACTTACTGGCAGTGGAGCTCCAGACTGATGCCCAAGTGTTAGCTTTAAGCTGTGCTGTTAAAGGTAAAGTCATAAAGACTAATGCTGAAGGTGTCATGTTAAGCACATGTTTAAATAGGCTGTTCATATGAACTTATGTGGAATAAGTTATCAGGTCTAGCAGGGGTGGACCAGGAATGTTTATTATCTGACAGTTGTTTAGTCAGGACTGCAAGCAGTAACTCAAAGGAAGGTGTATTGCAACATATATAGTTGCAGTTTTCCACTTGAGGGACTATGATAACTTCACTGTAAACTGAAAGGAAAGTTGCATATTAGCTTTCTTATGTGTTTTGTTGTCTCATTACTGTTCTTCAGATGTAACAATAAAGAAATTCATTCATCTTGGAAATCATTCACTGGTATAGTTTGGAAAATGTGTTGTTTAGTACTAAACCCTCCCTTTTTTGTTATGTCTCCCCCTGCCTTTTTCTGTTCTAGGTGGTTTAGTTTAATAAACAGTGTATTTAACTGAGGTATAACTTGTTCTGCAGTTGTACTGTTGGCTACCATGAGTGGTGCATGATCATCCAAAACAGCACATCAGATTAATTACTTATTTCAACCCATTTGTGTCATCTTAAGTGTTTTAGGCATAAATTGAACAGTGCTGAGACTTAAAGAGACAACAGTGATAGCTTTACTGGCATGAATACCCTAGTTTGTAGTAACATATGCATTGGACTAATCTTACACCCCATCACATACACACACATGCGCACACACATGCGCACACACATGCGCACACACACACACACACACACACACACACACACACACACACACACACACACACACACACACACACACACACACACACACACACACACACACACACACACACACACACACACACACACACACACTAAGCATGGAATACATCAGCTAATACTTTGTGACCATATAAACCACTCCAAATTTTTCTCTTACCATTCGACTGCATAATCAATTTTTCCAGATGATATGAACAGCTATGCACTGATGTCTATAACTGAAAACTGCTGGTTTTGTGAATTCTGCCTTTAATTCATTGTGGTCTGTAATGTCAATCATAGATCCTTTAGTAATTTCTCCAAGCCTTATGGGTTTCTATTACCATGATGGGAATGGAGCCCATTCTTAAGTCAAAGTACGAATAAAGTTCATGAAATTAGTATTGTTTCAGTCTGTGATGTCAGCCAGAAGTGCTCTTCACAACACTCATAATATGCCCAGTAATTACTCCTTCTGCAATTCGTATGGAGTTACATTGTGTTCCTACTACTATTGGAACTGTCTGGGTATCTTTCCTCCACATTGCTATTGATTCTGCCTGCAAATCCTGGTATTTTATGACTTTGTGTCTCTCTGTATGCAAGACAATGTAGTCACTGGGTGTAGGGATTTCAATGATCAATGCTACTTTTGTCCTCTTTTCATGGGCCACTATATCTGTTTTTCTTGTATCTGTCTTTTGAACTGTTGGCAATGGGTGATCTCATGTGATGTAGACTTCATCATTTTCTATGATACTTTGTGGCTCATGTTTCCAGTGTTTTCAGCTACTTCAGTACCATAATGCTTATACAATCCCCAGTGCAACAGTGTTGCCACATTATTATACCTTTCAGTATACAGTCCTTCTGCCATTAGTATGTCACAACCAGCAAAAAGGAGTGTGACTGTTTCCAATTCTGTTTTACAAAACCTACATTTGTCTGTTTCTCCCACCTGTTCAATGGACTTTGTAAACCAATGTGTACGTAGCCCACTATCTTGGGCCAGCAATATTTATCTTTCGTCTTTTGGTTTGAATTTGCCTCTCCTCATCCATTCCTTCATTCAGTCCTGATCAATATGAGGTTTTTCCAGACGTTTTCTGTACTCGCAACTATATTTATGCATTTTCCACATTTCTTGCTTTCTCATCTAATCGAACTTATATACTTTCATTTGTTTTTTGGCACATTCAGTTGCCACTGTCTACTTCTGATTTAATTTCCATTCCTGCTTGACGTCGATATGCTTCTGCTAGACTATGCAGGGAAGTCATTTTAGATTTATTATCCTCATGTTTCAAAACCTTCAATGCATTTCAGTCCTGTGAGTTCAGCAGATATGTGTGCAGTCCCATGATTGCAGATCTATACATGTAATCAATTTCAAGGAGGCCCATACCTCCTTCAGAATGAGGTATATATAATCTCAGTATGCACTGATTTTTATAAATCATTTGGTGAGCATGAAGCATTCTTCTTCTTTTCCTATCTAATTTATACAACACATTTTTGGGCCAGTCAATCACTCCAAAGCTGTAAGTTAGGACAGGAAGAGCAAATTGCTTTATAGTTTGAATTTTGTTCCTAGATGTCAACGCTGTTTTCAGGATTAATTTAAGTAGTCTAAAATATTCCTTATTACATTTTATTCACATTTATTCATGTTTTATTGTTGATCTTTCATCAGTTCCCAAATATTTATATACTCCCTCTTGCTCAAATTCTTTTATATCACATTATTGTTCCAAACTGATCTTTTTTTTGGTGCAGTTTTCCTGCTTTAAAGTTTGCTTTCGCACACTTATCAAGACCAAATGACATTCTTATATCATCTGAAAAAGTTTTGGCTATTTGCTGTTGTGCTTTCAGTTTCTCATCTGATAAGTCTTTACTAGTGTCACATGAAAGTGGACATAGATGCTATGTGTGTGCCACCACACTGTGCATGAAGATAATCATGGCCTTGTCCCCGGCCGCCACTATTCCTATGTATACCCTGCAATATTCTAATTATCGCAATCTGACTATCTGTGGCCTGTGCCTGAACGATGTCATGGCATATCTGCTGCTGCACAACTAAAGCCTTGCGTATTTCTGAAGGTGACTGTGAAATATGTCTTCAGCTTGCACCCCTTTGTGCAGGTGTGACAGTGGGTACTGCAAACTCTGAAATGGTAATGCCTTCCTCAAGGTGCTCATTTCTTCACAGGTCAGTGGTGTGAAGCTACATAGTGTCCACCCTTGTTTGTAATGTATGTAAGCCAGTTTTGCTGCCTATGGAGCTATCTACCTCTTGCGGGTAGGGGGTCCTGTTATTACACTCTGAGGCTGTGTTGTGATTATGAGAGTTATGATATCATTATTGACAGTCATTCTGCTTTCATTATGAGCCATATGTGCTGCCACACTGGAAGTGTTTGGTTCTGGTGTTTTAACCATGTGAACATTAAGTGATGATGATGATGATACCTTTAGCAATAACATTGATTTGTCTATTAACAGATGAATACCATATGTACCATGCAGACTATGGGTATTTTCTTTTATGGCTGATGTAGATGGGGCACTTGATGATGGAAAATATTACTGGTTATATGTACACCAAGTATCTTGGGCAGTACATGCTAACATATATACTAGCATTCCACACTGCAAGACTGTAGCTGTTGCAGGGCTCTAAAACTACATTCTCATTTGCATCAAAGTCATCACCCTTATGAAGAGAAGGTATTCAGATCTGGATGGATCTGGATTCATCACAGCCGTCAAATGCAATGGTAACGACAAATTAACTTTAAAAAGCAGAATTCAATTGCAAAACTGTATAAAATGCACAAATATCACAGCAACTGTAGTATTAATTAAGACGGGCTACAAATTAACACTTATAAGTACTCAGTGGTAACCAAGTGAACCAATGCTCTGCAATAATGAGCCAAGGTTGTGAAAACACTGAAAACCACAAAACAATCATTCTACGTCTCAGCCAATCACAACAGCATTCTTTGCAGCTTCAAATGGAAATTCACAGTTTAGAAGGGACTTTTTTACCCTCTCCTACCACAAGAGATCAGACCAAAGACACCTTGATGTAAAAACACTGTCTGGGTGTTGAACAAACATATGCTTGATTGTATATTGCACTGCGCTTATTCACTGGAATGTTTATACACGTGTATTTCTATGTAATTAGTCTAAACTACTCTGTCATTGCTTTCAGTTCTGTGTTTTTTATTTGTGAAATATTTTGTATTTCACCAGGGCTGAACCAAAACCTGGTCAATATTGATCAGTGTATGGTAAACAAATATAAATCAATCAATCAATCAATAAATAAATACATAAACTGCAATTAGGATTTTTTTTTTTGATATTCAGATATGGATTGGTCTGGATTCAGCACACATGCAATGGTAACAGCAAATTACAATTTAAATCCAGATAGATTACACATCAGTACTTTAAAGCACGTATCTAACAGTGGATGCAAATGGATTTAGCAGAAGATCTTTCAAACGATGGTGCGGTAGCCAAGTGATTACTTGAGTAAATCAATGTAGGCTGGTTTATAACAGGACTAAGCGCTTACATGAACTTCTAGCTTTCCTTTTCAGTGTCACTGATTTTTTTTTTCCTAAGTGGAAATTTTCCTACAGTATAATAGGGTCTATATTAGATATTTGAACATTTAATAGTTCGATCGAACTTTAATGATCAAACTTTTAAAAGTATGAATATCTTTAAAAACAATATTTAAAAAAAAAAGTAAAGGGTTTAAGCGGGGGGGGGGGCTCCCCTGCACTCCACACCCACAGCTACTTAAATATACTATCTCCGAGATCACACTTCAGTGTGCTGCAGAGCGGAAATGGAGAATTTCCCATTTCCTACATTGTAGCATGATCTTGGAGTTGGTATATTTAAGTAGCGGAGGGTGTGGGGTGTGCAAGGGGGCTTGCCCCCTTGCGTACACCCTTTAGTTTTTCTTTTTTCTTTTTTTTAATTAATTTATTTTTTTAATTGTTATATATATTCGAACTTTTAAAAGTTTGATCACTAAAGTTTGTTCTTTAGTGATTCAAACTTTTAAACATTTGAATATCTAATATAGACCCGTATAATCTTTGCACAGGTTTGCTGCCTTCCTTTCTTGGGTGATGAGGGACATGTCCAGGTACATACATGTATGCAAACATACATGTGAATATTCTTTAAAATGTTTTTAATCACACTATTTGTGTTACTGTGGGGTGAAGTTTTTTAATGAATGATGTGGTTTCACCCTGTATTAATTCCTAATGAAGTTGGAATACCATTACTTTTTCATTTTTAGTTTCTCCTTTCACATTAAGCATAGCACTTTTTAATATTATATGGTATTACTGATGCAGTAGTAGCATGACAGAATCAAGTTCAGTTTATTGTTAATGTTCTTAATAGACATACAAAAGATACAGCATACGTTGCTGTGACTGAGTCATTCTACTACCTCATGCATGTTCCTAGGCACTGGGCTCATAACTGCAGCTCTTTCCAGAGTAGTCAAAGTCATGTTACACCTATTCAAAGGGATGCACATCTGGCTATAGTGCAATTCATTGAGCTCAGCTAGGCTGGGCTTCATTTGCACAAGACAACATGTTTCTAAATCAGACCCACTTTCTGCCAATAGACTTAAATCTGCCAGTTTCAATTGTGCTGAGCTGCAATCACCCACAACACATACTGGAGTCATTCACCATCCAACCCAATACCATATTCACCGGTGAGTTTAACACCACCAAATGTGCAGACTCAGAGATTCCTGGACTCTGACACCCTGGACCAGATAGTTCATACACCCACTTGGAGTTAGAATATATTATATTTGGTCCTCACTGTCATGAGAGAATGCTGCACCCTCCCCCAGTGTCACATAATCTCTGGTGAGGTCAGACCATAAAGCTTTGTCCTTTGAAATAAATGCAAAACCTGTCACCTCTGTTACCCCTGGAAGATTTAGAAACTATTCTAGGGTAAACTTAATATTATTAAGTGATAAACTGGCAAACTTTCAAGCCCCAAGCCCAAAAAATGATGCATTCTACGCAGTATTGTTTAGACAGACCCTGTGAAATCATGTTAACAGATGCATAGAGACAGGTGTGCCTACAAGGAATAAACAGAAACAAACACAAAAAACAACCCACTCTGGTGGGTTTCCAATACAAAGTGGTTGTACAACAAAAGGAAAAAATTCATGGCAACAAATAGGGAGTACAACAGCCAGCATGAAAAAAAAACAAGAAAGAAAATCACTCATCAATCTAAAGAAGCAATTCAGAGGACAACTCTGTGAGAGTAAAAGAACAGGTTAAAATGGATTTTAGTGGATTTTTTCTGAAAATGTAAAATAAATGTTCTGCATTTCAGTGTGCAAAGTGCACTTGGCTAACTAACTTGTCAAAAGCATATAGCTTGGCATTCATTGTTAATATGAATCAGAAGTAAAATATTTTATCTCTTATAAACTATGCAGCTTGTAAAATTTATTATCTACAAGCAGGTCAAGACAAACTCTTGTATGCAGCTGTGTCTCTTCAATATGATACGCAAGATAGGCCAAGGACGAAAGCAGATATTATTCAGGAGCATAATGTTTAAGATAGGGAAAACAAACTGTCAGTAGACCAGCTTAAAAGGAAACACTTATTACTCTGGAAAATTCTAAAAACTGCTGATGCAGGCAGAAAAGACCCTATAAAGATTGGGACTTGTTCTTTTGCATGAAATACTTTGATTATTCTAAGCTGAAGTACAGTTTTGATGTATATACCTTTCATTGTTAAGCTGCATGTAAACCTCATGTGCAGTAAATGAATGTCGTAACAGCAGAACTGTCTCAGTGTCTTCATTGAGTAAAGGTACAGGCTACCTGAATAGTGTAGTATAACTTTAACAGTGGTGAGACCAGTCAAGTTCAAACAACTGGGGGGGGGGGGTGACTTGAAGAGGTGCCTCTCACAGTGCGAAATTCCAGTGCAGACCTTTTAAGAATCAATTCTTCTCTTCCTAAACTTTGTCCATTGACTAGAGGACAAACACTGCAGAGCAGTACAGGGCAGTACAGTAATTTTTCTTCAGACAGTTGGTGATTCATGAGGTGTGAAAATTCTACTGCCTAAATTTTCCTATCACTAGCATCTAGTGAAAGACAGCAGAAAAATTTCCCCACAACTGATCTTCGTGTCAAGACTGGCCACCTTGTCCTGAACATTTGTGGTAAATATTTTCTTCTGTTTTTTCTTTTAATAATGAATGCAATTAAAATGCCAAGACGTGCACTCAGTCTTTTACTTTTGATGTGTCTGAACCATATATAAATGTGAGGAATTATTTAAATACATAGCATAATCAGCATGTTAGGACCTGTAAGTTTTTACTACATAAGGCAAAAGTGCCACAGAATGTACAAAATGTGCTATTTGCAATGATTTAAATGTTGCTTTTTGCATGCCTTGTCATAAACGTATTGTACAAAACCTGGAACACAACCAGGATAAAGTAATGCTTGAAGCACAGACAGTGGTTCCTGTTTCTATATATCCTGTTGCAAAAGATTTGTTGGAGAGTAATGCAAATGTCAAAGTTTGTACTTTACAGTCTGATTTGCAGGAGTTTAAAGATTGGATTGCTAAAGTTAGCAACCAGCAGGATCTTGACCTCATGGGTCATTTTCAGACTTACTGTGATAAATGGAATGCATCTGGTAAACTGCATGCTGACACAACTGAATGTACAAAAGAATTTTCTCAGTTTTTGAAAGTCTCAGAGACTAAAATTAAGACCTATACATAAACTGTTATTGAACAAGGCAGTAAAGCTATTGGTATGATAAAAGGGTTAATGAGTAAAATTGTCCATTTGCAAGAAAAATATAACAAGCAGCTGGCTGATGCACAGCATGACGTAACTGTTGCTAGGGAGAAAATAAACACATTACAAGCTCAGTTGGAGAGACAGGAATTTGAACCTGCTAGAGCAACAGACTTAGCTAATCAAGACCTTTTAAAATTACAAGCCCTGTTTGAGGAATATCAATCTAAAGCATTAGAAACTACTGTTACAAATCCTATCATAGCCTCAGCAGACTTTTCTGCTGAAGTTTATCATCGGTCTAGGATCTTAGAAACTCTCCCTAAGTGGGATGGACAGAAGGGCATTTTTAATAACGTGATTACATTTGAAGCTTGGGTTCTTAAAACTGTAGGCAATGTATGGAATGATACACTTAAACATTGTTTCTGGAATTTTATTCCTCAGGGTTTTGTGGCTTATATTCAGCAGGAGCAGTATCCAATGCAAACTAAACACCTAAAAATGACAACAGTATTGTTAACATACACTAGGGGGCAATCTCTCACACCAACACTTTTAAATCAGTTTCAAATGTACTCCTTGTTTGGAGAGGGTGCAGAGAATTTTTCAAATAGATAAACCGGTTACCATTCTGGATTTGCACAAATTTCTGGTATCATGAATTATAATCAGGAATTTATAGAGGATTATGCCAGCATGGCAGTTCTTCTGTATGACATGCTTTTTAGCCAGAAGGAATTACCCTTTCTGGAGTGGAGACCAAAAGAAAATACAGCTTTTTTTGTGATTTAAAGGCAGCATTGGCCAAGGTTACAGAATTAGTAACTCCAAGTCTAACATGTCCTTTTGTGTTACTGGCAGCAGATGGACCCAACACACTCTCTGTTGTGCTTTTACAGGAGTGGCCTCAGAGCTAAGTTTGGACTGCATGAAGAGTTAGAAAAATGTTTTCTTGTAGGAGAAAGCCCAGGGCAATATTATGCAAAATGTTTTGAAGATGGTTCTACTCTTCCTTATATACCGTACCAACAGGCACGACAGTTAGTGAAATGTAATCATCAGGTATTGGGACATTTGGGTACACAAACGATCTGGCCCATTGTAAAGAACAAGTACTGGCATCCACACTTAAAGAACATCTGTGATTTAGTGCATGCTGAATGATTAAAATGTTTGTACGTTAATGCTCAATTGAAAAAAACACAGTTACTAAGGGTAACTGGTGATCAAGAAGAGGAGGAGGAGTGTGAGGGCAGCACCACGGATCAAATGGTGGAAATTAAAAAAGGGTAATTGTGAGGTGGAGTTCAGGGAAGAGTTAAGACAGGCACAAGGTGGCAGTGAAGAGTTACCAAATAGTTGGTAACTACAGCAGAGCTAGTAAGGGAGACGGTTAGAAAGGTGTTTGGTATGACATCTGGACAGAGGAAGGATGACAGGGAGAGATGGTGGTGGAATGAGGAAGTACAGGAGAGTATAAAGAGAAAGAGTTTGGCAAAGAAGAAGTGTGATTGTCAGAGAGATGAAGAAAGTAGACAGGCGTATAAGGAGATGAGGTGCATGGCAAAGAGAGAGGTGGCGAAGGCTAAGGATAAGGTGTATGGCAAGTTGTATGAAAGGTTGGGCACTAAGGAGGGAGAAAAGGACCTGCACCGATTGGCTAGACAGAGGGACCAAGCTAGGAAAGATGTGCAGCAGGTAAAGGTGATGATAATGAGGGAAACATACTTACAAGCGAGGAGAGTGTGTGGAGCAGATGGAAAGAGTACTTTGAGGGGTTGATGAATGAAGAGAATGAGAGGAAGAAAAGGTTGGATGATGTGGGGATAATGAATCATGAAGTGCAATGGATTAGCAAGGAGGAAGTAAGGATAGCTATGAAGAGGATAAAGAATGGAAAGGCTGTTGGTCCAGATGACATACCTGTGGAAGCATGGAGGTGTTTAGGTGAAATGGCAGTGGAGTTTTTAACCAGATTGTTTAATGAAATTTTGGAAAGTGAGAGGATGCCTGAGGAATGGAGAAAAAGTGTTTTGGTACCGATTTTTAAGAATAAGGGTGATGTGCAGAGCTGTAGTAATTACAGAGGGATTAAATTGATCAGTCACAGCATAAAGTTATGGAATAGAGTAGTGGAAACTAGGTTAAGAAGGGCTGTGATCATTAGTGATCAGTAGTATGGTTTCATGCCAAGAAAGAGCACTACAGATGCAATGGTTGCTCTGAGAATGTTAATGGAGAAGTACAGAGAAGGTCATAAAGAGTTACATTGTGTTTTTGTAGACTTAGAGAAAGCATATGACAGGGTGCCTAGAGAGGAGTTGTGGTATTGTATGAGGAAGTTGGGAGTGTCAGAGAAGTATGTAAGAGTGGTACAGGATATGTACGAGGGAAGTGTGACAGCAGTGAGGTCTGCGGTGGGAGTGACAGATGCATTTAAGGTGGAGGCGGGATTACATCAAGGCTCAGCTCTGAGCTCTTTCTTATTTGCAATGGTGATGGACAGGTTGACAGACGAGATCAGACAGGAGTCCCCATGGACTATGATGTTTGCAGATGGCATTGTGATCTGTAGTGAGAGTAGGGAACAGGTGGAGGAGACCCTGGAGAGATGGAGATATTTTCTCTGGAGAGAAGAGGAATGAAGGTCAGCAGGACTAAGACAGAATATACATGTATGAATGAGAGGGAGGATAGAGGAATGGTGAGGATGCGAGGAGTAGAGGTGGTGAAGGTGGATGAGTTTAAAAACTTGGGATCAATAGCTCATAGTAATGGTGAGTGTGGAAGAGATGAAGAAGAGAGTACAGGCAGGATGGAGTGGGTGGAGAAGAGTGTCAGGAGTGATTTGTTACAGATGAGTACCAGTAAGAGTGAAAGGGAAGGTCTACAAGAGGGTAGTGAGACCAGCTATGTTATATGGGTTAGAGACAGTGGCATTGACAAAAAGGCAAGAGTTAGAGCTGGATGTGGCAGAGTTAAAGATGTTAAGATTTGTACTGGGTGTGACAAAGGTGGACAGGATTAGGAATAAGTATATTAGATGGTCAGCCCAGGTTGGAAGGTTTGAAGACAAAGCCAGAGAGGCCAGATTATGTTGGTTTGGACATGTGCTGAGGAGGGATGCTGAGTATATTGGGAAAAATATGCTAAGGATGAAGCTACCAGGTAACAGAAAAAAGAGGAAGGCCTAAGATAAGGTTTATGGATGTTTTGAGAGAGGACATGCAGGTGGTTGGTGTGACAGAGCAAGATGCAGAGGACAGGAAGAAATGGAAACAGATGATCCGCTGTGGCGACCCCTAATGGGAACAGCCCAAAGAAGATGATGACTAAGGGTAACTCCAGCAGATGGACCTTGGTATGTCATCCAAATTGACTTTGCAGGTCCATTACCCCCAGCTAAAGGTGGGTACAGGTCTCTTCTAGTGGTAGTTGATGTTTTTTTTCAAAATGGGTAGAAGCAATTCCTACAAAAAGAATGACAGCTAAGGCTACAGCAGAAGCCATATGAAAAAACATTTTTGTTATTGGGGATGGCCACGAGTTATCGGATCCGATAACAGGCCAAAATTTGTCAGTAAACTGATAAAAGCTTTGTGTGATTTGTATGGTATCCAGCAATGATATTGAAAATGATCAGTCATTTTCTGCTTTTTTAATGAAAAGAGGGAATTGGGAAAGTAAAAAAAAACAGGTTAAAATTGATTTCAGTGGATTTTTTCTGAAAATGTAAAATAAATGTTCTGCATTTCAGTGTGTAGAGTGCATTCAGCAAACTAACTTGGCAAAAATATATAGCTTGACATTCATTGTTAATAACAATCACAAGTAAAATATGTTATTTCTTATAAACTATGCAGCTTGTGAAATGTATTATCTACAAGCAGGTCAAGATGAACTCTTGTATGCAGCTGTGTTTCGTCAATATGATACGCAAGATAGGCCAAGGACGAAAGGAGTTATTCTTCAGGAACAGAATGTTTAAGATATGAAAATCAAACTGTCAGCAGACCAGCTTGAAAGGAAAGATTTATTCTGGCAAATTCTCAAAACTGCTGATGCAGGCAGAAAAGGCACTATAAAGATTTGGACTTTTTCTTTTGTATGAGAAACTTTGATTATTCTAAGCTGAAGTACGGTTTTGATGTATATACCTTTCATTGTTAAGCTAGATGTAAACCTCATGTGCAGTAAATAAATGTCGTAACATCAGAACTGTCTCAGTGTCTTCATTGAGTAAAGGTAAAGACTACCTGAATAGTGTAGTATAACTTTAACAAACTCAAGTCTACCAGAGCTAAACTTGAGGTGATAATAGCCTCACAGTCCAAGGACAGCCATAAGGCTCACATTAGCTATGTGTACAGCCTCAAAGGGAGTGCTCAACAATGTACAGAATTAATTGGAAATGGAGCCACATACATTGAGTCAAATGATATAGCATATTAATGTATGGGCATCAGCAGAGTCAGAGTCTCTTAAAACTCTCTGGTTTAAAAGTCCACATTAACACTTGTTTACCATCTTTCCTGTAACTAGTCTAGTCCAGATTTGCCATATCCAGGAATGTTTGTAAGCTTCTGAGCCCCCCAAGCCTTTCTGTGTTGAGGGAAGCCTTCCAGCTTATCAGTAAGAGTGGTAAGCACTAGGTAGCCTATCTACCACAAGATGAGCGGTTTCTGGCCCAGAAATTGTAGTTTATTGGCTGTTTGGGCAGTTTTTTTCCATCTCTTTTAACTTTCTGGTTTAAATGTCTGCATTTGCACTTGTTTCCTGTAACTAGTCTAGTCCAGATACAGATTTGCTATATCCAGGACTGTTTGTAAGCTTTTGAGCCCCCCAAGCATTTTTGTTTGTTGAAGGAAGCCTTCTAACTTATTAGTAGGAATGGTAAGCACCAGGTAGCCTATCTACCACAAGATAATTTTTTTTTGCCCAGAAATTGTAGTTTATTGGCTGTTAGGGCATGTTTTCTATCTCTAACAACTATCTAGTTTAAAAGCTTGCATTTGCACTTGCCAGATACAGATTTGCTGCATTCAGGACTGTTTGCAAGCTTCTGAGCCCCCCAAGTATTTCTGTGCTGAGGGAAGCCTTCTAGCTTATCAGTGGCAGTTGTAAGCACCAGGTAGCCGCTCTACCACTAGATGAGTGGTTTCTGGCCCAGAGATTGTAGTTTATTGGCTGTTTGGGCAGTTTTTTTCCATTTCTATCAACTATCTGGTTTAAAAGCCTGCATTTGCACTTGTTTCCCACCTTTCCTGTAACTTGTCTAGTCCAGATACAGATTTGCTGTATCCAGAACTGTTTGTAAACTTCTGAGCCCCTCAAGCCTTTCTGTGTTGGCGGGAAGCCTTCTAGCTTGTCAGTGGGAGTGGTAACCACTAGGTAGCCTATCTACCACACGAGGAGTTGTTTCTGGCCCAGAAATTGTAGTTTATTGGCCAATTGGGCAGTTCTTCCATCTGTTTCAACTTTCTGGTTTAAAAGACCACATTTGTGCTTTTCCCGACTTTTTTGTAACTAGTCTAGTCCAGATACAGATTTGCTGTATCCAGGACTGTATGTAAGCTTCTGATGACTGTATGTAAGCTTCTGAGCCCTCCAAGCCTTTCTGTGTTGGAGGGAAACCTTCTAGCTTTTCAGTGGGAGTGGTAAGCACTATGTAGCCTATCTACCACAAGAGGAGTGGTTTCTGTTCCAGAAATTGTAGTTTATTGGCCATTTGGGCAGTTTTCCATCTCTTTCAACTTTCTGGTTTAAAAGCCACATTTGTGCTTGTTTCCCACCTTTCCTGTAACTAGTCTAGTCCTGATACAGATTTGCTGTATTGAGGACTGTTTGTAAGCCTCTGAGCGGTACCAATGTCTGCTGTTCAATTTCTCTCTTAGATTTGCTAGTTCTCTCCTCTCCTGCAATTTTACTAGCTTATTAGTCTAGCACTTTACCAGACTTCTTGTAGCAATTATTGTAGCACACAAAAGTGCTACCAGCATTAAAGGCTCTACAATGAAACAGCTCCAGTACTTATTATTAATGTCCACCCCTCCATGAATGCCTAAAGCTCAGTTCCCTGTGATTTCTCCTATCATCCTGGTGAACGTGGGCATCCTGAGACAATGTAGTAACTGCCTCATGTACACTGACAATCCTCTCCTCTTACCTCCCAACACTCAGACTTGTGAGAGATGCACTCATATATCCAAATTGGAAGCCACTCACTCTCCAGCCAAGACCAGAATAGCTGGTCAAGAGGAGAAGGTCAACACTTTTACCACACCACGTGGAACACATAGCCCTCCAGAACACACACCGGCAGTGCCTTCACATAAAAACACAAACCACACACCCACCTTCATGGAGGGTCTCAATAAAAATCTACTCAAACAGCAGAGATCTCCAAGGCAGAAATGCACTCGACCACCACAACACAACACTAGTCAAGAAACACATAACTCGCCTAAACAGTGTGCTACTCAACCAAAGCCCCAAAGGCAAAACACCATGCCCAATGCACTAATCATAGGTGATTCAGTAGTGAGTCACATTGATGTCCCACTCACTGGGTTAAATAAGGAGAAAGTAACAGTTCAGCTGCCTCTCAGGTGCCAGGATCCACCACATAATGCACTCACTCAAAGTCCCTCAACAACAAGTACAAATATGACTCTGTCATTGTACATGTGGGCATGAATGACCTGAGACATACCTCTCTGGACTACATGAAGAGAGACATGGAGGAGCTCTCGGATTATGTAGCCCAGATGGGTATGACCCTAGCCCTGAGCAGCATCCTAACATCACCCAGAATGATACCACAGTACAAGCAGAAAATTATTGATTTCAACAACTGGTTAAGTTTCTGGTGTCATTCTAAGGGGATCCAGTATCTGTCTGCCTGGGATGACATGACTTGACAGACCACAATGCTTTTCCAGAGATGGCCTGCATCTGCACCCCTATAGTGCTTTTTTTAGGCAGTGTTCCAAAGACCAAATTACCACCATAAAAGCTACAAACAAATGCAATCTGAGGGTCATGCTGCTCAGCGCTAGAAGTCTAAATCTCAAAATGCACTTATTCGAAGCACTGCTTAAAATGGAGAACATCGACATTTGTGCCATAACAGAGATGTGGTTCAAGGTAGCAGAAAGCACCCCTGCACTATCAGGCTACAACTCATTCCACACCTTTCAGCCCAAGAACTTGGACCAAAGCTCCAAAGGTGGTGGTGTTTCCATATTCATAAAGGATGTGCACACCTCCAGACTTGTAGCCCAACATAACGCATCTGAGATACTTCAGATGCAGCTAACATTGAGTAAGACAGCAATTCAGGTCGTAGCCTGCTATAGGTCCCCAACCATGTCTCAAGACTCACATTCCACGTTCCTAAGCACCCTGGAGACTATTAGGGTCCAACCTAACACCCTCATACTGGATGACTTCAACTACCCCTCCATTAACTGGGAAAGCTACTCATGTACCAATACACTTACCCAACGTTTTCTGGAATTCATTAATTCCAATGCCCTGGGCCAGCTCATTCTTACCCCTACTAGAGGTAGCAACAGCCTTGGCATAGTCATTACTGACATGGGCGACCATTGCTCTACACCAATAGTCAACACCTCCCTGGTTAAATCCAACCAAAAACTGATCACCTTGGATATCCACATCCCTCCCCCCCTGCAAAGGAAACCACCATGTAAAACATCTCCAAAGCTAACTTTGGGCTCGTAAAAACAGAGGTGGCTAACTTCACAGCACCTATGCAAATGGAGAATAGTTGCATGACCATGGAATCATACACCAATGCACTGTACAAACATGTACACAAATGCATGGTTCTTGCCATACCCAATAGGACCAAGATGCTCTCCTCTAAAAAAACGAAGCCAATCTGGTGGTCTCCTGCCATAAACAAACTCTACAACAGAAGGAGGAAACTGATGCAGAATAAGGTGAAGTCCCAAGACTGGAAAAACTCTCTTATCAGCCTCAACAAAAAGTTGAGATCCTTCATCAAATCCTTCAAAGCTAGCTATGAAAACAGAATTGTAGCAGATAGTAAAGACAACCACAAGGCCTTCTATAGTTATGTAATATAGTTATGTAAGGAATATCCACGGTAATACCCAGATTTTCTCTGAGCTGCTGCACAATGGTACCTCCAATACTGAACCAACAGATATTGGCAATATACTGGCTGACAAATTCAGTGCCAACTTTACCCCTACCCCCCAGAGAACCAATCACAATACCAGTATATTGCCAGGCATACAGTATTACTGCTGCACAGGTTAAAACAGCACTGTCCAAGGCCAAGAATACAGATTCTATGGGACCTGACAATATGCCTGGGTGTGCTCTACATGAACTACAGAGTGAACTGGCACCTCACCTGTGTGCCTTGTTCAATCACAGCCTCACCTCAGGCTTTGTCCCCACTTAATAGTGCACTGCTACAGTCATCCCTTTCCACAAAGGAGGAGCAACTACAGACCCTGGGAACTATCACCCCATTAGGCTGACAAGTCTGATATGCAAAGCTATGGAATGCATCATCATGGACTTAATAAACAAGGATATAGGGAATCTCCAAACTCTGGATCCAACCCAGTTTGGTATTGTGAAGTGCAGATCATGCCTGCTCAACTTGGTTGACTACTTTGAATCAGTCAACAGAGGTGTGGATGAAGGCAAGGTGGTTCATACAGCCTACCTTGATCTATCCAAGGCCTTTGATACCATTCCTCACTCAGGAATCAGAGAAAAACTCACTAAGCTAGGCATCATCCCTATATCACTAGGTGTGTTGCAAACTGGCTCACAGATAGAACCCACAATGTGAATGTAGCTGACTCCAAGTCAGACAGCTAACCAGTCATGAGTGGAATCCCACAGAGTTCGGTCCTGGGTCCTGTCCTGCTTGTTATCTACTTCTCTGAAGTCCAGGCCAACACAAAGGGTCTCTGGCTGACAAAATTTGCAGACGACTGCACGTTAGGAGCTATTATTAACTCTCCAAGTGATGTTGACATCCTACAGAAAGGCCTCACTGAGGCCAGCAACTGGTGTCAGTACCATGGCTTTAAGCTCAATGCCAAAAAATGTGTCATCATCCCCTTTGGGAAAAACCCAGTTCCCATGAATTACCACATTGATGGTAGTCCACTGAACACAGAAAGAGTTTTAAGAGATCTGGGAACAAAGTTTGACAGCAACCTCTCTTTTGACCACCACATTGCCATTGGGGTCAGAATGTCCTTCTATGTCATGGTTTCCCTCTACTCTTCTCTCATTAGGCCAATCATCGAGTACAATGCACCATTTGGCATGCACCTCACTAGACACCTGCAACAACTGCAGAGGCCACAAAAATACCTCACAAAGAGGATCCTAGGCCTTAAACACTTGTCCTATATGGATAGACTCAGAAAACTCCAGCTAATCTCTGTCTCATATCGCCTACTTAGAGGCGATCTCTGCTTGACTTACAAAGCCATTTCTGACCTAGCTCTGTTAGAAATGCTACATCTAAAGAAATCCCAATCCCTTTGCACCACATGCTCCAGAGACCTCAACCTCATTACCACAATCAACAGAACATGCTGGAGGGACAGGTTCATAACATAGAGACTGCCCATGCAATGGAATAGACTTCCCAAAACTGTCAAGCAGAGCACCTCACTGGCCTCTTCAAGAGACATTTTGATGAGTGGATGGGAAATAGAAAATTCACCCTGGGGATCACTCCAGTGACACTGGTTGACAGAGGCACTGGGAACTAAGATCGGGTGGCACGATGCCAGGGTAATCCTATGGGCTAGGCTTGTAAGGGCTCCAGGGCCATTAGCCTAGTGCACACCTATGAATAACAAAAACAGCCAAATAACTTGATATGTTACATTCGCAGTTTCCATTGTACATTACTTCAGTACTTTTAATACATTTGATGATGTTTAAATAGGTGAAAATGTATTTGTTTCTGCCCTGCACTTCACTTTTTGTAATCAGCACTTTGCATTGATTCTCAGCTCATTAACATACATGTGAACTGCCACTGTTCACCAATTATCCTTACATATGTGTGAATTGTGGGACTGTCAATAATACACCAAAAGTTTTAAAGGTCACTGCATCTTTGTGAGGAGCACCACTTCCGACATTGTGCTGTAATCAGTTTTCCAAAGTCTACTAAGTATAAATGGAGACAAAAGATGCAAATGAGAAGAAAGTAAACATTCAAATTACCTCTATGCAAAAGTGGTGAATGTACTAATGACAGATAAGTGTTTGTGCTAAGAATACCAGAACAGAGATTTGAATCACAAGCTTGCAATACCAGCATGTCTTCAGCTGTTTAATTTGTCAGTCTCCACTGAATACAAAAAAATGTGCTTTCTGGATGAGGTATGAGGAATTTGGGGTTCCCATCAACAGCACAGTACATTTTGCAGCCATGGGGAGTGTAATGAAAAATATCAAAAAGATGACTGTGGTTCCAAGTCTTGTGACATTAAAACAACAAAAATGTAATTTTCAGTAGATAACACGAGCATCACGCTGACAGTACTTAGACAAGAAAAAAAACACATAGCTTCATGAATACAAACATAAGAACATTGCATACTGTCAGAATAACATTTCACCCTATACATTCATGCAGTCATACTACTGTGCCTCACAGAAATATTTCCAGTATTCTTAAACATGAATTCTGTTCTCCCCTTGCCTTGATACTAAGTTCTCAGTTTAGTTACCCTACAGGGCACAACCTTCTTAATGTTGGAGTGTGAAGTAGTTCAAAGAAACTGAATTTCACAGATAAGAGTTTAAAAATTATTCTTCAAACTAAATGAAGCAGTATAGTTACTTTTCTGAAATTGTTTGCATTTTCAATCCCAAGGTGTTTAATTTATTTAAGCACACTTATACACATTATTGCATTTAGCAGTTGCCATATGCTAATGCTGCAGAAATCAGATAAGTAATAAAAATCAAATGGACATGTACCCACTTGTGTTCTCTGAGCACTACATTTTGGGCTTTGGGAAACCAGGAATTCATTGATAACCGTGCACTTTGAACATTGGCTTTGCTATGATATAGAAGTAAAATGAGTTTAGAAGTATTTAGTTTGTAGCTAGCACTCATACATATCAACCTGCAGAAAATGAAAACAGCAACAAAGGCTCTTCAAAATAGGAACATAGAGCTACAAATCTGGACAGCTAATTAGCGTAAATTTGAATACCAAATGCCATGTAACTCTCTCTACTTTTAGTATGAATGTGGAATACTACTTAGAAGCGTATTTAAAAAAACAGAGCATGATGACAATAGTAGATAAATATAAACACCTTACCAGAGACGGGAAAATCTGTTGACTTCAGTGAGCTGTATCACAAAATTCTACCAGAAAAACAAAACACATGCAACACATATCTCACAAAGCCAGTGTGCCGAACAGTCACAGCCCTTAAGGTTAAACAACACACCTGATACACTTGTAATAGGTGACTCTATTGTCAGACACACTGACGTCCCACTCACCAGGCTGAACAAGGAGAAGGTCATGGTGAGCAGCCTGTCAGGCGCTAGGATCCGCCACATAACACAAGCACTCAGGTCACTCCAAGGCAAGTACAAATATGAATCAGTCATTTCCATGCTGGTGTGAATGACCTGAGACGTACTTCCCTGGACTACATGAAAAGAGACATAGAGGAGCTCTCTGAGCATGTAACCCAGGCCGGTATGACCCTGACATTGAGTAGCATCTTACCCGCACCAAGAATGATGCCACAATACGAAGACAAGATGATGAATTTCAACAATTGGCTTAAGTACTGGTGTCATTCAAAGGGGATCCAGTGCCTGTCAACCTGGGATGATATGCTCGACAAGCCACGATGCTTCGCTAGGAACGGCTTCCACCTGTCACCCCTGGGCTTTCAGATATTGGCAAAGGCTCTTGCTACCCCCATAGTGCCTTTTTTAGGCAAGACTCAAAAGACAAACCCACCTCCGTAGGTATCACAAGGGATAAGAAACTAAGAGTAATGCTACTCAATGCCAGAAGTCTAAACATCAAGATGCATGCACTCAAAACTTTCCTTAGCATGGAGAACATCGATATCTGTGCAGTAACAGAAACCAGGTTCAGGGCTCCCGAGAGCACCCCAGCACTACCAGGTTATACCTCATACCATGCTTTTTGGCCCCAAAACTTGGACAGAACCAGAAAAGGAGGGGGAGTATCGATATTCGTCAAAGATACCCACACCACCAGGTTGGTGGCAAAGCACGAAGCATCAGAGACTATCCATGTGCAACTAACAGTGGGTAAAACTGCCTTCCAGTTTATAGCCTGCTACAGACCACCCTCCCAAACCCAGGAACCCCACTCGGCCTTCCTGAGAACACTGGAAAATATGAAGGTCTCTCCAGACACCATTATATTGGGCGACTTCAACTACCCAAACATAGACTGGGAGCATTACTCTAGCTCCAACACCCTAGCCCAAAGGTTCCTAGAATTCATAAACTCAAATGCTATGGAACAACTTGTTACCACTCCCAGAAGAGGGGAAAACATACTGGACCTGATCATCACCAACATGGGGACTCTATGCTCCAGACCAGAAGTGTATCCCTCACTGGTAAGATCAGACCATAAAATGATCTCACTGGATATTCACATCCCGACCCCACCCCCTGCCCAGAAAACCACAGTGAAAAACTTCTCTAAAGCAAATTTCACACTCCTCAAAACCGAGGTGGAATCCTTCAAAGCCCCCGGGCCTGTGGAAAATACGGCCCAGACCACAGAATCCTTTATGAATGCATTCTATGACCACCTTCAGGAATGCATGGATCATGCAATCCCAAATAAAACCAAGACCCAATCCTCCAAAGGCAGACGTCCTGTCTGGTGGACCCCAGCCATAAACAAACTATGCAATAGAAGGAGGAAGCTACTACATGATAGAGCAAAATCCCAAAAAGGGAAGGCATCTCTGATCAGTATTAGCAAAAAACTGAGGGCACTCATAAAATCGTCTAAGGCCAGCTTTGAGAGAAAAATTGCACAGGACACTAAGGATAATCACAAGGCTTTCTTTAGTTATGTTAGGAACCTGGGTGGGAATTCCCAGATATGCTCAGAATTAGTCCAAAATGACATAAAATGCACTGAACCCACAGACATTGCCAACATCCTAGCTGACAGGTTCAGCGCAAACTTCTCCCCCCCCTCCCCACCAAAAGGGCAAATATCTATCCCAGCAGAGTGCTGCCCCCCTGACATCTCAGATGCTCAGGTAAGAGCCACCCTCTCCAAAGCAAAAAACACAGCATCAATGGGACCAGACGGTGTCCCGGGCTGAGTCCTATATGAACTCCAAGAAGAGCTAAACCCAAACATAAAACTACTGTTCAATCTCAGCCTTGCAACAGGATATGTACCCAAAGAGTGGCGTACAGCAACAGTGGTCCCTCTCCACAAAGGTGGTGCCTCAATGGACCCTGGAAACTATCGCCCCATAAGCCTGACTAGCTTGGTCTGCAAAGCTATGGAAAGGGTCATCATGGACCTCATAAATAAAGATATTGGGGACCTACAGACATTGGATCCTACCCAGTTCAGCTTTGTTAAGGGCAGATCCTGCCTCTTAAACCTGGTTGACTTCTTTGAAACAGTCACCAAGGCCATTGACGAAGGGAAGGTGGTCCACACAGCCTACCTGGACCTTGCAAAAGCCTTCGATACAATACCCCACTCAGGCATTATAGATAAGCTCACCAGCTTAAATATAAACCCCTATGTCACTAGATGGGTTGCAAACTGGCTCAAGGACAGAACCCACATGGTTAGAATTGCTGGAGCCATGTCAGACTCCAAACCAGTTACAAGTGTAATCCCACAAGGCTCAGTCCTGGGACCTCTCTTGTTCGATATATATTTCTCGGAGGTACAGGCCAACACAGAAGGACTGTGGCTGACCAAGTTCGCAGATGACTTCAAACTGGGCGCCATAATCGACTCTCCAGCCGACACAAGCATCCTCCAAAAGGGCTTCATAGAAACAGACAACTGGTGCCAGAGCCATGGCCTCAAGCTAAACACCAAAAAGTGTATAGTCATCCCCTTTGGTAAAAACAAAGTGCCCACAAATTACCATATAGGTGGTAATCCATTAAGTACAGAAGAAGTAATTAGGGACCTGGGGACCCAAGTTGATAGCAATCTCTCATTTGACAACCACGTGGCCAAAGTGGTTAGAAAAACATTTTATATAGCCCACCTAATCATGAAGGGATTCACATCTAGATTAGGGGAGGTCATCGTGCCTCTTTACTCATCCCTCATCAAGCCCATAATCGAGTACAATGCCCCTTTTGGGATGTACCTTACCAAACACCTGCAGCAACTGGAAAGACCCCAAAAGTACCTCACCAAGAGGATCAAAGGGCTCAAACAGATGCCATATGCTGCCCGGTTAAAGAAACTCCAGCTCTACTCAGTGGCATACTGCCTGCTCAGAGGCAACCTGTGCCTGACGTATAAAGCCATGTCCAACCCGGAATTAAGGGACATGCTGCACCTCAGAAAATCCAAATCCCATTGAGCTACACGCTCGAGAGACTTGAACCTCAGCACTGAAATAAATAGGACATGCTGGAGGGACATATTCATAGCCCAGAGGCTCCCTTCACTCTGGAATAAAATCCCAGTCCAGGTTAGGCAGAGTCCCTCATTGACTCTCTTCAAGAGGAATCTTGATGAGTGGATGGGAGATCATAGGTTTACCCCGGGTATCACTTCTGTGTCACTGTTAGACAGAGGCACAGTATACTAACTTTGAAAAAGGGCATAGCAAAATGAATTTAAAATGGGTGGCGAAAGCCAAACATACTCTGGCTAGGCTTATAAAGGCCCTAGGGCAGATAGCCTAGTATGAACCTATGAACCTATGAACCTATGAACAAGGTTGTTTAAATTCAGGAAAATGGAGATGGCAGATTTCTGTCCTTTTTCTTTAAATTATTGTTGCCATTAGTATGTTGGTCGTGTAATGTGGTTTTCCATCTACTTGACTGCTTCAGAAGTCACATGATGAGGGAGTTTAAGAAAATTGTTTGAAGGGGTAAATCAAGCCTGAAGTTAGGGTGGGACAAACCTAAAAAAACAGGGACATCCTAAATCGGGTCTGAAAATAGGAATGTTCCTCCAAAATAAGGTTAGTTGAGAGGTCTGCACTTATTTCCTATTACTGGTGTATTTTTGCTGACCATGGACTGTCTATGAAGGTATTTACATTCGGAAACAAAGGAAATGGGTGGGTAATATTAGGGTCCACGACTTTTTCAAGTTTGAAGCAATCAATTACTGCTTTGCTTATGAGTCGGTCATATATAACATAGATATGCTTATAAAAGTGTCTAGGTCTAAATATTTCATAAAACTCCAACATGATAGCACGACAGACAGATGAATATATATATATATATATATATATATATATATATATATATATATATATATATATATATATGTATATATATATATATATATATATATAAAGTGTGTTAACACGCTGCTTATAAGAAACAGTCACCATAACTAGATATACTTAAATACAGAAAACACAGTTGTCTAATCTGAAAAGGGTATATAATAAATTAATGAAGTTCAGAATAAATGGAATGCTTAATGCTGTAGTTGGTTCAACGTAAATAATTAAAAACTACAACAAATAAACTGTCTTTACTGTAGATACAGACAAATAAGGCAGTCAGAGAAAGATTCATTAAAATGTTAACATCATAAAACCTTTAACAATGAGTGCCAGCGGTCCTGTCCTTTTATAGCAACCCTGATAGATTTAAACATATATCTTCAGTGTAAGACAGATGTTAACAACAAAAAGGAATTTACCAGAATTAATCCAATGAGCCATGAAAGTTAAAAACATTCACACAAGCATTCTGTTCCAGATAATGAAACGTAACAAAAGCAAGCCCATCAGTAATTAAAGTGATAACAAGTGAAGCAGATAAGAAGGTAAATTGTAGACTGAAGTATTATATATATTCGGTTGCATATACTTTCCACCATTTAGATAAGAAAACACAATAACATCTGCCAAGGTGTTGTAAGGTACCCAGGAAAACATGTGCCACAATACAGTTTTGTGGTGTTTGCAATACTGAAGTAGTAAAGCAGTCTTTAAATTGAAAATATATAGCAAATCAAACAGTTCTCTATAAATAATAGTCTTTGAAATTCATGTAGCAGCAGAATTTGGCAAGTAGCAGTAAAAAAAAAGGATATAACCAAGATAAAGGCAGATGATTAAAGACCATAATAACATTACATGACTCAGATAGAAGGAAATCTTGCAAATCAACAACACTTACTTTGGAACAAATTGTATATGTTTATATTTAAACTATGATAAAAGTAAGTCTGTCTAAATCACAACTCAAGCAAGTTAACAGAAATAAAAGATGCTGGACCTCACAGTAATGAAGCCTATAATACTTGTGTTATACGTGTGTTTACATTACTTACATGAGGAAAAGGGAGCATAGCATGCATTTTGATTATAAGTTTAATGCTTATGCATTAATTGGACGTATAGAGTAATACTAGAAGACACCAGAATAGTAGAACATGCTTGGAAGACAGAAGAAAGGTAGGAAGGGTTAAGAGTAAGTATCCCTGGGAACTGGATAAAGAAGAGCTGAACTACAGAGAAAATATAATAAAAGGATGAAGGTGGGTTTTAGAATGTAGGAGCATCTGAAGAGTTGTTTGATTTTACACATAACTGCAGTTAGTAGTGTTTATGAACAAAATGTGTGTACTCAAAATGGAAATGTAAGTCTGTTTCAGAGAGATAATGGAAGTGAGTGCCTTGAACACATTTAATGGGCCATGACAACCCAACGACCGGTAAAGAACTGCCTGTTGTAAGCTTGCCCAGGAAAGAATGAAACATCTGGTGTTAGAAGACAGGTCAGAACATTATAGCTAAAGCTGAGGTTAGTGTGAATCTGTTTTCTAACAAGGAAAAAATGGGCCTACTTTTGGATTGCACCATTTAACGATGGCACAGATTACAAGTCAGTTCAGCTTATTAGCTTATGGCAAATGTCTGGAAACTAGTATAAGAACATATCAGTCATAAGCAGTATATGCCTTTTCCTTCTAATGAGGAATCTATTGTTTACAATGCTATTTTTTTCTCGTCAAATGTACATCAAACTTGGCTGGCACTTGCATTAATTGTTCTGAGCAAGTATGCAAAATTTAAAGACAATGACAGTGCAAGTTACCCACAAGTAGCATCTTGGTGTTTTCTATGAAATGCCTCTACAAACTAATGAGTTGTAACCTAATATAACCCTTCCTTGCTTGGTCAAGAAACTTTGCTGCAGCCAGTTTCTCAGGTCTGCCATTTGCTCTTGCTAATAGGAATATAGAAAGTAATCACTTAACCAGTCATCTTTACTGTAAAGTAAGTTGTTGTTTCTTTCGGCTTATGTTAGGTGTCGCTACAGCGGAACTCCGGTCTGCTAATGTTTGGTAGTGGATTTTTACGTGCCGTGTTACCAGCCCTGACGCACAACCTTCAATGAAGACACATCCATTCATGCATGCCTCCACACAGAAGATGCTCTAGCTGAGAATCAATGCGACAACGTCTTTCTGTGAGGCGACAATGCTACCGCAGTACCACTACCGCGGGTAGCTAACTAAAATAAATCTGTGCAGATGGCATTATTGTACATTGGGTATAGATGTTAGCATACATGTGAACATTTAAATATTTGAAGTCTAGTTTCCAGTAAATATGATGAAAATGTATATTATTCTATGTGGTTGTATATTTGATTTCTATAAATAATAAGCAAAAGGAAATGTAAAATTCTTGCCTTTTTACAGATTGAGCAAAAGCAAAGTACAGATTTTTCATTTTGATCTCTGGTCCTTACTATTCTGCATTTCAACATATGATTAATTTAACTTTGAAATTGGACTTGGTTGAAGAGGAGCATATATGAAAATGAAAAATTATAATAAATCAGAGTCGGCAGGTCAAACCACAGCCTAATTCATGTTCCTTTATCTGGTTTCTGATACTTCTGTGCCTATTGTAATAGTTATCTTTGTGAGGGAAAACATAAAACCTTGCAAAACAGAAAAAAATTGAGCTTCATATGAAAATGTCTCCAAATCAAAGTAATGCAATTGGATAGCTACCACAAAATGAGATCCTTGAACATAATTTTACCGAGCAGCTTTTTCCCCAAAAACACATTACGGCTCAGAGGTCAATTTGTTTGCAAAACAAATTAATAAGATGCAGAGAGACACCATGGTTCTTTTACTGTCTAAATAGATATTAAATGTTTCAAACTAGATATTAAATGTAATGCTAACAGCAGCACTGATAAATGCATTTGGAAAAAGGCTCAGCTTGAGTTTGAAAGAAACGCAGAATATATTTCTTCACTTTGCATGCATGTTAAATGTTTGCAAAAATAAATCTATCCAAACAAGTATGAGTAAGAGCTATGTTAACAGGCTATGTGATTAAAATGTTTTCAAAAATGCTTATCTAAGTGAGTTTCATTTCACCTCGTACAGAATAATTTTTCTTGGACTGTGGATGATGTATAGTAATACCTAAACTAATACTAAAGCTTAGTATCTTTTCAGTCGACAAATGAAAGATATATTTGATGCCATGCTTTCCTGACTTAAAAAAATTATTTGTGTTAAAATCATCTTCCAGTCAGACATAAATTCTGCATCTAGAATACAGGCTAGGAAACCATGTAAATTAATTAAACAGAGCTTAGCAATATGTCACAAGAGGGTCACGTTGACAGAGCCAGGTAACTCACATGTGTATGCGTGTGTGTGTGTGTGTGTGTGTGTGTGTGTGTGTGTGTGTGTGTGTGTGTGTGTGTGTGTGTGTGTGTGTGTGTGTGTGTGTGTGTGTGTGTGTGTGTGTAACTAGATAATTAAAGTCAAGTACCCAAGGTGATGTTTCCACAGGTAATCCTCTGTCACTGTAGCATACTGCAGGCAAAAAGTACAGTAAACAATAACTAATTCTGTGGAAATTCTAAGAAAACAAATTGCATCTTTTAAGCACCTCATATAACATTATGCAGTGTTAGTTATGTTTGGCCTTGATTAGATAGGTTAGGTTACAGTACAGCCTTAAATATCACATGCAAGCAATCACTTACTGGAAAAAAAACATAGTTACTATGTAACTATGTTTTATCAATCTTTATGTAGTCTCCGATGATGATAGCATCCTAGTGTAATACAGACTGATTTCAGCAGTTCATCCTTTGGTAGTATTAGCATGACTTGCAGTACAAGTACTATTAATAATAATACTGCCTAGTGAAGAAATGCTGAAATTATTCATCATTACAGCAGGATGTCAGATACCAGTGAGACTCATTTTGGTTTTGCACTTTTTTGTTAACTGTTAGTTGAGGTAAACATACAAAGGCCACTGGACCTTCAATGACAAATGTGATAATTAAAATGAAGTACTAAGTGACATTCAATGGCATAAGCACACTTTGAAGAAGTGTGTGATTGACTGCTGCACACCCGAACAGACAGGTACGTTAGGCGATATATTTTTTAAAAGGTAAAACCTACCAAAATATATCACTTTGCTAACTTTACTTTACATCAGATATACAACTATATCAATTATGTACAAAGCCGTGAGGAACTATCTGGCCCCATGGCACAGAGGGTTAAAGCCCTTAATACACTCTGCATGACCGGTGTATAAGTAACAACACTGGGACTGGGAGGGACTGGATGGAGAGGGTTTCAGTGGTCAATGCTGGCTCATCCATCCTGTGGGAAAGTAGGGATTCTGCCTAGGCTCAGTGCAAGAGCAGCATTCAGGGTCTGGCAAGCTCAAGTCTGCAAGCTGTATATCACTTGGTCAAAAGACTGACCATGTGCAGAAGTGGGAATGCACCTTCAGGAATAGCAACTGTGGATCTTGCAAGGGTGCAGTGAGGTGGTAGGAGGTTGAAGCAAGCTTCCTTACATCAGTGTGATGCAACACCAAATTTCTCCATATCCTCACTGGCAAGAAGTATGGATTGGGTTAAGCCCACGGAGGCTGAGGCAGGTTCTGTACGCTCAGTGAATGAGGACAGGGCCTGGAAGCAGGTGATGGTCAGTTTCAAGGAAGGGGAAATAAAAAAGAGCCATGATGACAAAAGACTTTCCCAGTGATTTTACATAATTTATTAACTATATAGGCTCTTCCACTAATTTCTTAAAATTCACATATAACATAAAAGATAATTTGGTAAACTTTTTTAGAAGTCACTATTCAGAAAGTGGATGATAAGCATATGAAGGGAAATCTTCCCATTCTGCACTGTATGGAGATCTCTGTTGAAATGTTCGAACTTTTAAAAGTTCAATCATACGGTGTCAACCATATGATGTTTGAACTTTTAAAAGTTCGACAATGTGATATAGACCCCTGAATCAATGGTATATCAAATGGACACCTTCTCAAATTCATATTAATATTATACCAGTGCCCACCACTCCAAACATAAAAGAAGTGTTGTTAAGGGTCAGCTTATTAGAATATCAAGAATGACATCAGAAGAACAAGATCTTTTGGATGAATGAGATAAATAAAAAAACATGTTTAAGATATCCAAGGCATATGTTGGAAGACGTTATAGGTGAAGTTAAGAAAGGCAGGACGGAAAAATACACCCCAGTTTTATAACAGGTAGATGTTATTCTGAAACCTTTACACCAAACGAATAGGGGGGAACAATGTTATTGAACAAGAAAGAGAGGAAGGTAATAGTTCAACGTACACTGGGGCATTTGTGATCAGTTCCAACTGTGACACAGAAACCTCATTTAAAATGTAATTATGATGTACTGTGATATGTTTGCTAGATTTTTGGATTTAGAAGATATATTTAAATATCATATTACATTTGTTTTTAGGAAACAGTATGCAATTAAAGATATTTAAGGATATTTTGGAAATAGACAAAAGCAAAGGGAAAATTACAAGTAGAAGAAGAATTGGAACATATAAATGTGGAGTGTGCATACAATTCCCCTTCATGATTAATAGTGAATATGTACACATTGTACACAGAGACAAGTATTTACAAGCTAAGAGTTTCATGAATTGCCATAGCAAAGGTTTAGTATATATAGCACTCTGTAAGATGCCTTAAATCCCTTTTTTTATTTCAAAATGAGAATCTCTGAGCACCTCTGTGATGCCCCTGCACTGGTCCAGTAGTCAAGGAGCCACAATCCTCACCACTGGTAATAGTGAGGAATGTACATACTGGGAGGATGACAAGTACACACACAGTAAAGTGCAATTTCTCTTAACAGCACAAAAAGATCACAGTCAGTCTGGGGCTGGTTTCTTCTTCTTTTTCCAGATTCCCAATAAGACTCTCCACTGGCACAGCTATAGAGTTGAGATCTCAGCTGAGTAGCCAAGCTAAGACCTCCAGTGCCCTATCTGTCCAACCAGTGCTTCATGTCCCTGCCCAAGTATCTCACACACACTTCTTGAGATTTGATTTATACACACACACACACACACACACACACACACACACACACACACACACACACACACACACACACACACACACACACACACACACACACACACACACACACACACACACACACACACACACACACACCTGGGAAAGACTGGCACAGGTTTACTAGCTATGGCCCCTTCTGCCCAGACTATAAGGTAATTTTCACTGCTACCAGACAATTTATATGAGCTACTTTAAGGCCCTTAACAAAAGGTATCCAATCTTACTGTGTAATGTTACTATTAATCCAAATGGTAGTCTAACCAAGAGCAAGGCTATTTAGAAGTGGCTTGTACAGTGTCAGTATATAGATATGCAAGTACCCTAAGAGCTTAAATATCTCTAAATAGACCAGCCACAATTAAAAGGTTTAAATATATTTAGTAATAAATGATAAAAGAACAAGACAATACTCAGTAAGTAATCAGTTACATCAGAGTTCAAAATTTATTTATTTATTTTACATTTGTTGACTGGGCTAGTCTAACTGGATATATGTCCATTTTCAGTAGAGACCCGGGGAGAAAAGCTCAATAAAGAAATACAAAGCAAATAATAGCAACAATAGATGCAATTCAATTACCAGACAAAAAGTAGCTATTTACATGGTAATATAGTAAATCATGATAGATAACAAATCAGGAAATATTTAAAACAACATTGCAGGTCAGTCTCAAATAAATAAATAAAACATCTAAGTTATACTTTACTATATTCCTATCTGAATCTAAAAGAGTTACTATGCCCTAAAAACTTACTTACAGCAAGGCAAGTGCAGAGGTGAGTGGATGTTTTCAGCTGATGTTAGGTCAAAGACAAAATACAAATGTACAGTCTCTCTCTGGGAAAGTTCTTAAATTAATATCAAGTATTATTGCCGGGTTAGCTTGAATGACATCACTTTTTGTCACCTGACTTCATTTCCCAAGCTAAAGCCCTGTTGTCAGAAATTAACAGAAGTTTAGCATCTGTCTGTGAAAAATAAATATATCTCAGATGTTTGCAGATCCTGTAAGTAATAAAACAATAAAACAATTATACATATTAAACCTAGTAATTACTTCTTTTTCAAGACAATACAGAAAACTTCCAGCTCTAGACATTGTGTCTGCTACTGCACTGAAACTGAGATATAACATCTCTTTTATTACATGGTTTTGAAAAAATTTAATTTCAAATGTTTTCTCTGAATTTTTTCAAGTTAACCTCTGTTTTCCAGTTTCCATTAAACAAATACATCTAAACAGTCACAATAGTGCAGGTACATTCCTGTTCTATTCCAGTAGGGCATGCTGTGGTTACATTTTAACTCAGTACTTTACACACACGTCTGTATAAATCATATCAATACTCACAAATGACATAGAATTATTTAGAAAATTCCAGATAGTTGGGCTGGTAGTATTTGCATTTGTCACAACCTCTAGGATATCAGAAAAGAAGGTAAGACGAATGTCCTACTTAAACTCACTTTAATATGTAAACAGGCTGTTTATACCTTTTTTGTCTATCACTTTTTTAATCTCTTGAAATCTTTTGAGTTTCTAATACTATGACGGGAATGGACCCCATTCCTAAGTCAAAGTATGATTAAAGTTCATGAAATTAGTATTGTTTCAATCTTTGATATCAGCCAGAAGTACTCTTCACAGCACCCACAATGTGTCCAGTAATGACTCCTTCTGCAATTCATATAGGGTTACATGTATTGGTAACATATCTAAATGTGATTGTAGATTATTTTTTATAAGACCCATTGCTCCTACTACTATTGAAACTTTCTGGGTATCTTTCTTCCACATTGCTCTCATTTCTGCCTGCAAATCCTGATATTTTATGACTTTATGTCTCTCTGTAGAGAAGCACTGTAGTCACTGGGTGTGGCAATTTCAATGATCAATGCCAAAAGGCTTCTTTTCGTGGACCACTATATCATGGTTTCTAGCATTTGTCTTTTGATTTTTTGGTAATGGATGATCCCATATAATGTAGACTTCATCATATTCTGTGATGCTTTGTGCCTCATGTTTGCAGTGTTTTTCAGCCACTTCAGTACCATAATGTTTGCACAATCCTCAGTGCAACAGTCCTGCCACATTATTATGCCTTTCATTATACTGTCCTTCTGCCATTAGTACATCACAACCAGCTATGAGGTGTGTAACTGTTTCCAATTCTGCTTTATAAAACCTACATTTTTCTGTTTCTCCCACATGGTCAATGGACTTTGTAAACCAACGTATATGTAGCCCACTATCTTGTGCCACCAATATTAACCTTTCATCTCATGGTATGAATTTGCCTCTCCTTAACCATTCTTGCATTCATTCCTGATCAACATGAGATTTTTCCAGAAGTTTTCTATACTTGCAATTATATTTATGCATTTCCACATTTCTTGCCTTCTCATCTAGTCCTTCACCTTATATTCTTTCTTCTTTTTTTTTTTGGCACATTCAGTTGCTGCCTGATTTTTATGTACTTGTGGTTTGATTTCCATTCCTGCTTTTTGCCGATATGCTTCTGCTAGACGAAGCAGGGAAGCCATCTTAGATTTATTCTCCTCACGCTTCAAAACTTTCACTACATTTGGGTCTTGTGAGGTCAGCAGATATGTGTGGAGTCCCACCTTTGCAGACCTATACAAGTAATCAGTTTCAAAGAGGCCCATCCCTCCTTCGGAATGGAGAATATTTAATCTTGGTATGCATTTATTTTTATAACTCATTTGGTGAGCATGAATCATCCTTCTTGATTTCCTATCTAATCTATCCAACATGTTCTGTGGCCAGTCAATCACTCCAAAACTGTAAGGTAGGACATGAAGAACAAATTGGTTTATAGTCTGAATTTTGTTCTTACATGTCAACATTGTTTTCAGGTAAATTTAAGTTTTCCAAAGTATTCCTAACTTTTATTCACATTTTTTCATGTTTTATTGTTGATCCCTTATCAATTCTCAAATATTTATACACTCCCTCTTGCTCAAGTTCTTTCATATTATATTATTGTCCCAAACTGATGTTTTCTTTGTGCTGCAGTTTTCCTGCTTTAAAGGTTGCATTTGCACATTTTTCAAAACCAAATGACATTCTTATATCATCCTAAAAAGTTTTGACAACTTGCAGTTGTGCTTTCAGTTTGGGTCTATATTAGATATTCGAATGCTTAAAAGTTTGAATCACTAAAGAACGAACCTTAGTGATCGAATGCTTAAAGTTCGAATATCTATAAAAAGAATATTTAAAAAAAAAGAAAAAGTAGAGGGTTTAAGCAGGGGGGCAAGTCCCACTGCACCCCCACACCCCCATATTTAAATATACCAACTCCAAGATCGCACTTCAGTGTGCTACAGTGCAGAAATGGAAAATGTCCCATTTCCTACACTGTAGCGTGATCTTGGAGTTGGTATATTTAAGTAACGGGGTGTGGGGGCACAGACTCCCATGTAGGGGGTGCATGGGTGCTTGCCCCCCTGCTTACACCATTTGGTTTTTATATTTTATTATTTTTTTTTTATTTTTATGTATATTCGAACATTTAAATGTACGATCACTAAAGTTCGTTCTTTAGTGATTCAAACTTTTAAGCATTCGAATATCTAATATAGACCCTTCAGTTCCATATCTGATGAGCTATACAGTTTTAAATCATTGACAAAGAGAACATGAGAAGTCTTTACACTTTGTTGTTTTCTAAGAACCAAATTCTAGCCATGGCCTAAGCTGTTAAGTAGGCAGCTTAATGGGTTAAGAGCAAGGCAGAATAGCAGTAGTGACAGAGTCACCCTGGAATATCCCCCTTTGAATTTTTATCCCTGGAATAATAATTTCTCCTTTATCATGGTTTAATTCCAAAGTGGTCTGGCACTGTTTCATGGTCACTGTAATGTAGTCATTCAGTGTAGTGTGTATCTTATGCATTTTTAAACACTCTTTTATCCATGAATGTGGGATACTATCAAATGTTTTTTTGACAACCCATGCCATACTTAAATTCTTCCCCTTTTTACAGTTCTCCATTATGAATTTATTTAACAACAAATGATCCCTTGTTCCATATGATTTTTTTTATTGCCCTTTTGTTCTATTGCCATAATTGAGTTTTCTTCTAAATGACAATAAAGTCTGTTGGCATCAATTCTAGTGTATAGTTTATACGTCATTGGAAGGCAAGTTATTGGTCTATAACTTTTAGGGTAGCTTGCAAGTTCACTCTTACGTAGGAGCATTGTTTTTCCTGTTGTTAGCTAGGTTAGTGTCTGTTCAGGGTGCATATATAAATATTTCTTACTCATGGCTTAATCTTCATGCATAGATGTTAATACTTTTAACCAGAAGTTATGTACTACATCCGGGCCTGGAGTTTTCCAGTTCGAGATTTTTCTTAACTCTGTTTCAATCTCTATAGCTGTTACTTCATCCCATTTCATATCTTGTACCTTTAAACTTGTTCCTTTTTTCTTTACTTCTTCTATCCATTTAGCATCTTTTTTATGTTCCACATTATCTTCATAGATACTTATCCGAAATGTATCTATTTATTCTTTTTTTAGTGGTCTTTTAATTCCTTTTACTTTGTTTCCCAGTTCTCTATAAAACTTTTTGGGTCATCAATAAATTACTTATTTTGTACTTTTTGTTTTATTTATCTGTGTATCTTCTAAGTTTTTCCACCTGTGCTGAGACTTTTGGTTTGTTATTTACGATAGTGCATGATAAATCCTGATCTGTTCTTTTACCGCCCATTGCTTTTATCATGTCTATCTTTCTAAATATTTTTGTTGATCTGTTCCCTCTTCTATACTCTTCAAACAGTGACACATCTGGTCTTAATTGCTTTATAGTTTTCTCTGTTTGATACTTCCATGATGGTATTCGATTTCTCCCCATCCTTTCCCTCACTACCCTGTGTTCTTGTGGTAGTCCTTTATCTGTTAGTAATTTAGCTGCACAGTAAAATATCCTGTTTACTTTTTTTATATCACATGGATCTCTATGGACAGCCCTAATTACTATGTTCATTTTATCAAACGTCTGACTTTTTGTTTTTTATTGACCTTCTGCATTCTGTTTCCTTCATTGATGTTAATATGTCTATTTATCGCTATTAAATCAAGCAACTCTTCTCTTAGCTCATTTTCTTCTAAACTGAAGGAATATTTTCTGTTTTCCATTTCATGCAGGCATTCCACAGCAAATTTTATTGTATCTTCATGTGGCACATTCTCTTCAATTTCTTCCTGTGCCATCCATTGCTCTGTCATATGGGAACTCACTGGCCAATCACGCCTCAACATTGACTGCATCAGAGTTTCCACAGTTTCTTGTTTCTTCTCTTGCTGTCCAGCTTCAAGTGAATGTTTATACTGTTTTTTGTGGAAGGCTCCAAAATATCTTCTTGTGGCACTTGACCAATTGCTTCCTGTTCCACTGGTTTCCCCTTAATTTGGAGTTCCATTGCTCTGTCCTGTTGTGGTGCTTTCTGAATTAGATTTTCTGCACTGAATCCTTCACTTTGGAGGTACTTCATAACTTCAGTTTCTGTTTCTTTAACTTCTCCATTACTGATCTCCTTTTCTACTTTTCCTTTGTCTCCTTATTTTTTGTATTGTAAAGTTTTCCATGTCCAGATTCCTTTGCCTGTATTTCTCTTCAAATTTCTTTGGTGCTGCTCTTTTTGTATTGATCAGTTTTGCTTTCCATTTGCATAGATATTACACCATATTAAATCTCTTTTTCTTTCACATGTCCATATTTCTTCTTCAGATGTCTCCTAAACTTCCCGTTTCTCCTTTCTTTGGGGACTCATTACATCATGCTGTGATGTAACCTGTGTTAGACCTTCTACACCAAATCCTTCACTTTGCAGGCACTCCATAACTTCATCTTTTAATTTTTTTTAACTTCTACTTTACTAATCATTTTTTTCTACATCCCTCTTTGTGATATTATTTTGAATTGTGAAATTTTCCATGTCTGGATGTCATTGCCTGTATTTTTCTTTGAATATCTTTGGGGCTGCTTTCTTCATGTGGATTAATTTGGCTTTCACCTTTACATAATTATTGTACCATATCAAATCTCTCTTTCTTTCCCAGGTGTGTATTTATTTTTTATACTTTTCCAAAATATCAAGGTTTTGTTGTTTATATTTTCACACTTTCCAAGATGCTTTTTTTTCCAAACACATCAAAGTTTCTTGGTCTATATACTGTTTTTCACAAATATGTTGTATTAATGACCACAAATTATTATTTGAAGCATCTGACAGTTTTTCTTGTGGAAGCATTTTTCTTTCCTTTAATTTCTCTCTTAATCTTATTGTATATCTTGTGTTTGGAAATTCTGGGCTTTTTGCATAACAGTAAAAACACATAATTTCTTTCTTGTCCTCAATATTCTAGTTTATTGTCTTTATGGCTGTTCTTTGGCTTATCAGTTTTTGTGATTTTTGTGGACTGCTACTTCTATCTGCAACAGGGGGGCCATCCTCCCCCTGGGCCTGGCATGGCCTCATTGTACAGATGTTTCCATATTTTGAGGATTCTACACTATCATTTCTTCCAGTTCTGGCACCAGTGCACCTACCAGGATTGGCCACTTTTTTATCCTGGGTCTTGTGCACACAGCTATCTTTTTTAATTTTTGACACACTTCTATCCATGATATATGCTATATAAATACATCCCAGGATTCATGAAGCTCGGCGCAAGGACGATGTTAGCCTTGCGCTGACTGTGCAGTGTAGAGATGGCGCAGCAGCACCACATGCATATTAATGAAGGCGCAATGACATAACGGCCACATGCATAGGAAACGAATACGAGTGCAGGGGGCGTGTCCAAGCTCTGCATGGAGGCATGATCATGTTGGCTGCATACGCGCAACCTAAAATGCTAACTAATACAGCCTGCCTCTAATAGTAATCACACCTGTCAGTGTCCGTGGATACTGAAACGTATGCAAAGCATGCAAGACAGTTTTGCGAACACAAAAATAAGAAGCAAACACAAATGCACGTAGCTGAATATTGAGTCCTCATCCCTTGAACAAATGACATTTAAAACCCCTTGCCCGTATTCCATTGTAGTGTCGATAGTTATAACAAGTGGAAGCGAAATGCATCGTGTTAGTGCACCGCCAATAGCTAAGCCTAGCCCAATGGTCAGGGTTACCACTTGTCCCACATTGTGAGGGACATTCCCCCACTGGGCAGTTGTGTCCATACCAAAACTATTATAAATGCAAAATGTCCTGTGATCGTAGGACATAATTAAGTCCCAAACCTTATGTAATAGTCACATACAATACTTATGTCTGTATGTAAAATACCTACTTGTTACAAGAAACAGAATAAGCAAGTAAACAAAACAGAAGAAGCAGCTAAACTCCTACAACAATAAGCTTACATTTAGGCATAAAACAAAAGTACTATCCTTTGTACTGACCATGGGTATGTGTTGGCCTGTAAAATATGATGTGTGTCCCGAATATATCCCATCCTGCCAATATAAAAGGTGGCAACCCTACCAATGGTCAGAGCATTCACCCAAAATCTGCCCATTCATGGTCCAAGGCGTCCTTGTCAGGATGGGCCAAAGATGAACGGGTATTACCCGGGTCTACCTACCATGTCATGAAAGATAAGTATTTGTGTGTACCTATGTGCATGATGTACAGCATGTGCAAGGTGAAAAATGCTAAGGTAGTCCTCACAAACATACAGGTACCAGAGATATGTAGTGTATGCAATGTGTTCCCTTGACCATGCCATGGGCCATCAACCAGAGAAGGGATGGCTGGAGTGTGTGGAATATGAGGATGGGGGGACGGGTAATGTAATAATTCATCAAGGGGAGACTGTGTTGGATGCACAATAGGTGAACTGAAGGTGTACGAAGGAGCAGTGGGTGAATCAGAAAGAAACACAAAGAACAAACATACACATCTGCAATACAACCTGACAGGCCATATTGTAGAACACAATCCCACAAACATATGAATATTAAAATGTGCAATACACATGTACAGAAACATCACCGGCACATACCCACATAATGGTCTGGCCTGAACTGAGCCATCCAACCACAACATACCTGGATGCATAATTGAATACCCATCATCCCCTCTACAGCAAACAACCCCCCCTACTCCTGAACATCCACCAAATCCAGCCATACTCGGGCTGCTAGTTTGGTGCAGCCATATCTGCACATAGTGACCACTACTCATATCTAGTAGGCAGTCTCACCCTAGGCAGTCTCAGGATTGAAAACTATGTATCCCTTGCATGGCAGTCTCAGGATTGCAAACTATGTATCCCTTGCATGTATAACCCTATCACATTTTCGTAAATCTAAAAATATCGAAGTTTATTGGTCTGTTTGATTTTTGGACATCCCTCATGGGATAAGTATCCTGTGTAAACATCAGACTTGGTGTCACGACATGATGTCCAGTCCTGTAGACATCTGGACACAAGTTGTATGTGCAGTAGTGATTCACAAGACTGCACAGCCTCCAGACAGTCATGCAGAACCTACTACCTGGGATTAAACACCTGACCGTGATGCACGTCTCCCCACATGCATTATCGAGAATATATACTTTACACATTCTCATAGTGGCAGTTGGATATAGGGTCATTAAGGCGCTGACATGAGCAGGGTACCTCTTGTCCCACTTTGTGAGGGACAGTTCCTGTTTGGGCAGGTGTGTCCTGACCAAAAATAATACAATGGCAAATGTCCTGTTATTTTAGGAAATAATTATGTACCATATTTCATGTAACAGTTGCATAAAACAGTTATTTCTGTATTTAAAATATGTGAATTTTACAAGAAACAATAAGCAACTAAACTGCTACAAGAATAAGCTCTGATCTAGGAAAATAAGAAAAGTTCTAAACCCTGTACTGACCGTGGGTATGTGTCGGCCTATACCCGGAAGACCATATGAACACCCTGACAATCAAAAACACATATGTGCCAGGACTATAGGATGTAGAGGTCTGAATATCCTCGGAGTGAGTCAACATGCAGCAGAAGTCCAGAGCAGTAGGGAATAGGGAATGACACATGTGTAGTAGTGTGTTTTTCCCAACAGGTAAATGGATGCCTGCTGCATAAGTGAAGTGATGAAGCATGTGTCCGGGTAACTATGCACCATGGGTATACATATAAATGAGGCAGAACACCAATAGTGTAGTGGTTAGAGCATCTGCCTAACAAAAAGGCATTCACGGTTCAAGGTCGACAATAGCACATATCATTTTCCTTGTGGAATTAATGTTGCTCTGCTGTAAAGCCGACATTTAAACATGTAAAGGTGAATATGTGTACCGCATGGTACTATTAACCAGTTCCTTTCAATCAAAGTGGTATTGTCATAACGTATAAGGCACAGATAAGCATAAATAAGTGACAGTAAACATATGCAACGCATAGTAAGTATAGGCGAGTGCACCTGCGCGGGTGTAAGCGGCTCTCAGCATAGGAAATGTATGTACAGATATAATATATATATATATATATATATATATATATATATATATATATATATATATATATATATATATATATAAAGAATGGACATTGTAACAGTAAAGCATACACAAGGGATGTGAAGGGAATCAAGAGCAATGTTGGTATTGTAAAGTGCTTTCAGTGTATGTCATAAAAAGCTGCCTAGGAGTGAGCAGAGCACCGCTACTCATACCACAGGCAGGGTATTACCACTTGGAGTAGCATCATTGACATGCTAGGTCTACTTTACACACAGGCAGAATGTAGTCCCATGCTGGGACCTCCAAAAATTGGAAAGCGCAAATGGATGTATTCCATAACACCAGGAAAGGCATGTATGTGCAAATATACATGGTGGGAAACCCTGTGAATACACAATGCGGGACAGAATGTGTGTAGGGCCCCAAAAGCTCTGGAGAGGGAAATGTGTAAATGTGTGTCATGGCTGCGATAACAAGTGGATAATGGATGTTACGCCTGTAAATTTAACATGGGTGGGGTGGAGGAACTATGGGTATGCAATTATGGATCCAGGCGTTCCAGGGTTGGATGGGCCGGTTCTAATGGTCTGCCCCGTGGAGGTCAGCTAGGTTGTAATAGGTATACATGCATACTCACATGCAGACAACAATATATGTTGACGTACAAATTCTGTAACACATGCATTCCATTTGTTGACATAAATAATAGGAATGTGCCCATGCAAACATTGACAGTTCATGGAATAATAGGCTGTGCAGAAGAGGGATGGGTCAAATCACACTATCACATTCCAATTACCATCAGTAATCCCTACATGAACATATAGCGACATCTGTCCACTGTATAATGTGCTACATATCGATTACAAGATAACTGGAGTGTGTCGGCGTTATAATGAATAATGCACTAGTATGCTGGTGAAGCTTATAAACACCATTATGCATGTGTAAGCGCATATGAGCAGGGAATGTATTGACACACTGATGTACATAGATATATATATATATATATATATATATATATATATATATATGCATATACATATACATACATATATATATATATATATATATATATATATAACAGCAAGATATGAATATACATATATGAATACATATGCATATATGTCTGTATATATTAATGTAAATATATTAATGTAAATATATATATATATATATATATATATATATATATATATATATATATATATATATATATATATATATATACATGTCACAGTAAATATACACATGTATATACCTAGGTTATGTTACAGCAGTTATGGGTAACATGTTTAGACCGGGTATATGTTGGTGGGAGGTCCACTCAACAAACGTCTACTTATCACCCACCTCAACTAGGCAGGTGTGACATACAGACATGGAATAAAGGTAAATACAACACTGGTTCCCAGACCACCGGCAGGAAACTACCAGTGGGAGAGATCTACAAGGTCTACACTTTAAACATGGACAGTGGTATCCCTTGCGGGACACCAAACATTTGGTACCTTTCAGCCATTATGACCAGGATGTAGCTGTACACGGAAGAGTAGGTTGTGCAAGCCTCATAACACATGGGTTGACACAATGTACGATATGTGTCCCGACACAGGGAGAGTGGACAATGTGTAGGATTGTGTTCATATCCCACCTGCGTCCACCTGTGCCCACAGTAAGGATGAGTGCTGTAGAGTAGTGGCAGGTGGGGGAGCTATGGGTATGTGATTATGGGGCTAGGCGTGCATGTGTTGGCTGGCAGACACATATTAGGACCACCCCGTGGGTGTAAGTAATATTCCAATGTGGGTATAGCAGACGCACATACCCGCCAAACTATAAGAGCACATCTACTGGACAGTCCGTAAACCATTGGGGGAATACATAGGGACCATATCATTGAACTGTCTCCAATTACCAGGGACGTCCGTGATTATGAATCAGTATCCTAACACAGTCTCAACTAAACCATCCTAGAACTAGTGATATTAAGAGGAAACGTGGCGGAATACACATAATGAATAATGACATGTAAGAGTCATAAACTGCATTCACCTCAGAAAATGTGTATGAATACATATGTGCTCTGTGTCCGTCAATGTGTCAGGTTAATAGCACCAACCTTCTAAATGTGTCCCTGAGCTTGTTATGCAGTGTCTCTGATTCAGTGTGTTTATTCTTCCCCATTCATATGAGAAGTCTGATAGTAAGAGAAAGTGCATGTTCCGCCGACTACCTTAGAAGATTGATAGAATAAAAGGTATGAGGTTACCACCTGTCCACGTTTGCAAGGAACACTCCCCTGTGGACAGTTGTGTCCTGCATAATAACTGTAATTAAGGCAAATGTCCTGTGATTTAGGGCAAAGACTCCCTATATTGTCTGTAGTAGTAGCATAAAACAATTATGTTCCTCTGAAACATATAAATGTTACAGATAACAGTATAAGCAACTATAATGCTACAAGAGTATCCTTTTATTTAGGTGAAACAGTGAAGTACACCCCTTTCTACTGGCTGTGGGTGTGTTGCCCTGCAAAGTCTGACGTCTGTATATACAGATCCTATAGGGTTGCCACTTTTCCAAAAGGCCAGAGTGGGACATATTCTGTAGAAATGTCAGACATTCCAGGACTAAACATACCTACAGCCGTGCATAGTACAGGATTACACTTATTTTCACAAATAAAAGCTTCATCTAGTTGCATGTGAATTGCTTATGCTACTTCACATAACATAGATGTGTCATATAAAAAATAACTGTTGTATGCAATCATTAATGAAACGTAGAATATAATAATGTCCTGTAATCTGGACATGTGCTATGCCTTGATTATTTTCACACTGTCCCTTGCAAAGTGGTATCATGACCCATCCAATGGATGTGGCTACCACAACCCAACTACTCATTTGTAATGCAGGGTCTCTGTTCCCATGTATCAAACAGACAGGAGCAGAGTGTATGCGGAACACACAAATATGATTAATTCACTGGACAGGCCGCTGATTCCGTACAGTCAAACACCATGCCGTCGCCTAATGGGCAGCTATTCCCGATACTGTAGTGATGTAGTCCAATGTGATAGGCATTACAAGGTGGGAGCAGATTGTAAGAGGAACACACAATTATGAATGATTCACCAGACAGGCCGCTGATTCCGTACATTCGAATGCCATGCAGTCGCCTAATGGGCAGCCATTCCCAATACTGTTGTCAGGAGTGGCCTTAGGTCAACTGGTACCCTAGGCAGAGGTCACAATGGCACCCCCCACCACACCACCCAGTGTCCCCATTCTGGTCTACCTACACCAAATAAATACTGGTACAGTGCACCCACTAAAGCAGTGCCCTAGGCGGATGCTTAGTTGGCCTATGCCTAAGGCCGGCTATGACTGTAGTCATGTAGTCCGTTGTAATAGGCATCACAAGGTATGCATAAGAGGAACACACAGATATGAATGAATCTCCAGCCACGCCGCTGATTCCATACAGGAGAATGTCATGCCATCACCTAATAGGCAGCCATTTCTGATACTGTATTCATGTATTCTGATGTAATAGGCATCACAAGGTGGGAGCACATTGTATGAGGTACACACACATATGATTGTGTCACTGGACAGGCTGCAGATTCCGTACAGCCGAACACAATGCCGTTGTCTAATGGGAGGCCAATCCCGATACTGGAGTCATGTAGTACGCTGTAATAGACATCACAAGGTAATATTGTGGTCCTCGATCAGACCCAGGGGTGTGAGTGACAGATGCAAGCACCAATGCCGGTGCATTAGCAAGTTCATGAATGAGCGGGTGTAAGCGTGTTTGGCTACCAGTATGCAAGTATTGGATTGGTTAAGCAATGTAGAGGCTCATCGAGCGTAAGAGGCTGTAACCAGAGGATATCATACAGCACAGTCATTCAACAGTATAGGAATGTATCCCATCATGTAGAAGTACATGCGAGTGTTTATGTCCAGCATATAGGCACATACATATATAGAGATGTATCAGGGGCATGCCATGTGGCAACAAAGCATTACAAATGAATGAAACAGGAAACACCAGCGACACCTGTATTATGTAGTGGTGTCGCTCTATGTGATCATAAGACTCCCTCAGACAGACAATAGTTGTACATTGGCCGTATACATCACTCTGTGCATGTAATGTGCATTAACACAACAGTACCTGTCCAATCATTATGTGTGAACAGTACCCCTGCAACGTGCAACATCATCATGATGATAAAGGTAAATGGGGTAACCATAGAGGGACCGGTGGTGTTATGTGTACAATGGGGTCATCCTCCTCACATATACCTGAACCATGTAGGAGTGATGTGCATAGCAGGACCGTGCTCCTGAGGGGCAGTGGTGAGGATAACAGTAGTATGTTATGATGCATAATACAAGGGTTTCATGTGTCCAGTGAGCACATGTGTGTAATGGACAGCTATGTACAGGGCAGATGGTGTCCTAGGAGCCGAATGGCCTTATGTGTCCATAGGTGAGGGTCAGATGTTGGGGAAGGAGTGTAGGTATGGCCGTGGAGGATAGGTAGGAGCACAGAAATTACAGCATACAGGGTCGGTATATGACACGTGGTGGGGGGTACACCCTGGATGGGGATGGGTCTTTGACATTTAAAAGTTCATGGGAACAGTGGGATGGAGGTCTCCAGCCATGGGAAACTGCCACTGCACCTACACAGATGCAAAGGAGGCAGTGCTGTGGACTGTCCAGGACAGGCAGCATCACCCTGTAAATGTGACACTTCGCCCCTGAACTGGCGTATCTAGCTTCGTAACCCCTTAGGAAGCCACCTACGAAACATGTCCAGGACCGCACGACAGCAGATATGTACCTGTCTGTTCCCACTCCCAAGGGGGACATGCTCCATCCTCAGTGGTGGAGCCACCAGAAGGTGGTGCATAGCCAGCAGAGGTTGATGTTAATGGCTGGGCCCCTTATGTGCTAGTGCCTTGTGTCATGTGCTAGTACCCTGTGCCATGATCAGCTGAAGTGGGACAGAAGGATCTGCCAGGACCTACCAACCCATTCGGCCTATGGTGTTGTGTTTTAAACACACATATGGCTTAGTAATAGACAACAGCATACAGGATTACCTATGACAGTATGCATAGATATCACCAGCAACCCAACAGATTGTATACATTTGCAGAGGGAGCACAACACATGCATATATACCGCATGGCAACTGTACAGTGTGTAGTAGACATGTGAATGCAGCTATGAACAGTTGCCCATCATTGGCTTGTCACTGGGAATCCCACAATGTGTTAGTCATACCACCGTCTCATGTGACACATGTCCAGTCAGGGATGCGATGGCAGTAACACATCCCTATCATCATGTACTGTCTGCAATCCCCACACCATGCTTCTGCTGTGCACAGAAGTGTGTTCAGTGTGTAACACAGGAGACAAATGGTTGTACACACTGACCTGTTCACAAATGGCCCTACAGATAGGGTTCCTTCATGAACAGAGTACTGTCATGTCTGTATTTTAACATGCAGAATAGCCATTACCACACACATGTTAAACAGACAGTAGTCTCAATGCAGCATAGCTACACTTACATGCTGGAGTTGTGTGGCACATCACCCTCCTGTCATTAGGCTATTTCCCACTGTTGAAAATGATTGAGGTACATCCAGATATCATCTGTGATGCCATGTCAGAACACCACATCCAGGTACCACCCACAGTGACTGTCATGGTCAGATAATAACATCTTTCCCTAGATAGTGTACTGTCTTTATCATGCGGATGGCTATGGAAACACCATCACAGCTGTACCACATGAAATCAGCTAGAGGAGGACTGAAATAGGTGCAGGGGCCATCACCAGACCATTTCCATCTGTTACAATACACATCCTGCTGCTGTGCAGGTGTACACCTTCACATACACCAGAGAGTGTGTGTGTGTGTGTGTGTGTGTGTGTGTGTGTGTGTGTGTGTGTGTGTGTGTGTGTGTGTGTGTGTGTGTGGGACAGGCAATGTACACCAGGGAAGGGCTTGGAGACTTCACCATAATCTGCCACACGCTGAATAGTACAGGGTCAAACCCCTGACTACTCATTACTATTACATGTGCATGACCTTACTACATGTGCCACAGAGGCACCGTGTTGCAGTGCTGTAAGAATGTGTGTAGGTGAGTAAGTGGCATCTGCAACAGATATAGTAGACATACATTAGGTGTGGCACACATGTCAGCCCACATGAACGGTTGCCATTGTCACAACAACCACACTCTAATGGACACGCATTGGCACCTTTGCCAGGGTGGCAAATACACACTGCAACTACTTGGTTTGCCACACCGCAGTAATGCACAGGACCACATGCACCACAGGGGATATCTGGAGGTTCAATGGGCTAGGCCATGTGAAAGTTCTTGACAACTGTTGGTATGCTAACGAGGTTTATACTGGGAGTGACTGTGGTTGGGAGCATCACAACCCACATGCAGACATAGGGTGCCAGTACTGTCATGCAGGTATGCATTGCTCCATGGGTGTGTAGTGTTTGGCTGTGCAAGATGGTTGTACAAGGCTGGGTGAGGGGTAATCCTTGCCATTGCATCACCTGACAAATGTGTGCAGTGCAGGGGTGTAGTGTCTGTAATGTCTCACACAGATGGGTACTGCAATATCTGGCCTGACATCCTGGTTACCAATGTGTAGGGCCATAGCTTTGCAATGCATAACATGTCTGTGTTTGATAGTCCTTCACATGGACATTGCCTGGGATGTGCATGTCCCACAATATGGTACAGTGACATGTGCAGGTGTACCTAGTTTGGCAGACACATGTAGTGCACACAGCCTGTTATACCCCGATATGCCAATACTGGCCTGGTGTGGCGAAACCTGCTTACAGTGAGCAGTTCGACCCTGCACCTGCATGTATGCAATGCACAGGTATTCCATGGTGTCAGTGGCATGGGTCCATACAGGGCACATGTGTACAGCATTGTCTGGCCTTAGTGGATCACATATGATGGCACCACATATGTTACAGCCATGAAGGCACAATGTCCGCATATATGTGCCAATTGCACCACTGTACAGGGTGCCATGTCCTCTGCAGGCCACTGCGGTCACACCATGCCTACTATCTGTTCTCAATGTGCATGTTACTAGCAACATAGTGGGATATCCTAGTCAAGGTTCTATGTGCATGCCACATGGGTGCGGGACATATACCCGGTGCTAATAGGGCTGCATACGTAGTTCACCAGCCCTTTTGCCAGATGTATGGGTATGGCTTGCCAACTCAGTGCCATGGTTGACTGACAGCTGTACTCCTCATGAGGTGGCCAATATGTCATAAGACGGATACTATATAAGAAAACCCACTCCTAAACATGTCCAATGGTAAGACAATCACAGCCACCTCTACACAGGCTCTGACAGACAAACACACACTTGCCATGTCCTGTATACAAACCCCTACCATATCACACTGCAGCAACATGTGTTTAGGGCATGCCCTACAGCAAATACTACAAAGCACTGTACTTGTCTCATGCAGGCAGACACACACACACTTGGCATGTCTGGGATTAGAACACCGACCTAACTACTTTACTACACTACAGCATTACGCAGTTACAGAATGCGCTACCAAGATTACTGGGACACAGCACTCCCAGAGGTGTATTTGTAGATGGGTGACATCATCAGCCTTGCTAACGGTGGGTATAAGAAATGTATGGCAAATGGGGAGACACACACACACACACACACACACACACACACACACACACACACACACACACACACAGAGCAAGTGTGGGAGTAGAACACTGACCTAACTACTTTATTACACTACAGCATTATGCAGTTACAGAACACGCTACCAAGATTACTGGGACACAGCCCTCCCAGAGGTGTATTTGTAGATGGGTGACATCATCGGCCTTGCTAACAGTGGGTATAAGAAATGTATGGAGTGTGGCCAGTCTAAAAGCAATTTAGAGTCCACCAGCAAATGGGGACAGACATACACACACACGCCAGTGTCAGGTACGGAACACCTGCCTATTTACAGATTACTATTACAATACTACATATATACGAATCGCGCCACACAGACCACACATGTCAAGGCTGTCATTATGAACATCTGGGAATGCGGACATCAACAGGGATGCTGGCAGTTAAGATGTACATACCTGTGAACCTGTGTGTTTAAAGTATGAATCCATCCTGACCTGGAGTATGCCCATCTGTGGAATGGACGACTACTACCACTATACAGGATTACAATGGCCATGCCCATACACAGAGGCACATAACCAACACAAGGTGTCATTGGGCATGCTCACACAGTAGCACAGCACTGTTCAGACTGCACTGTGTCCATCTACACAAGGATATACTGGGCATGCTCATACACTTAGTAGCACAGGGCTGTTCAGAATGCACTATGTGTCCATCTACACAAGGATATACTGGGCATGCTCATACACTTAGTAGCACAGGGGACATGCTCACACACTTAGTAGGAGAGGGCTGGTCGGAATGCACTACTATGTGTCCATCTACACAAGGATATACTGGGCATACTCATACTCCTATTAGCACAGGGCTGTCTGGGCTGCACTCTGATGCTAAACATGGAGGGCCACAGTGGCCATGCCATTACAGGTAGACATAAATAACACATTGTAATGGGCTCTGGTGTTGGTAGTTGTCATTGTTAGCATGAACGCTGCTCTACATATATTTGACACCAGTCTTTAACAAATCAGCTGCCATTCTGGGATGACATGGCTGACAGTAGGCAGGCCTTTGTCAAATATCACATTCATCCATGATACAAGGGAGTGTGGATATTACCCAATTCGCATCTGCCCACACAGTGCCATTCCAAGGCAAATGTCCTAAACACAGGTTAACTCCCATACACCTACAAGACAACTGCATTGTTTTCTTACGCTAACCAGTGCTAGCTGTGTAGAGTCCATATTCACAGCTGGCCACTGTAAATCCAACAATGGGGAGTACTGACATCTGTGCAGTGAGGAACACTTGGCTGATGTCTCTGTAGTGCACAATAGCACTACCACCATATACCTCAGAACCTAGCACTACCACCATATGCCTAAGAACCAGACATGTGGGCCACAACACAGGTACGGACCACTCCAGGTGGTGTACCCACATACATAAAGGCCACTCACATGTACTGACCAGTCCCCCCATGAAAGGCATCACAGATGAGCCATGTGCAGGATACAGTGTCACATGCTACATTCTAGGATGTAAACTGCAGATACCACCATGCCCTTGGACCACCACCACACAACCATACATGTATGACAGATGAGTATGCCACCATGTGATCCTTGACCTGTGTACTGTACTAAGCTCTACATCAACTGTAGACAGTATACATATACTGACACAGTTGCATCATGTGTTATGCAATGCAATGATACCACTGTCTGTGACCAGGTCAGCTGTACACATACCAAGGGCCCTCATTACTGTCCACCATTAGAAGATGTCTGTTGCTGTACATCAGTACACACCCTCATGTATGGATATGACATACATGTACCTGCCCTGGGTATGTACATGCCACACACACAACATACCTGTAAATAGCATAGCTGTTGTAGTCCTTTGTGCAAACAGGTGGCTACAGCCATTACACACATGCACATGGACTGTAGGTCCAGGGCAGCTGAATGCTAACAGTACATAAGGTGTGATATCAATGTTGACAGAGGTAACATCCCCTCTGTACTGGTCACCCATCATACCATACAACAGTCCATGTGTCATGTATGTTATTACACATTTCCGCCAATTGCAATGCCTACAAACATGACCAAATGTCAGGATTGTAGGACCTACACACCTGTACACATAGTGTTATGTGTTCAGATAACATGCGTGTGCAGTTGCTGATGTATGCAGGTGGCATCTATCCTAGTACATCATGCAGCTGCAATGCAGCCTCAACATTGCCAACTGTATATGGTGATATGCTGAATGTACAGAAAGATGTACCACAGGTATGGACAGATGTGTTGAAATAACTAAGTGGCGGGGCATCTTTGCAGATGGATGTTTGCTGTGGACAGCTCACAGGTGTGTCACAAGTGGTCCTACAATACCCTGTGTAACCGGTAAGCAATGGTTTCATTTATTGAAGGACATAACACACAACTTAGACAGTGGTCAGGGTGATAGCGAAGGTAAATCACTTGACACCTGTTAATAGATATGACATCCCTAGTGCATATATCAGCACTGTTGTCACAGGAAGTGTCAGTAGAGTTTGTAATCTGTGCAATACTGCTGTAAGTCTGATGTACATAACATGAGCTAGACAGGTCTGAGATTCACAGTACTGGCATGTGTGGTTGCGTGTGTGTCCATATTTGTCACGTATTTTGGGGAATACCTCTCAATTGTTACTCACTCTCCTGCACACTAGTGTACACATCTGTACAGACTGCAATGTATAAAACAGGACATAGGCAAGGGCGAGTATCTCACACATGTGAGGTATCTGTATGTGCATGACATAGGTGTATTAATTACTGAATGCCACAGTGTGTGTATGTAGGGCTGACTGGTCCCTGGGGTGAGGATGTATGTTACCATACTGAACTGATAGGACCTCTCCCACCATCCAGGCAATGCATTCAACTATCTGTGTTGATGTTGCTGATCTTAGGCCATACTGACTACCTGTACATGTGCATTCTCTGTGGCACATCATGTAGGTGCACAGTACTGTAATGATGATTTGCACATAGGCAGGGGTCCTGAGCACACCAGAAGCAACTGTGTGTGAGTGTGTGTTACAGTGTCGGTGAAGCCATGAGTGTGTGTGTGTGTGTGTGTGTGTGTGTGTGTGTGTGTGTGTGTGTGTGTGTGGGTGTGTGTGGGTGTGCGTGTGTGTGTGGGTGTTACAGTGTCACTGAATACATGTGTGTCAATACCTAAGTGTGTGGGTGCAGTTGTGTGTTGGCATCCTGTCATGGGAATGTATATTACTGATTCCCATTGAGGCATCACACTTCCCACTGGCCTCTACCTTGTAATCAGCTAGACCACTCTCTTACCTCACCACTTCATGTAAATGTACCTGTGATGTCACGCTTTATGGATGTCACATCTGTGGCCATAGTAGCTTAATACACAGCTATCATGTTCTTGGAATGGTAGACGTGTTTGCAATGTGGGACATCCTCACTGGTATGTGGCAGCTACACGGTGCATGCTGGTATATTCATACATACCTGTGAGTAGTCCACATTGACATATGGGACACTTAACTGCAAACACTGACATCCACCGGCATGTGCAATTAGACCTGAAGAAGGACAGCAGAACAACATTACCAACATGCATTTGCTGTTGTTACACAAGACACATACTGTTAACAATATTGTACACCTGTACTACATGGTATATCTGCTGACTGACAACAGTCCTCAACATTTGTAAACTACACATCATCCTAGTCTGTTCACCTTGTGCATCAGACCATATGAGCATGTCCCTGCACCGATGGTGTGTGTGTCAGGGATGCGGCACAGGCATCATCATATGCACAGGGTGTTAATGTTTGCCAGAGGCGTAGGCTGCACCACTGGAAGACATCATGTGTGTGGGTTTGGGCCTTTGATCTAATTGGGCATGAGTGGATGTTATGCATGTGTGTGTTGTGGTGCCCTACATATGTGTCCAGTGTGTGCGTGTATGTCTGCACACATTTCTCCCGTGTGTCTGGCCTACACAGGGGTATTACTGACAGCTGCAGACTGTACAGGTGAGGTATTACAGTTCACGGTGTCCGGCCACAGACATGTGACCTGTGCCTGCCAGGGGTCGCATGGGCACTACCAGACAAAGGTACAGATTAGGTACTGTCTGATGTCACTAGTCCACTGGAACTTTGTCCCTGTTGGGACCATCCCAGGCCACGTGCATGTGGCCTGCTGTGTCGTGGTGTGGACAGCACAGCACCAGATGCACTGCTGCTGCTACCGCCACTATGGGAGCAGGCATGTGAGGTAGTTCATACACGTAGACCTGACACAGGTGATGTAGCAGACCTACATCCACGTGTCCGATGCCTCACTCCTACCAGATGCTCCAACACAGACAGTTCATGTTCGCAGATTGTCATGTCACAGTCAAGGACTCCAACCATGTCACCCAACTGTCTGTCCAAAGCATCAGCAATCTGCTGTTGAGCATTTACCATTGCCTGGATGCTGTTGTTTAAAGAATGGACAGCAGCCCTCTGTAGCCTCTGATCTTCTCTGCTGTGCCATTGAGCACGTTCCTGTGCCTCCATTACAGCCTGAAACATGTGTCTGGTGACACCAGCTGCTGTGCTCTGTCATGCAGGAGCATATTGGCCAGAGGTCCTCCTATGAGCAGCACTGGCCACGTGCCTGTGTGGGGCCCCACCAGTAGTTTGGCTGACACCATGGTATGCAGGCACACCATCCATAGCCCCCACACTTTCCTGTTCTAAGCTATAATGTGCCAACTGTCCTTCCTCTATGGCCACTGGTGATGGGGTATGTGCAGGTATGGGATCTGTGTGCGGGGATGAGGTGGATATAGATGGAATGGCAACCAATGGCACAGTTTCAGCCCCTGACAACTCAGCCTGTGACCCAATCATACGTTCATCATCACTGCTAGAGTTTGTGGGGACATTGGCATCTGATGTACCGCAGGAGGGCAATGCACCTACATCACCTGTGAGGGCAGACAAGAATTGTACATTATAATCTATACAATAGATGCACACAGATGCATGTGATATGACAAAAGGCATGCAACATGTATGTGATACGGCAGATGACATGCAGCGTAGACAATAATAGTGGCAGTTATCATACATACCTAGGTTTCACACAGCATGCATGTGTGATAGCAGATGGCATGCAAATTACACAATCATAGTAGTGGTTAGCATACATCCCTGTGTTACACCATGTGGACCAGCACAGGCTAACAGTACACCTGCCTGATGTGTGGCATATGACCTTGATAATCACATGTAGTATGACGTGTGATCTGCTGATGTGTGCAATGACATGCATACATGTTTAACACAATGGTGTCCTGTCAAATATACAGTAGGGCAATGGTGTACCAATTCAGTGTTGTCTGTCCACCCTGCAGATATACTGCAAATTTAGCTGATGTGCATGGCCATTGCAGGGAATCATGAGGAGTCTCTAGTGCTATACAGCGTGAGTTACAGACAGGGTTCATAGCCATGACTGCTTTCAGATACAATACATATATACTGTGGAATGTGACCCACGTCACTGAGGTGTATACACACTAAACCGTGATGTGGAAGTTGTGACACAGGTCACTGATGTGTATACAGATGACACCCTTGCATATCTGCAACCATATTGCTGCAGCCTGGCAACTGTGGGCAGACATGGTGAACACATAGGTACACCATGTCCCACATGACATCTGTGTACCACACACACACACACACACACACACACACACACACACACACACACACACACACACATACACACACACACACACACACACACACACACACACACACACACACACACACACACACATACAAGGAGCTAGTATGGCATTTATGTCCATCACCAGCAACGGGAATGTACTATATCTGTGGCCTGATATGGATACTGTACAGGTAACTGCTGTCATGTTGCAACACCCTCAAGATGTTCAACATATCCTATGTGGTGACAAACACGAAACCAAGAACCAACAGAAAACTTGACAGAAATTCCAAAAAATGCTGACAGTCCTGTACTCAAAAACTTTTATTCGGGAAACCACAACAGTTAAGCGCTTTCATCAGCAACCACAGGCTGACTTCATCAGAACTGAAATAAAACAGAAACATGTTTCATTTATAGCATAAAAGCATCACCTGATTCAGTTAAACAATCACGTAAATAGTTCTATATGCTTAAAGTGCCAAGTGTAATAAAAAATGCCATAGCCATAAAAAAACAACATTGTATATAAACAGAAACAACTCTACACCCTAAAAATAACTTGATCTAAAATTAGCAGTAGGTAATAAAATAGGAAATTAATATATTAAAAATTGAACAACTTTAAATTTTATATGCTCGCAATTTAAGTAGGCTAGTTACATTTGTTGCATCGTTCAAGCCAGGGAAAGTAGTGGCGTCTAATTTAATCTGCCAAAACAATTTTCTAAAATCAAGATAATCTTCCCATGGTCCACCCCTAGGGTTCTATGGGACTTTTTCAATGACACAAAATCTAAAATCATGTCCAGGGTTTTTATTGATGTGTTTGAATAAAGCACTAGTGTTGTTCTGGGTTCTTATGACCCTAAGATGTTCGTATACCCTGTCTTTAAAGTGCCTTTTGGTTTTACCAATGTAGAACCCCTTGCAATTAATACACAAAGCTGCATAAATAACTCCCACAGTGCTGCAAGAAAATCTACCCTTGGACTTAATAACTGTGTGGTTAATAATAATCTTGTCTGTGTTCAGAATGCAAGAACATTGTGAACAAAACCAACACTTCCTGGTGCCTAACCCACCATTACTTGTAATGGGATGCAATTCCCTCTCCAGTAAATTTTTGATGGTAACCCCTCTCTTATAAACAACCCTAGGGTATATACCAACCTTACTCAAGATAGTATCTTGAACATAAAAAATTCTCCAATACCTCTTTAAAAATTACTATTTACTTGATTGTTTAATTGAATCAGGTGATGTTTTTATGCTATAAATTAAACATGTTTTTTTTTATTTCAGTTCTGATGAAGTCAGCCTGTGGTTGCTGATGAAAGCACTTAACTGTTGTGGTTTCCCGAATAAAAGTTTTTGAGTACAGGACTGTCAGCATTTTTTTTGGATTTACATGCTATGTTGTGGTTTGATGTTATGCCTACAGAACATGTGCACAGGCCTGTAGGATGTCTAGCGTTCCACATCTACATTATGACCATTATACAAAGGCCATGGCCGAACCATGTGTAGCCATTGTATGACAGGGTGTACACACAAGCACAACACTTCTAGTGTGTGTGTGTTGCTCCATGTCTCTGTCCATCCTCCATGGCCATGTGTGTACATGTGTTGTCCAAATTATAGTGATGGGCATCTATTTCACTTGTCTGTGTTGTCCCATATGACATATATGCTCCACTGACAACAGGGTTATGCAGATAAAGGGTGGTATGTGGCATATGTTTTCAGGTTAGGTAGGCAGTGTAGCAGCCAGGCCAGTAGACGTCATGGACATGTCAAGATAGCACATCACATTGTGTGACATTCATAGCAGGGCTATGATCCACACCGGTGAAACCTGTGTGCTGGCCATACTCCAGCCACTGTGTAGTACTGTTTGTATTCACCACATGTGTAGATCAGATCTGTTGTACGTTCCTAAAGTGAACAGCACCTCCACCATTGTATGCACAGCTGTCAACACATCTGGCAATAAAGTTTGTGAGGATTCATGTCGGTGAGATGATTCACATAGTTTGCAAGTGTGGCACATGGATAGTCATTGTGATGCATTGCAAATCCAACCTGTATATTGTGACAGGATCATACATTATGTGTACATATTGTGAATGGCCACATGACAGATAGATTTGTGCATTACAGTTCCTGATAAATAATAACACTCTCACCTGCAATGAGCTGCTGTCGCCGCGGAACACCAGAGGTACATAAATAGGAGCAACACAGCAGTATGAGCATAAACCACCCCTGTATAAAGGCTACAGGGTGCAATGTGCATAACATATACACCAGTACATTAGTCTATACTATGGTGTATGCACATGTACGCATACATAGAGTAACATACTATAGTATGTGGCATGTGTGTATACATGCCTTGCATATGATGTTACATTACATATTGTACAGTGACACTTGCAGCTATATGGAATATAGTTGTTATAGGTGCAGTACTGACTTACCAGGCAACTCTAGGCTCAGTAGTTGAGAGACACCCACCTCCACAATATCGGCTAAGGCTTGTAGATGTGGTTCTGCAGGTGTCCCCAAGTTGGCCAGTAGCTCCTCGGTACATGTGAGTGGGGGCTGGGTTGGTGGTCCACCACCTGTTGCACCTTGTTCCCTGGCAATTGCATTTGCATGCTGTTTCACCCATCTAATGAGGTCTGTACAGTGTCTGCACACCTGCTGGTATGTGTGGCTTTGGCCACCCACATCATTAACCCTCCTGCGAAGTTCCATCCACAGGGCATCCCACTGCTGTGCATCCTGTGGCACATGGCTGAACAGGATGTTGTGATTATCGAGTAGGTATGGGATGAGGGCCTCATCCTCCAAGCATGTAAAAGGGAGAAGCCTTGCACGTGGCATACCTGGAAGACATAATGATGAAGAAAGGCACAGTACCTCAGATACATACAGAGTTACAGCTGAACATACATGTGTATCGCATTACTTCAGTTTAAATAGTTGTATTTGCAAAATACATGACACTGACATGTTTATGTCACACACATGTGACACTCAATGTTGAGTGGATATTATCACCATATATGTGTGTGTGTCACCTGATTACATTGCTCATACTCCATATGGTTGCTGTCTTGATGTGGGCATGTCTGTTTGCCTGTACTGGTGTTCCTACCTATCAGCACATGGCTGGATGTGTCCGCAATGCAGTTGACCTTGATGCAGTGTATATGTCACATATAAGGACTTACACTGCCTTAACAGACATGACCTATGACCTTGCAGACATGCTCACATAAGGTTTTACATGTATGTGTTATGCCGTATACATCTACATGGCACTGTACAGTGATTCAGCTTCCTGCCATGTGTCACCTGTGTTGCACAAGTGATACACATGGGGCACTGGCTAGCCAGATGGTATTTGCAGGGATGGATATCAACTATGGCATGTACAGTCAAAGTCAACTAGTGGGCTATATGCCATGGGCCATGTATGGATCTAGGATGAAAGGTTACCTGGCATTAGCTGGCATGCGGGTCTGTGGGGCCAGGCGGAGGAGTGCCACATTACTGATCCACAGGGTTAATGATACATATACCATGCATTACCATGCGGTCATCACACCATGCTTGAGAGGGAAGTGATGTGCAGCTTTGACGGACAGGAATGCATAGTATGTCAGGACTATGTCAAGTGTATGGGAAAAGGATCTGTCCAGCATGTGGTAGGTGGATGTCCATGAAGTATGTGTTTGAGATCAGGATGAGTACATGTAGCATGTCTGACATCACTTGATTGGACATGGATTTATTCAGGGTATGCATCATGCTACATAGTGGAGTTGGGGGATGGGAAGGCTGGTGTAGGCCATCTGCACATGGCCAATGCACCTTAAAGGAAATATGTGATCTGATATGGGTCACTTGAGTGGTCTGTATGCCTGGACAATGATCTCTATATTCATGAATGGCACCCTATTATTATTAGGGTTGCCACATATGACTCCCTGACAGGTGTGGTGACATAGCTATCACAGGAAAGACAACTGCCCAGCTGCATCCCTCATACACAAGTGCCCATTATGATGACTGCTGCCTAGGTGGTAGTTCATGGGAACAGGGTTATTAACATAGGGGTGACAATGTGAGTCAGCTATTGCTCCTAGATCATAGTCATTTGCATACTTCAATAGGCAGATGCCTTCTGTTTGTCTGTAAGGTATGGACTACAATGAGGGAGAATAGAATTCATTAACCCTGACATACTGTAGCTGCCACTGTGTGTGTAATGATCACATATTATTCAGACACCTTCTGTAGTGTTGTTTCTGCCAGCAGTCCTGTTGCTAAACTCTCCTATGACATAGGAATATACATCTAGTATACCGAGTGTAGGTGGTACACAGTAAGGGTGATGGTGTCCTATGACCTGGCAAGGTTATGATATGCAGTGTGACATCAACCATACTGGCATCTATATCTGTACTGCTGACATCACTTAAGTGATCATGGTTCATGGCCTCCCAAACCAGACTCAGTAGGGTAGTAGTGCAGTATTTCCCATTATCAGGTTGTCTCCCCCTTTGTTGGGTTGTGATACCTGTTGGTGTGCACCATTCAGTGTGCACACAACCTGACATGGAGCTATGTTTTACATGATGTGTACGTGGAGTGCATCTTGTTTCGCTATATGTTTATGATACAACCTGTGATGTGGGCAGGTCCCATGCAGACTGAGTGCAGTTTGTACCTGCATAGTTGTGGGTACAGGGGCCCTGTGGTGCACATGGATATGTGCTTGTGTACCTGTTGGGGGGAGGGGGCCATGTTTTTATATTATCCAAGACCCTATCTGGATTGCTTATTCATGCTATGCACTTGTTCAGGACTTGTAAACAGTACGTAAGCTAATGATTACTATAGCACTCAATCTTCCACATCACCTACAGGTAAGGGTGAACAGGCTTTGTACATACTTTTCTCACTTGCGTAGAGTAATGTAGCTGTTGCACTCACTTTCTTCACTTATCTAGGTGAATGTCATTCTATATTCAGGCATGTCCAAGAGATAACTGCCAGTGTTCTCACCTGTCTATCTGATGAATCTGGACATCTTGAGGCAATGTACACATTGCCTCATGTACACAGACAAGTCTCTCCGCCTACCACCCAACACTACAACCTGTGAGAGATGCACTCATCTAGCCAAACTGGAGGTAAAGGTCTCTCCAACCAAGCCTGACCCTGACTGTCATGTGGAGAAGGTACACAGTCGTACAACACCACACTCATCACATAAGCCTCACTGTATCTACCCCACCATTAACTGGGAAAACTACTTGTGTACCAACACATTAGCTCAATGGTTTCTGGAATTCATAAACATTAATGCCCTGACTCAACATATCCACACACCCACCAGGGGCAACAATATCCTAGACCTAGTCATTACCAACATGAGTGACTGGTGCTCCACACGTGAAGCCAACTCCTCGTTGGTCCAATCAGACCATGTGCTGAACATCGTTGATACCCACATCCCACACCTAGCCCCCATTAAGCGAACCACAGTATAATATGTCTACAAGGCCAACTACATGCTTATTTAGGCAGACGTGGTGGACATCATGACACCCATGCAGATGGACAGTACTGTTACAACTGCTGAATCCTACACAAATGCACTCTATAAGCACTTACAGGAGTGCATGGCTTGTGCTATCCCAAACAGAACCAGGATGCTATACTCATAATTAACTAAACCAATCTGATGGTCCCTGCCATAAACATATTGTACTACAGGAGGAAGACACTGTTGTGAATTAGAGTACAATACCATGCATGGAGGAGATCCCAGGCCAGCTTCAGTAAGAAGCTGAGATCCCTTATACGATCCTCCAAAGCTAGCTATGAAAACTTTAATGCAACTAATACCAACAACAACCACAAAGCCCCGATGTCAACAACCAAATCTGCTCTGAGTTACAGCACAAAGGCACGAACATTACAGAAACAATGGATATTGGCAACATCCTGGCAGATCTCTCTCAAAGCTGCACACTCTGAAGGCAATATCACAGCATCCATGGGACTGGGCAATATCCCAGGCTGCGTTTTACACAAACTTTGGATCGTACTGTCTCCTTACCTATGCACCATGTTTAATATGGCCTGAATGGCACACAGCAACAGTTATCCCACTCCACAAAGGTGATGCCACAATGGACCATGGGACCTATTTCCCTATAGGCCTGACTAGCCTGGTCTGCAAGGCCATGGTGCACATCATGGATCACTGTCAGAGACATTGGATACCTCCCAACCTTTGACCCCTCCCTGTTTGGCATTGTTAAGGCTGGACCATGCCTCCTAAACCTGGTGGGCTTCTTAGAGACAGTTACTAAGGCATTAGATGAGGGTAAGGAGGTCCACACAGCCTACCTAGATCTCTCATAGGCTTTCAACACCATTCTTCTTTCTGGTATTATCAACAAATCTGTCCGCCTGAAAATTAACCCCTATGTCATGTGATAGTTTGCAAAGTGGCTCATGGACAGAACACACACAGTAGGAGTTGCATACCCTAGGTTTGACTGTATACCAGTTACAACTGCTGTCCCCCAGGGCTCAGTCCTAGGACCCCTCATGTTCGGTATATACTTCTCTGAAGTACAGACAAGCACAGGACAGCTTTGGCTGAAAAGGTTTGCAAGACGACTGCAAACTAGGGGACATCATTCTTTCCCCAGCTGTTACAGACACCCTCTGGAAGGGTCGCACTTAGATGGATACCTGGTGTTAATATCATGGCGTCAAGCTGAATGCCTAAAAGTGCATAGTCATACCCTTTGGATATAACTAGTTACCCGTGGACTACCACATAAATGCTAGTCCCCTACATACAAAAAAGGTGATACAGGATTCAGAAACACCAGTAGATAGCAATCTCTCCTTCGATACCCATACTGACAAGGTGGTTAGAATATCCTTCTACATGGCCCCCCTAATCTCTAATGGGTTCGCATCCAGATCAGAGGGGCCATTGTGGCTCTACACATGTCATATCAGACCCATTAAAGGATACAACACCCCATTTGGGATATACCTTACAAGACAACTGCAACAGCTTGGAAGACCAAACCAGTACCACACCAAGAGGATTACTGACCTCAAACAGATGACCTATGCAGCCCAACCTACGAAACTCCAGCTGTACTCAATTGCATACCGCATACTCACAGGTGATCTTTGCTTGACATACAAGGCCCATATCCAACCCAGTATTGCTGGATATGCTCCACCTAAACAGAAGCCCCTGAGAGCTACATGCTCTAGAGATATACACCTAACCACAATGATAAGTAGGACGTGCTGAACAGATAGATTCCTGACCCGGACACTCTCTATGCTTTGAAACGTGATTCCAATGTAAATCAGGCAGGGCCCCTCATGAGCACTCTTCCAGGGAAACATCGCCGTGTGGATGGGAAAAAGACATGTACCCGGGGATCACTGCAGTGGCTCTGCTGGACAGAGGCACATGGAACTATTGGCTCTGCCATTCAGAGGCACAGGGAACCAACCTATGGGGGTGGCAAAAACAACATACTCTAGCTAGGCTTACAGGTACCCTTGGTAAGACAGCCTAGTACCTACCTTTGTGCATATTACATGTCTTATGTGCATGGATAGTTAAATAGCTCTTCCATTTTACTTTGCTATCATGCTGATAAACTGTCGGCTCACTAAAAGATATATGTATCCTGCTATTGTGTATTGTAAATGCTGATTGACATAACTCATGTTACCCTACCATTACAGTAATGCCATGTAGCTTGTAATACATATATGCCTACAATACTGTGCATTACACAGTTATTGGCACAATATCCCACAATGCAAAACATACTTGCAAAGTGACTCAATCTTCCACATGTTATTCTCTGTATTACACCTATACATATGGCTACAGTTACAATATATCAACATATACTATCCCCTGTTATAGCACATACTTGTTGGACCAACCCTGCTACTAACATCGGCTGGTGAGGAGTATTTCTGTTCAAAGCCCTTATATAGCATCTCTTGTGGTGTATGCGGTGTTTGCCTTGTGACCTACAGCAGTACACACAAATACTACAAGCGGTACTATGCTCAATAATACATCACTACAAGATAACTGTTTCCACTATATAGATTTAGTGCACTTTAAATACTACAGAAAGATACTACATACACAGACATAATGGCTGTTCTACATACCTTATTAGTAACCCGAGGTATTGTTAACTGTTGATTCAATCCTTTTCTGTTTGTGTTTCAATGTTCTTTGTAACGTTCTGCTGGTATATATGGATGGTTTGAATGTGTGATGACATATCCTTTTCTAGTTACATATTGGTAACATGTGATATCCTGTCCATCAATTGCTGTTCCAAAGTAGTTAATTGGATGCACATCAGCTGTGCAGCTACTCCATTAGCCGATACCATGGCAACAGTGGTGTATAAGTGAGTACTCCTTTTAGCGTTGCCCATTCGCCTTACTTTCGAGGGAGACGGCCTAGATGTGTTATTGCAATATATTTCAGCAGCTATATGGAGACACATAGAGATATATTAGCGTCATGACTCTCATGGAATGTGTGTAATGGCTAGATGATTTAGTTCTACATGTGAGTACAGCTGTTATATTTCGGAACAGTGCTACTTATGCAGAGTTTGTTTGTACCTGAAACTTCTGCAGATGTTTAAGTCTGGCAAGGATGCTTGGCCAGCTCAAGGCCATTTGGCTATGCATGAACTGTTATGTGGTGTACAGTGTGCTCACCAGACATCCTTGATTTGGTGTACAAGTGCAGCATACTGTGCTGTTACCCACTAATTGCTAACACATCCCAGTGTACGCACAACCCTCTGAAACGGGATTAGTGCAAACAAACCTTAATGCATCAGCAGCTGTTCCATTGTATAACAGCTGCAACTTCACTTAGGGCCATGTTAGTGTGTCTCTGACAAGGTATGTTAAGGCTTCTGCAGATGTCATACAGTGTGTGAATGATTTGTGATGTTATTACAGTTTGTATTGTAATATGTTTGGGTGTGGGGGTGATGTTGGTGGGTGTGCGTAGCAAATGCAGGTGTGTAGGAACTGCTTTTATACATAATCACTATGTGCATGAGGGTTCCTTCCCTATTTGAACACCTATCCTTTTGTGGACTAATACAATGGTATTTGCAGGCTGATTCATTAAGGCACTGTTATGTGGTTCCTGTATAGCATGCAGGTGATGTTAGTCCTTTAATCCCTTCGGTAATACATCTGAATGTAGTAACGTGTTGCTACATGATAGCTGTGTATTTCTGTCATAGGTATTTGGAGTCATCTTAGTTGTGTTGGTGACTGACCCTCTTTGGCTAGGGTTGCCAACTTTTCATATGTCCATAGTGGGTCCTTTTTGGGACACACATCTGATTTTGCAGGCCAACACAAACCCATGGTCAGTACAAGGGATAGAAATTTCCTTTCTTGCCTAATTATAAACTTATTCTTGTTGCAGTTTAGTAGCTTATCCTGTTTCCTGTACCATGTAGGTACTTTAGATACAAAAATAACTATTGTATGCAACTATTACAGCACATATGGGACATAATTATGTCCTACAATCCCTGGACATTTGCCACGTTTAATATATTTGGTCAGGACACAACCGCCCAAAGAGGGAGTGTCCCTCGCAAAGTGGAACAGGTGGTAACACTATCATTGGCTCATGTCCATAGCACATATTTGTAATGGTGTATAGGTATATATTCTCCATATCCTTTGTTCATAAGTGTTGGTAGTGGCGGAATGTGTGATTGCTTTGGTCTATGTTATACACATATGTGAACACCTCAACCGCTGTATACGGGAGACCTATGGAATTCTGAAACCACAGTGTTCCGGCACACACAGTCCCGGGAACAGACTCCCATACCCCAAATTACCAACATCGACAGTAACTCGCAAAGGTAACACAAACATGGAACACACACATGCACACACAGATACACTGCTACCCAACACATCCAAACAAACCATCCTACACTAAATATGAGCAGGTGGCCAAGCCCCCCTACACACCCCATGTAGGTGTCTGCGCCCCACACACCACCAACTACTTTAATATTCTACATCCTAGGTCGCTCAAACAGATGCACAAAGCTAACCCACAACCACACATTACAGTCCCCCAACAACACACACCACACACAGAACACAACCTTACACACACTACAGCCCTAAGAAACACACTTACACACAGTAACTTACCCAAACCGCAACGCCAGAAGCACTGACTAACTGTCCGTTAACATCGTGAGATTACACTTCGCACATCATGTGTTTCGGAACTGTGTTCTTTCGGACCTTAAGCCTCGGGATTACGTGCATCGGTATGTAAAGCAGTCGGTATGTGATAGGTATCCAATTTATATGTACCTTCATGGTTATGTAGATGTTAACCTATCTATATATCTACATATATATGTATATCCCCATATATCGACATATCTGTCTCTCTCTATATATGATTGTGTACACACACACACACACATATATATATATATATATATATATATATATATATATATATATATATATAAAACATACACCTTTCATTGTGTACATGGCGGTTTGTCCTATTTCAACACATTCCTACCTTTTGTGTTTTATCCTGTCAGTATACACGACTGCCATTGGTACATCTCAGGTAGCTTAGTGGTATGTTATTGTGATGAATGTGTACATGGTTGCGTGTTCTAATCCTGGCAGTGATATCTTAACTCTCAGAGCAGGCACTGGTAGTGCAAGGGTGATAAATGCACATTTTAGCGGTTGTGTGTTCCACATGTTTATTATTCTGTGGAGAACTACCTATATATGCAAGTTGTGTTTAAGGTATACTATGTAACATGTACACATCTGTGAAGATTCCTGTCAGAGATACTCCCCATTATTTGGAAACACATCCATGATTACATTGTACAAAACCCCTAACTAACACTCCGGAGAATCCTTGCAGAGTGGATGGTGAACAGTAGCTACACCCCAGGGATCCCACAAGTGGCTCTGCTCCACAGAGGGACAGTTAGTTGATTGATGGGGTGGTGACAGCAGACACATTTTGCCTATGATTATGAGTGGCCTCGGTGGTTGGGCATGTACCTACCTATGTATCTATGAACCTGTACATACAGTATGGACACATGCTGATAGCTTAATATACTGTTCAGGTATTGACTTACCTTGTGCCAATGGTGGTTGTGTGTACAATAGTTGAGGGCTACCTATGTATGATGCACACAGTAGACCACCTATACATGACAATTTACAGGTGGACGTGTGTGTGCCATCCATGTTTGCTGTGTGTGCAGGTGGAGAATGGTGTCAGTTCATGAGTGCCTACACTGTCAATGTGTGTGCTATACATTCCCTCTTTGCCAAGGCATGGGCATACTGGGCATGCCTCCATCTGCCCTACTGGGGCTAGCACAGAGTGTTCATGGTCTGAGCGCCTCTGTGGCCGTGGGTCCCTTGGCAATGGTGGTGGGCTGTGAGGGCCTTGACCATTCTGTCCCTGCTGCAACTGTTTCCGCAAGATCATATTGTGTAGCATGGCACATACTATGAAGATATGGGCACATGTTCCCGGAGAGTACTGCAAGGTTCCACCAGATATGTCCAAGCAATGGAACTGTGATTTCAGCATCCCAAACACATGCTCTATGATGATTATGGTTTCTGCGTGTGTCTCATTATGGCATTCTTGCATGGCTGTGTGTGCATTTCTGATGGATGTCATCATCCACAGTTCCAGTGCATAGCCAGCATCCCCCACCAGGTGGCCATATAGGATGTCCCCCCTGGCAAATACCTGATACAGCTGAGAGGCATGCCAGAGGTGGGAGTCATGATAGCTTCCAGGACTGCCAGCACACACATCCCTGATAATGCCCTGGGCATTGCACGCAACCTTGCAGTTGATGGAGGGGAATCCCTTGCGGTTTATGTAATGCCTACCCTGTTCACCACGTGTTGACTTGATGTGTATGTGCGTGCAGTCTATTGCACCCAGTACCTCCTGGTAGACCACCACATGGTGGAAGAGACACATATTGCTGGCCAACTCCTCCTGTGTTCGGGGGAAGTATATGTGCTGATTGGCATGTAGTAACATGGCATCCAGGAACAGGTGGAGTACCCTGGATGCTGATGCCTGTGAGATCCCCATGATATCCCCAGTTGGCCTTTGGAAGGTACCTGTGGCTAGTATTCTCAAGTTTACACATGCCTTCATGTCCACTGGGATGGGTTCCCCTCTGTTACTTCTGGCTCTGAGGTGTGGCCGGCACAGCTCAACAAGTTGCTGTATGATGTCCCTGTCCACCCTGTAATGCTCTACTACCTCCAGATCATGTAGCCCTTGGTAGGTTACCCTGGGTCTGAACACTCATCTCCTCCTCTGGTGCCTGAGATGGTTGTCAGCATCATCCTCCACACCACCATCAGTCTCCAACACATGCTGGTGAATCAAAGCTATGTCAGCCTCTAACATATACATATGAAAAGTTCCCCATCTGTATACATCAATGGTGCAGAGTGTCTGGGAATACACAAGTGTGTGTGCGTGTGGGGCTTTCACACCTTATACTATTGTGCAATGAATGATGCTGGTGTAATTGGGTGTGTTTGTGCTATTCCAGCTGCAGGGTATCTTAATTATTGGTTTTACAGCAGGTACTGCTGTTGTGGGGCATTTGGTGTTGACTTACGCTTGTCTGCCATGATTCATCTATTGCTCTTTACTTTTATTTTCAACCCGATTCACCTCCCATTGTGAAGCATGCATCCAGCTGCCGCCTTTCTTGTTTTGTGCTTCCACAACCCAGGATTGTATTGGGAAATGTGTTATGTAGCTGATCTACAGCAAGTTTGCTTTGTTCTGCTGTGACAGTTCTCTTTCCTTTGCTGTACGGCACCTCCCCTTTCCTGTTCTGCAGGTAGCTGCTAGCAGCCTTGTTAGCTGTTGTCTATGGCCCACTGTCAGTTTCTAGGTGTTAATTACTCATTTGTACTCCAATTACCATGCTGCAGCATTTCCTTATTGTCTTCCTGTAACCTTCCTGTTTCACCTAAGTTGCACGCCGCTCGTGCCCGGTTTCTGGCTTTTGAGAGCGTTTTCATCAATATTCACATGCACTTTCAGTCACCTTGTGTGCTCTCAGCTAAGCATAGCTATGGCTAGGTACACACCGCTATCCTGCAGCTTTGCTTAGCAACAGGCAACCCAGATTACCAATGCTCCAATGTGCTTACAGCTACAGTGGCGCACACCTCTCATGATGTCATGTTTACCTCCAGGCCACTCCTCAGTGTTGTACTGCTGCGCCATGTGGGACATCCTTACGCCGGCAGGACGTTTGAGATTCAGTATTACTTGACTCATTTGCATGGCATTGACTACTAATTCCTAGTTACCGCGCGGAACACTGTCACAGACCCTTAGCAACTCTTGCGCCTTGGTTGTGGTGTAGCATGCGTACCATTGACTATTATGGCAAATCATGATTTCTGTTACATTGCAGTTTTATGACATCTAAATATATTTTCCTTGTGTTCCCGTTTACGCACCCATGCACTGCGGTTGTACTTTGCGTTAGTGTGGTCATGAAATTAAACATTATTTTTTATATGTTGTGTGTGTGTTTTTTTATGCCATTGGCTGTATATTTAGCCATTGGCATACGTTAACATTGTAATACGTAAGTTTGGTCTGCTTTCATGGCTCCGATGTTCTGTTTGAAAAAATGTAAACCATTTTTTTTGGTTTACATTTCTGCATGCTTACGATACACCTGCACCACTTCGTGAATCGCTATATACCTTTATTTGCATGCTACACTGCTGTACATGGGGTAATTAGCATACAAGCATCGTGAGCTGCGCAGCTCTGGCATATGCTGGTAGTGCACGTGGAAGCAGCTCTTACCTGAATCGCTCGACGGCCATATTTGGCACTAGATCGCCAACGCTACTCTGGCGCATGGCGCAAGCTTCATGAATCCCGGGGATAGTCTATATATCAGTGTTGTCTAGGTGAGATTTTGTGAAAAACAGGGTCTACCTCATGAAGGTATTCACCAAGACTTGAGGATGAATTCATTTTCAACAATACTACTCTCCTTTGCTTGCTGACATATCTCTCCATTTGGACTCCTGTTTGTTTATACCTTTTTTATCCTATAGGAGATCCCTATGGATCTTAAGGGAGGACCCTGGGAGATAAAAATTTAATATAGGGAGGTTTATTGAAAACTCATACTGGAAGCTAATAGAGCTGCAGGTTTAAATGAGTATGTTTTCCTAGCCCCCGTATTAAAACATAGATCAGCTAGATTGTGATCTGTTTGAGGTTTACAAAGATTCAAAATGGGCTTTGTATTACCACCTGTTTTACTTATTAAGACCATTTAAGGTGCACTTTATTATGAGACATATGAATGACTTATTGGGAATTGTACTTTATGGTGCTGGAAGTCTCTGTTGTTTGACTGCAAACTAGGAGCCATAGTCAAGTCCCCAAATGATGTGGACATCCTACAGAGAGGCCTCGCTGAGACAGATGCCTGGTGTCAGAGCCATGGCCTCAAGCTCAATGCCAAAAAGTGCAGTGTCATTCCCTTTGGTAAAAACTCTGTACCCATGAACTACCACATAGGCAGCAATCTACTTAACACCAAATGCGTGATAAGAGACCTTGGGACCCAGGTGGACAGTAGTCTCTCCTTTCGTAGTCATATTGCCACAGTAGTCAGGAAGTCCTTCTACATGGCACACCTCATCATAAAAGGGTTCTCATCCAGGAAAAAAGAGGTCATTGTTCCCCTCTACCTTACAATCATTAGACCCATTATAGAGTACAACGCCCCTTTTGGAATGTACCTCACAAAACATCTGCTGCAGCTGGAAAGGCCACAGAAGTACCTTACAAAGAAGATTACTGGCCTCAAACAAATGCCCTACACTGACCGCCTCAGAAAATTCCAGCTTTACTCCGTAGCATATCACCTACTCTGAGGTGATCTCTACCTAACATATAAAGCTATGTCAAACCCAGAGCTGTTGGACATGCTACACCTAAAGAAATCTCAATCCCTCCGAACTACATGCTCTAGGGACCTAAACCACAATAAACAGGACATGCTGGAGGGATAGATTCCTGTCCCAGAGACTTCCCATACTCTGGAATAGGCTACCCATCTATGTCAAGCAAAGTTCTTCATTAGCACTCTTCAAGAAGAATCTTGATGAGTGGATGGGAAATAGGAAATACACCCCGGGGATCACTTCTGTGTCTCTGCTCGACATTGGCACAGGAAAATAACTTTCTTGTGTGACATAAGCCAGGGAACCTTGTTGGCTAGGCTTACGTAGGCCCTTGGGCCGATAGCCTAGTACTTACCTATGAACCTATGAACCCCTCTACAAAGTGTATTTGAAATTGCATCAGGGTATGTAGTTGTACTTTTACTTTTTAACACCAGAGAGCAGCATCTGTCTACTTAAAAAAAATTATACAAATGTTTTTAATGACACAACTTTTAATGTTATTGTTTATACAAGGTTTTGTCTATATAAATATTTATAATATAAATCTAGGCTATTATGAGAGTATTTGTATTGCTGAATCTATTTCTGAATGTTTTTTCTTGGACAATGTTTAATATCTATGACCCTTAACATCTGCACATTTATTTATTATTATAAGATTTTAAATCATATAATGCAGTTTATTTATTTTGTGTAGTCAGGCAGTGTTTTGTATTTGGAATTATATTAGATTTATAGTATGAAGACTGGATATTTTATACACTGTCACTTGACGTGTGCTTTAGTTATTTTTTAATTATTTTCAAATATATTTCTAAACACATTTCACCTCCATGTATTTGTTGTAGGTAAGGTTACACCATTCACTAAATTCCTTTATGGTGATTTATTTTCATAATTGGTTAATTGACAGGGTGTGATGTTAGAATATAAAAAGAAAGGAAATGTTATGATTTATTATATGATGAATCCTAAGATTCAGCATGAAAACTCGGTGATTTAGTTAGTGTGTTTATTTGATGTTTTCTACTTAATATTTTCTACTTAATAAAGTGTCTCCATGTTTATTTCTGGGTTTTATTCATGAGTGTTAGTCCTGCATACCTTCTCAATGCCAATTTTGGATGATTTGTGTTACTATAATATATGCACTATGCCTACAGCTTAACCTTTGCATAGTTCAGTAACAGACGATTTGGCATTCTAATCTTGCCAAACCTCTTTTCACTTCTTTTTTTGGAGCTATTTGTGTATCATGCCTGTTGCATACCTTAGTGTTATCAAAAATCACACATTTCCTTTGGGACTTTCTATGGTGCCAGTTCTATGCTAATTGTTCTCTTCCTTTTCTATGATGTGACCCATCTTATAAGTTTAAAATGCTGTGCCTGACTATTGCTGATCTCTGTTTGCATTTGATTTTGGACTAAAGTTATTCATTTAAGGTATGGTTACTTCTATTTTTAACCTTTTTTACATTGTGTTTTGTTTTGCTTTAAGTTTTTTGTTCTTTTAGGAGTGTCAAGTGGTCTTGGCTTGGGTCAGTTAAAAAAGTTAGCAAAGAATTCTTTTGCAGACAGTGAATAACATCCAGCTAATTAGCTGGAAAATCTGAGAAACAGCATTCCTCATTTATCTACAAATGTTTAGTGGCATTTTTATTCAGCTGTACGGTTTGTTTGAGCTGTTCTCTGCCTGACTACTGCTGATCTCTGTATATGATTTTTCCCATCCACCCACCCTGCTTCTGTTGCACTTTTAAAGTTGGTACCTTACTATAAATCTGGACACTCCTCCAAGTCCTATATCATCAGCTCATTCTACTGAGCACTGAGAGGTCAGCAGGGAAGGCTCTCTACTTGGTCTCTTAATTATCTTCTGCTTCCTGCCTTCCCACATACAAAAAAAAAGAATAAAATGTACTTTATTCAGCTGTTTTTACTATATTTGTGATTCTTCATACTTTATTTAGGTTGTTTCTGCATGTTCTTAAAGTGTTCAGTTGCATTTAATCTGCTGCATTTATTACTGCTTGTTAGTAACCTGATTATATTGTAACTGTTACTCTAAGCCTCTTAGTTTTGATTTAAGCACTCAGGCTTCAAACTAGTTATCCTATATAAGGAAAATTTGTGGTCTACACTCTTGTGGCAGGAGAGGTAACTTACACCATTCTGAGTTGGGAATTGCTGGTTGAAATTTTATTGCAACTGTTATTCTAAAAGTGTCTTATATCTGTTTTAAGCACTTGGGCACCAGACCAGTTATTTTACATTAAGAAGTTTTGTGGCCATATTCTCGTAGGAGGAGAGGGTAGCCTCCACTCTTCTGAGCTAGGAATTGCTGGTGAAGGCTTATTGTGGCTGTTATTCTAAGTGTCTTTATTCTGGTTAAAGCATTTGGGCTCCAAGCCAGTTATTTTACATTAATATGGTATGTGGCCTACACTCTTGTGGCAGGAGAGGATAGCCTTCACCCTTATGAGCTGGGAATTGCTGGTTGAAGGCTTATTGTGTCTGTTATTGTGAAACTGTCATAGTTCTGGTTTAAGTACTTGTGATCTAAACCAGTTATTTTACAATAAGAAAGTTTGTGGTCTACACTGTTGTGGGAGGTCAGGGTATCCTCCACTCTTCTCAGTTGGTTGGAAATTGCAGATGAAGGCTTATTGTGCCTGTGTCTTTGTTCTGGTTTAAGGACTTGGGTTCCAAACCAGTTATTTTACATTAGGAAGGTTTGTAGTCTACATTCTTGTGGCATTACTGTCTAGACTGTTTTTTTTTACTGCTAGAGCATCTACTTTGCACATAGCTAAGCATTGTTCATCACGTTCCTTGTCTTATTGACTTATTCAATATTTAAATTTCCCTCACTCCTCCCTAGCAGATCAGTAGCCATGGATTTGCACTTCCCTCCTGACTCTCTCTGTGACCAGACTGGTTGGTATAGGTATTCTGAAGCATTGTATCAATTGCTTCATGTACACTGACAACCGACTTATTCTTAATAAAACAGATAAAGCACACAAGATGTGCAAATTCACTTTAATGCTGGAGACAAAACTCTCTCATACAAGTAAAAATATTCATAAAGAGGCTGTCAGCGACACTTGCATACTGCATAGGGTAAAGACCCTACACATAAAACTACTTAGGATGAGACACTTACAGTTAATCTTCCTATAACACTAAGACCTCCCGCACAGTGCAATCAAAGAAAGGGTCCTCAACCCTCATGTGAACACTCAATTAAAACACCACCCACAGCTATACAGAGTAACACTGTGTCCAATGCTTCTACTGCTAATCCCTAAAGGCAAACCTAAGGCTCAATTAACCAGAACTGCTCTATGTCTGGCATCTTTTGCAAGAGGTTCAGAGTGAACTGCTGATATCCAAGCCATCTAAGGCTAAAAACACGAAAATATGCCTTGAGATGTCATTGCACTTTCTGAACTGTATTTTTTTATGAAACTGTTGCATTATTTCTGTTTTGCCTCCTGTTACTACATAATTCTTTGCACTTGTTTTTTTCTGTACTGTTACCCTAGATAGAATGCAATAGATTCAGATCTGCTGAATCTGGCCTGTTATTGATGCACATGAGCACTAAACCAGCCATCTTACATTAACAAAGGCTTCCCTGCACCCTTGTTTCAGAAGAGTCTGGACTTAGCCTTGTGTGAGCTGGGGATTGATGGAGGAAAGTTCATTGTGTGCTTTCCTATTGGTAAACATGCTTAAAAGGGTTTAATTTTGTTTGTATTTAAGTCTTGTGTTTCCACAGGGTTGCACTCAGTTAGCTGGAGCTGTTCTACTTTTGGCGTCTTTTTTGTAGAGGTCCAGCATGAACTGTTCATATCCAAGCCATCCAAGGCTAAAAACAAGAAAATAAGTATATCTTGTGATTTTATTGTAATTTCTGAACTTTTTTTTATCAAACTACTGCATCATTTCTGTTTTTGCTTCCTGTGACTGCATAATTATCTGCGCTGTTTTTTTTTTTACTGCACTGTTATCCTAGACAGCATAGACTAGATTCAGATCTGCTGAATCTAGCATCTTACATTAAGAAATGCGTCCCTGCACCCTTGTGGCAGAAGAGTTTGAACAAAGCCTTGTCTGAGCTGGGGATTGCATGTGTAAAGTCCATTATGTGGTTTCCTGTTGGAAGGCCTGCTTAAAATGATTTAATTTTGTTTGTATTTAAGCCTCACATAGGGGTTAGCTGTGCCATATATAGACACAAATGCCTTGAAAGACTATTTTTCCCTAGACATATGTGGAGGTACTCAGTAGAAGTCTACCAAAAGATCATAGATCCCCCAAATGCAAACAACATGCACACACTGCTATGCAAATAGAAACCATTACACATAATTACACATGCAACTGTGTCTCAGCAAATAATCCCCTAAAAAAAAACTCTAAACCTAATGTCCTGGTCATAGACAACTCCATAGTGAGACACACAGATGTTCCCCTCACCAGGCTGGGCAAGGAGAAAGTCATGATTAGCTGACTGTCAGGTGCCAGGATCCATCAAATCATGCATGCACTCAAGTTACTCAACAACATGTACCGTTATGACTTGGTCATAGTCCATGTTGGACTGAATGAATTGAGATGTACCTCTCTGGACTATATGAAGAGACACATGACTGAACTCTCAGATTATGTGTCCCAGGCAGATATGACCCTAGCCCTGGGCAACATACCCAACCACTTCACCCATGTTGAAGGCACAATATAAACAAAAAAACAATCAACTTCAACAACTGGCTTAGCTACTGGTGTCAGTCCAGGGGGATTCAGTATCTGTCATCCTGGGATGACATGGTTGTCGAGCCATGCTGCTTTTTCAGAAATGATGTGCACCTGTCTCATCTAGGGTTTCAGATACTGGCTAAAGTGCTTGCCTGCACCATAGTGCCTATTTTAACGCAAAATCAAAACAGAATTTCCGTCTTAACAAAATCCACTTCAGACATACTTGAGGTTCTGCTGCTTAACACTAGGAGTCTAAACATAAAGTTTAACTCCCTGGAAGCACTCCTCACCTTGGAAGGTACTGACTTCTGTGCAGTCACTGAGACATAGTTCTAGGCCACGGAGATCATCCCGCCATGCAAGGCTACAATAAATTCCACATATTCAGATCTCAAAACGAACATGAAGGAATCAAAGGTGGAGGTGTATCCATATTCATTAAATACAAATACACCTCAAGACTGGTCAAACAGTATGACTCTCTCAAACTACTCCTTGCCCAATTAAATATAGGCAAAATACCCTCCCACATCATTGCGAGCTATAGGTCCCCCACCATGAACCAAGAAAAGTACACCACCTACCTGGACTTACTTGAATCACTTGCCATACAGCCCAATAACTTAGTCATGGGTGATTTCAACTATCCTTCCATCTGCTGGGTGACGTACACAAGTGCAGACACACTCCCCAGATGTTCCTGAATGTTATCAATTCAAATGCTCTGGAACAGATAGTCTACACCCCCACAAGAGGCTCAAATGTCCTAGAAATTGTACTCACCAATACGGGGAGTCTCTGCACTCCCCCCTGTGTGGCATACTCTGATAAGGTTGGATCTTAAAACTGACTCATTTGAAGTAACTATTGGACCTGACACCCCCACAAGAGCTAAAAATCTCAAAAACCTTTCCAAAGCAAACTACACATTATTATGCAATAGTATAAGAAGTTTTATACCCCCCACCCATTCACAGACAACAATGACTCGTACACAGAGGAGTACTCAGATGTCCTATATAAACACTTAAGCAACTGTATAGACTCTGCTGTACCTGACCAGATAAAAAACAGGCACTCCCAAAAAAACAAACCACCCTGGTGGACCTCAAGTGTAAGCAGGTTATATAATAAGATGAAAAACTGATGTCTAAGAATAAGCGGGAATTGACTCAGCAGAGGAAGAATTTCCTCCATAACTTAAACAAGCGAATCAGAAATCATGTCAAATCATCTAAAGCTAATTAGGAATCTAAAATAGCATCCCTAGCTAGAGATAATTATCAGATGTTCTTTACTGGTGTCTGAAATTTAAAAGGGAATGCCCAGCTATGTGATGAACTGGTGGCAGACTGTACCAGTCATACTGCACTGGAGGAAATTTCCAACCTGCTAGCTGACAGATTTGGAACAAACATCACCCCCCTGGCCCCACCAGCCATACCCTAAAGCATGCCTCTGCCTAGTATCTCTAGAGATTAAGTCATATAACTGAAAACCACATTGCCAAAGTGGTTAGAAAGACCTTCTACATAACCCACCTCATCACGAAGGGTTTCACATCTAGTTCAAGAGAGGTAATCGTGCCCCTTTATTCATCCCTCATCAGGCCCATCATAGAATACAATGCCCCTTTTGGGATGTACCTTACCCAACACCTGCAGCAATTAGAAAGACCCCAAAAGTATCTCACCAAGAGGATCAAGGGTCTCAAACAGATGCCATATGCTGCTCGGTTAAAAAAACTCCAGCTCTACTCAGTTGCATACCGCCTACTTCGAGGCAATCTATGCCTGACATACAAAGCTATGTCAAATCCAGAATTAATGGACATGCTTCACCTCAGTAAATCTAAATCCCTTTGAGCCACATGCTTGAGAGACTTGAACCTCATCACAGAAATAAATAGAACTTGCTGGAGGGACAGGTTCATAACCCAGAGGCTCCCTTCGCTCTGGAATAGAATTCCAGTTCATGTGAGGCAGAGCACCTCAATGAATCTCTTCAAGAAGAATCTCGATAGGTGGATGGGGGATCGTAGGTTTGTCCCAGGGATTACTCCCGTGTCACTATTAGACAGAGGCACAGTAAACTAAACCTTAAAAAGGGCAGAGTATACTCAAATCAAGGGGTGACGTAAGCCATACAGAATCGGGCTAGGCTTATAATTGCCCCAGGGCAGATAGCCTAGTATGTACCTATGAATCTATGAACATATATGCACTCTCCAAGGCAAAAACACACCCTCAATGGGAACAGATAACAACCCAGGCTGCTTACTAAACAACCTAAAACAGGACCTAGTGGACCCACTTGGCATTCTCTTTAACCATAGCCTGAGAACTGTCTTTGTTCCGGTGGAGTACAGAACAGCAACAATAATCACCTTGCACAGAAGGGGGCCATCAACTGACCCTGGAAACTCTAGACCCATATGTCTCACCAGGCTCATCTGCAAGACTATGGAAAGAATCATCATAGAGCTTATTAATAAGGATACAGGTGGCAGGTGACCTGAAAACTCTAAACCCAACCCAATTTAGCTTCATTAAGGGTAGATCATGCTTATTAAACCTAGTAGACTTCTTTGAGAAAGTCACCAAAGCCCTGGATGAAGATAAGACAGTGTATACCATGTATCTTGACCTCACAAAGGCTTTCAATACAATCCCCCACTTGGGTATCACTGAGAAGCTCTCCAAGCTGGAGATTAACCCTTACATCCCTAGATAGGTAGCCAATTGGCTTACTGACAGAACACATACTGCCAAAGTTAGTAAGTCCACCTCTACTAGTAGACCTGTCACCAGTGGAGGACCACAAGGAACTGTGCTGGGCCCTTTACTGTTCAGCATCTATTTTTCAGAAATCCAAGCTAAAGTAGACAGCCATTGGCTTACCAAGTTCATGGATGATTGCAAATTGGGTGCAATCATTGAGTCCCTCAATATTGTTAACATATTACAGGAAGGGCTAACTCAGATAAAATGACTGGTGCCAAATCCACAGTCTAAAACTAAATGCAGAAAAGTGCATCATTATTCTCTTTGGCAAAGGGGAATCCCCCACTAATTGCAATATTGATAATACCCTCTAAGCTCAAACCCAGTGGTGCAAGACCTGGGAACACAGGTAGATAGCAATCTGAACTTCAACCACTAAGTTTCCATGGTGGTAAGAAAAGCCTTGTACATCTCTCACCTCATAAGTAATGGCATGGCATCCATGTCTATGGATGTTATAACTCCACTTGACCCACATCAGACCACTAATAGAGTGGTAATGCTCCCTTTTGCATGTGCCTCATCAGAAACCTGCAGCAACTTGAGAGACCACAGAGTTTCTCACCAAGAAAATACAGGTCCTCCAAACCATGATGTATGTGGATGGACTGAAAGCCCTTTCACTATATTCTGTATTGTATAGGCTGCTGACAGGTAACTTGTGCCTGGCCTACAAGATAGTCTCTGACTCTGCTCTGATGGAAATGCTGCACATCCACAAATCTAATGGCACAACAGTCCCTAACTAAGGATCTTAACCTAGTCTGTGACATTAACAGAACACGCTGGAAAAAGATGCATCTCCCAGAGACTGCTGCTCCTCTGGAATAAACTTCCAATTCACGTGGAGCAGAGCTGCTCACTGACTCTGTTCAAGTGCAATCTAGACAAATAGATAGGAGACCACAAATTCACCCTGGGGATGGTATCCACATCCCTCATGGACAGGTGTAGTTGATGATGACAATTACCTCACTCTGCAACTTACATCCACCTAATAAAGGCAATTAGGGCAACTTGTGATTAACATGGCTAGACTTGTAAGGGCTCTAGAGCTGCTAGCCTAGTAATGTCCTATGAACCTATGAACTTATGAACCAAACAAGCACACGGCCTAACTTCCTGGTCATTGATGATTTTGTAATGAGGCACACAGATGTCCCCCTCATTAGACTGAGTAAGCAGAGTCACAGTTAGCTGCCTTTCCGGGGCTAGGATCCATCAAGTCACACAGGTACTCACGTCATTGAACCCCAGGTGTCATTATGACTTTGTTATAGTCCATGTGAGTGTTAATGACCTGAGACAAACCTCCCTTGGCAATATGAAGCAGGACTTGATCTAGCTCTCTGATTATGTGTCTCAGTCAGGTATGAGTCTAGCATTGAGAGTGATGCCACTTTACCAAAAGAATATGATTGATTTTAACAATTTGCTTAGCTTATGGTGTCAAGTCCAGGGGGTACAATATTAGATATCCTGGGATAACATACCAAGGAAAACCAAATGAAAAAAGACTGCAAATAAACGTAAAGAGAACCACGGGGGACCTTGCACCAGTAGTCAAACCAGAAAATCCACACACGAACACCTTGACCTTAACGCAATTTTATTTAGTTTACAGCAAGCGTTTTTGCCACAAACACTGTTGTAGCTTCATCAGAGACAAATTTCAAATCAAAAAACCAGTAAAACTAGTTAACCAACAGGAAATGACACAGACATACGTCAGCAAGAGAGGTAAACTGATACAAAATATCTAAAACGTAGCATATGCACATAAAATACTATTAAAATCAGTTAATTTTCTCATTGTATTTAAAAATTAATATACTATTAATATTTCATACCTAACCTGCTACTTAATATACAGAATCTTCACCAGTATGGTGTGTTTTAAATATTATTGTATGCTTTAAAGTTACCTAAATTTTGGTACCAGATCATAAGTAACCTAAAGTAGAGAATAGACCTTGAAAAATAAACCATAAGAATGAAACTATATAAAACTTTAGTACCAATTAAAAACCATCACAGTGAATGTTTCAATGTATTCTACATTCTCCGTAAATATTTTTTAATATATAAATGTATAACTGTACTGATAGGTGTACATACAGAACGCTAAAGCACCTACTCAGTATTCCAATCAATCCTATATCTATGAGGGCTTTTTATAACTGTTTTTAAAAACTATCTTATCTTAAATAACTCCTTAACTTTAAAACTGAAGAGATGTTACAGTTTTCATTAAGTCCTGGGAACCTGAAGGCATCTAATCTAAGTTGCCATTCAAGTTCACGGTTCTCAAGGATCAAAGAAAAAGGCCCCCCCTAATATTCATAGGGACTTGATCTATCGCCATGAAATGGAAGCTATGCCCTGGGTTAAGACGAATGTGCTTAGCCAAAGCATTTTCATTCTTTTTGTTTTTGATTGCATACACATGCTGGTAAACACGTTCACGGACCTTTCGGTCCGTCTTACCTATATAAAAAGCAGTGCAGCAATCACATAGGGCTACATAAATTATTGACTTACTTTCACAGTTTAAGGGGTAATGAATCTGGTATTTCCTCTCCCTAACTGTAAAAGTCTCCCCTACTTTGACCATTTTGCACCAATTACAAAAACCACAGGGAAACATACCTTTCCGTCTATTAAATGAGAGATGAGAAAAATCTCTCTGCAGTAATTCTTTTAAATTACTACCCTTTTTATAGACAAAATGGGGCAAAGTACCCAATTTCTCCACAAGGAGTGAGTTGTTAGCAATAAAATGCCAATTTTTATGTAAGATGGACGTAATGGCTGTAGAATTTCTGCTAAAAGTTGTGACAAAACTCAATGCGAAGTCACATTCTTCGCCAGGGGCAGATGGTCTAGTATTTGTATCTAAACCTGAATCTGATGCTAAGGACACTTCTATAATAGAAGACTCCTGGTGCCAGAAGTGTACTTGGTCAAGCAAGGGTTTATAGAAGCCTTCTACCCTTTTTCTATCCACTTCTTGAATAAGTTCATTCAAGAGTGAGGGTGGGTATCCACGGTTAGCAAACATTTCTCTCAGAAAGTTAATTTCAGTCCAAAAGGCTGTAATAGTGCTACACATTCTCCCTGCCCTCACTAATTGGCCTTTAACTATAGACCACTTCTGTTTAAATGGATGGAAACTAGAGAAGTTGAGAAAGGAGTTACAATATGTAGATTTCCTGTGAATAGTAGAGGTGAACACTTTATTATTGCAATCTTTCACCAACTTCACACCAAGATAACCTATCTCAAGTGAAGAAAACTTGGACGTAAATTTCAAGAAGTCGGTGGTTGCATACAGGAAATTAACAAAAGAGTCAGCTTCTGTACTGCTTCCTTTAAACATAATAAAGATGTCATCAAGGAATCTGGTATAGTATAGAACAAATTGCATCAATTCAAGTTTATTTCTAAGGAAATTTTTCTCCCAATACGCCATGAAATAATTAGCCACACTCGCCCCACAGGGAGAGCCCATGGCAACTCCCTGCTTTTGAAGGAAATAATCTTTGTCAAAGATAAAATAGTTAGATGTAAGAACAATGTCTAGTAGTTCAGTCACCAAATCTATTTCTGCTTTTGGGGCTTCAAAGTCGTTTAAAAGTAGACCAATCCATTCAACAGCCTCTTGGTGTGGAATAGACGTATACAAATCTACGACATCGATAGTAAGGAAGTTACACGTATTATCAAAGGGGATACCATTAATACTCTCCAAAAAGGACCAAGAGTCCTTACATACTCCTGGAATGAGCCCAACGTACTTAGACAAAATATTGTCAATTAATCTAGAACAGGGATAAGTCATAGACGACCTCCCATCCACGAAGGCTCTCATAGGGGGATTTTTACTGTCCTTATGGATCTTGGGTATACCAAACATGACTGGGATTTTTGGTACATTAATGTTAATGAAGTTGTAAGTATCGACATCAATTCTCCCAGCCAAGTATAAATCACGAAAGTAACCCCTAATTCTACGGTATGCCTCATTAACCTCATTAACTGAGGTAGGAGTGTAAGCAGGAGAACTGAGCACTAATGCCATCTTCTCCTTGTAAGTGTGATCATCTAGAATCACGAGACCGCCACCTTTGTCCGGTTTGATCAGTCTGATTGGTAATTGACAAAGGTAGTCTAAGGACGAAAGTTGTTCCTTAGTAGTATTTGATTTACTAAAACGTCCCTTGCTCTGTGCTGAAGAAATATAATGTCTAAAATCAACCTCACATACACTCTCAAAAAGATGAAGGAGTGCATGAAGAGGTGGATTAAACATGCTAGGTAGTTTTAAAGATGTTCTGGAATTGCTCATGTCATTGCTAAATGATAATTTTAAATTTAATGTATGGACAAAGCATTTAAGATCAATAATATCCTTGCAAGGTTACCCTGCCTGCTAGGTACAAAAGTATAACCATAAGCTAGAAGTTCAATTGGTTCTTCATCCAAAGAGACATCCGAAAAATTATAAATTTTAAAATCACCGTTCTTATTGGTGAGTTCTACTGGTCGAGAATAAGGTAGAGATGAATTAGCTCCAGAGATATCGGAAACAATGGTATCACCTAATTGTTCCGTTTCTTCTTGTTGATATAAGAACGGTTGTTGCGTTGGCCTAAACAATTGTTACCTTTGTTCTTATATTTACCAGTATTAGGTTGAAAATTATTATGTCCAGTAGGGGTACTCGTAGAGGCCTTTATCCTATTACTACGTCTAGGCCCTTCGCCAACAACTTCTGGGACATCTTCACATATACCATCATTAGTTTCTAAATTCTCTTCCTCAGAGCCTAGAGGGGCAAAATTACCACTCAAAGGAACAAGCCTAGATATAGTAATTGTAAAGCATTATACCAATCAAATTGCTTTATTAACTGCTGAAACTAATGTTTTGGACAATGACATTAAGCTGGACATTGATTTTACTCGTTACAGATATGATTATAATCATATATTAACTAGTATTGACACATTTTTGGTCAAATTGAAAACAAACAAGTCTAAGAAGCTAGTTAGGGACAGACTAGCTTATCAAAAACAGAGTGCATACCCTAAGCTTGAGTTAACTAATTCTAGGCTTGTTCCTTTGAGTGGTAATTTTGCCCCTCTAGGCTCTGAGGAAGAGAATTTAGAAACTAATGATGGTATATGTGATGATGTCCCAGAAGTTGTTGGCGAAGGGCCTAGACGTAGTAATAGGATAAAGGCCTCTACAAGTACCCCTACTGGACATAATAATTTTCAACCTAATACTGGTAAATATAAGAACAAAGGTAACAATTTTTTAGGCCAACGCAACAACCGTTCTTATACCAACAAGAAGAAGAAACAGAACAATTAGGTGATACCATTGTTTCCGATATCTCTGGAGCTAATTCATCTCTACCTTATTCTCGACCAGTAGAAATCACCAATAAGAACGGTGATTTTAAAATTTATAATTTTTCGGATGTCTCTTTGGATGAAGAACTAATTGAACTTCTAGCTTATGGTTATACTTTTGTCCCTAGCAGGCAGGGTAACCTTGCAAAGGATATTATTGATCTTAAATGCTTTGTCCGTAAATTAAATTTAAAATTATTGTTTAGCAATGACATGAGCAATTCCAGAACATCTTTAAAACTACCTAGCGTGTTTAATCCACCTCTTCATGCACTCCTTCATCTTTTTGAGAGCGTATGTGAGGTTGATTTTAGACATTATATTTCTGTGAGGTTGATTTTAGACATTATATTTCTTCAGCACAGAGCAAGGAACATTTTAGTAAATCAAATACTACTAAGGAACAACTTTCGTCCTTAGACTACCTTTGTCAATTACCGATCAGACTGATCAAACCGGACAAAGGTGGCGGTCTCGTGATTCTAGATGATCACACTTACAAGGAGAAGATGGCATTAGTGCTCAGTTCTCCTGCTTACACTCCTACCTCAGTTAATGAGGTTAATGGGGCATATCGTAGAATTAGGGGTTACTTTCGTGATTTATACGTGGCTGGGAGAATTGATGTCGATACTTACAACTTCATTGACATTAATGTACCAAAAATCCCAGTCATGTTTGGTATACCCAAGATCCATAAGGACAGTAAAAATCCCTCTATGAGAGCCCTCGTGGATGGGAGGTCGTCTATGACTTATCCCTGTTCTAGATTAATTGACAATATTTTGTCTAAGTACGTTGGGCTCACTCCAGGAGTATGTAAGGACTTTTGGTCCTTTTTGGAGAGTATTAATGGTATCCCCTTTGATAATATGTGTAACTTCCTTACTATCGATGTCGTAGATTTGTATACGTCCATTCCACACCAAGAGGCTGTTGAATGGATTGGTCTACTTTTAAACGACTTTGAAGCCCCAAAAGCAGAAATAGATTTGGTGACTGAACTACTAGACATTGTTCTTACATCTAACTATTTTATCTTTGACAAAGATTATTTCCTCCAAAAGCAGGGAGTTGCCATGGGCTCTCCCTGTGGGGCGAGTGTGGCTAATTATTTCATGGCGTATTGGGAGAAAAATTTCCTTAGAAATAAACTTGAATTGATGCAATTTGTTCTATACTATACCAGATTCCCTGATGACATCTTTATTATGTTTAAAGGTAGCAGTACAGAAGCCGACTCTTTTGTTAATTTCCTGAATGCAACCACCGACTTCTTGAAATTTACATTCAAGTTTTCTTCACTTGAGATAGATTATCTTGATGTGAAGTTGGTGAAAGATTGCAATAATAAAGTGTTCACCTCTACTATTCACAGGAAATCTACGTATTGTAACTCCTTTTTCCACTTCTCTAGTTTCAATCCATTTAAACAGAAGCGGTCTATAGTTAAAGGCCAATTAGTGAGGGCAGGGAGAATGTGTAGCACTATTACAGCCTTTCGGACTGAATGTAACTTTCTGAGAGAAATGTTTGCTAACCGTGGATACCCACCCTCACTCTTGAATGAACTTATTCAAGAAGTGGATAGAAAAAGGGTAGAAGGCTTCTATAAACCCTTGCTTGACCAAGTACACTTCTGGCACCAGGAGTCTTCTATTATAGAAGTGTCCTTAGCATCAGATTCAGGTTTAGATTTAAATACTAGACCATCTGCCCCTAGCAAAGAATGTGACTTCGCATTGAGTTTTGTCACAACTTTTAGCAGAAATTCTACAGCCATTACATCCATCATACGTAAAAATTGGCATCTTATTGCTAATAACTCACTCCTTGCAGAGAAATTGGGTACTTTGCCCCATTTTGTCTATAAAAGGGGTAGTAATTTAAAAGAATTACTGCAGAGAGATTTTTCTCGTCTCTCATTTAATAGATGGAAAGGTATGTTTCCCTGTGGTTTTTGTAACTGGTGCAGAATGGTCAAAGTAGGGGAGACTTTTACAGTTAGGGAGAGGAAATACCAAATTCATTACCCCTTAAACTGTGAAAGTAAGTCAATAATTTATGTAGCCCTATGTGATTGCTGCACTGCTTTTTATATAGGTAACATGGACCGAAAGGTCCATGAACGTGTTTACCAGCATGTGTATGCAATCAAAAACAAAAAGAATGAAAATGCTTTGGCTAAGCACATTCGTCTTAACCCAGGGCATTGCTTCCATTTCATGGCAATAGATCAAGTCCCTATGAATATTGGGGGGGGGGGGGGGCTTTTTCTTTGATCCATGAGAACTGTGAACTTGAATGGCAACTGTAACATCTCTTCCGTTTTAAAGTTAATGAGTTATTTAAGATAAGATAGTTTTTAAAAACAGTTATAAAAAGCCCTCATAGATATAGGATTGATTGGAATAGTGAGTAGGTGCTTTAGCGTTCTGTATGTACACCTATCAGTACAGTTATACATTTATATATTAAAAAATATTTACGGAGAATGTAGAACACATTGAAACACTCACTGTGATGGTTTTTAATTGGTACTAAAGTTTTATATAGTTTCATTCTTATGGTTTATTTTTCAAGGTTTATTCTCTACTTTAGGTTACTAATGATCTGGTACCAATATTTAGGTAACTTTAAAGCATACAATAATATTTAAAATATGCCATACTGGTGAAGATTCTGTATATTAAGTAGCAGGTTAGGTATGAAATATTAATAGTATATTAATTTTTAAATACAATGAGAAAATTAACTGATTTTAATAGTATTTTATGTGCATATGCTACGTTTTAGATATTTTGTATCAGTTTACCTCTCTTGCTGACGTATGTCTGTGTCATTTCCTGTTGGTTAACTATTTTTACTGTTTTTTTGATTTGAAACTTGTCTCTGATGAAGCTACAACAGTGTTTGTGGCGAAAACGCTTGCTGTAAACTAAATAAAATTGCGTTAAGGTCAAGGTGTTCGTGTGTGGATTTTCTGGTTTGACTACTGGTGCAAGGTCCCCCTTGGTTCTCCTGGGATAACATGGTAGACAGACCATGCTGTTTTGCCAGGGATAGTCTGCACTTGTCCCCTTTAGGCTTTCGGATATTGGCAGAGACCCCCCCCATAGTGCCTTTTTTAGGCAATGCCATACTGATAAACCTCCCACCTTAGCTGAATATACACAGAAATATCTGAAGGTGGTTCTGTTCAATGCTAGAAGTCTTAACAAGAAACTCCACTCCCTGCAAGTCTTCCTCTCCCTGGAGAGTGTAGATATCTGTGTAGTAAGGGAGTCTTGGCTTAAACTCACAGACAGTATCCCTGCAATGCAAGGTTATAATGCCCTTCACACCTTTAGACCAGCTACTGCACAGGGGGGAATTAAAGGTGAAGGAGTGATACCTTGGATAAATTCCAAGCACTCCCAAACCCTGTAAACACCATAGCATATGCTAAGCTATTTACAAAATCTCTGTACTGTCATATTGATAGCTATATAGAGTGAGCTGTGTCCAACTGTAGTAATAATAAGAGAACTCAAAAGATAATTCACCCTGGTAGAATCACAGTATCAATCGGTTATACAACAAAAGAAAAAAATCTTGGCCAAGCATAGGTGGAACAAAGCCATACATACTAAAAGCCCCTGGCCAATTTAAACAGCAGCTAAGAGGGATAATTAATACTTCAAAGGCTGAATTTGAAAAAAAAATAGCTTCTCTGTCCACAGCTATGTCCCTGACCTCAGCTGAAATACACAACAATGCGCAGAACTTATTACAAATGATATCACCCACACTGACATGGAGGTCATTTCCAACCTTTTGGCTGACAGGTTCAACTCAAATTTCTCCTACTATTCCCCCCATGATAGACCAAAGGAAATACTGCATACCTTAATCCCTAACCATTACTAGGGAACATGTCACTGATGCACTTTCTAAGGCCAAAAACACTGCATCAATGGGCCCTGATAACATCCTGGGATGTTTAATAAATAGCATAAAACATGACCTCTCTGGTCCACTTGAATCACTTTTCAACTACAGCCTTCAGTCAGGTTTTGTGGACAAGGAATGGAAAATGTCTACCTTCATTCCCCTGCACAATGGAGGTCCAACTACTGATCTGGGTAACTACAACCCCATAAGTCTTACCTGCTTCATATGTAAGGCCATAGAAAGAATCTTCAAAGACATGATAAAAGAGGACATAGAGAACCTGCAAACACTGGACCCATCACAGTTTGTCTCTGATAAAGGAAGGTCTTGCCTATTAAATCTGGTAAACTTTTTTGAGAGGATTGCCAAAGCAATGGATGAAGGTTAGACTGTCCATACAGTTTACCTCAACCAGGCCAAAGCTTTTGATACAATACCCCATTCAGGTATTATGGACAAGCTCACTAATTTGTGTATAAACCCTTTTGTCACCCACTGTATAGCCAACTGGTTCACTGATAGGACCCAAATAGTTAAGGCCACCTCCACCAAGAGGCCAGTCACTAGCAAAGTCCCCCAGGGCTTGGTATTTGACCTGCTACATTTTAGCAGTTATTTCTTCAAAATGGAAGCAAATGCTGACTAAGTTTGGAGATGATTGCAAGCTGGGGTTATCATTTATTCATTTGCAGACAGTAGCATTCTTCAAGAAGGACTATCTCTAACTAACAAATGGTGCCAAAGACATGGTCTTAAACTCAATGCTAAGAAATACATAATTGTACATTTTGGGATGTCAACCATTCCACCTAATTACCATGTTGATAATACACACCTAAGAGTCGATCTAGTTCTCAAGGATCTGGGTACGCACATAGAGAGTAACCTTACCTTCAACTACCATGTGACCACAGTGGTGAAGAAATCATTTTATGGTGAGAAGCTTATAAGTAAAGGTGTAACATCCCCTCTCTGGGCCAGTAATCAAGGAGCCCAAATCCTCACCACTGACACTGGAAAGGGATGTTCACTTGGAACAAAAATGGATACACATAGTATTTCCAGATGCAGCTATCTGCATCAAGCACAGTTTCCCTTAAGAGCATACAGAGAACATACTCTGTCCGGGGTTTAGATTTCTCTCTCTCTCTCTCTCTCTCTCTCTCTCTCTCTCCCTCTTTCCAGGCCCCCAATAAGACTGCCCACTGGCACAGCTGTAGAGCTGACTCCTCAGCTGAATATCCAAGCCAAGTCCTCTAGCATCCTTTCTGTAAAACCAGTGCTTTGTGTCCCTGGTCCAAGCATCTGACACACTCACTCTTTGAGATTTGATTTGTATACACACACACACACACACACACACACACACACACACACACACACACGCTCGCACACACCTGGGCAAGAAAGGCTGGCACAGATTTACTAGCTATGCCCCCTTCTGCCCAAACTGTAAGGTAGTTACACTGCCAGCAGACACTCCAAAGCCAGCTACTCTAAGGCTCTAACAAGGGACTCAGTTATATTGAGTAAAATTAATATTAATACCAATGGTAGTGTTTGGCCAGTGCTTTCAGGAGTGGCCACAGAGTCACCAAATAGGTATAAGTACTCTCAAAGGTTAAAATATTCTCTAAAGGACCTGACACAATGTAAGGTTTATGTTTCAGTCACAGGAAATGCTAAAATAACACAGATGAATAGATTCATCAAGATACAGGAAAAGTAGTACTTAACTAATCTCATTACATGTTCATGACTGATCTAAATAATTACTATTCCCTGGTCATTTATTAGAGCAATCCAAGCTGAAGTTGGTGAGTGGTCTTCCTTCTTTGTAAGGTTCCAAAAACAGAATGCCCTGAGACTTGAGTCTCAGCTAGTATTAAAACATCATTTTTGTCCTGGATTACAGAATGACATCACACGCATCTGGTCATCTGACTTCTGTTTCCCATACTACTAGAAAATGAACCGGACACTCGTGCATATGTGTTATGGTAAGCGCAGATAGAGCTTTGCTAAGATGAGTTATAACATCTGGAAGCCATAAAACCATTTCAACACTTCCACCCTTTCAGGATAGCAATTAGTTCACTGCTATAAACAATACAACAAGGATTCCTAGTCCTTGTTTTCACAGACATTTCGTCACTGGCTGCAATCAGAACTGTAACCTACAATCTTTATGGCCTACCAGGTAATCTAATTTCAAACTATTTTTCAAAGTTAGCTAGTCTGAGATTAACCTCTTCACTTCCAGTATTTTCTGTTAAAACATATACATTTAATTTGGTTACAATGCAGTCAGGACCCACTGTTGGTATATTTCTAACACAAGCAACATTACAAATACATTTTTCAACACAAGCACCTGTACAAATCAGTTTGATACACAAATGACATATAATTCTTTATAAAAATCCAATGTTGCACATCCACTGCCCTACGTCTCCTGGTGTAGCTGGCAATACCTCACATTGTCACAAAGGGTCCACTGTATACTGTCCTTATCAGACCAATCATAGAGTACAATGCTCCCTTTCATATGCACCTGACCAGGCAAATGCAGTAACTAGAGCAACCTCAGAGGTTCCTTACAAAAATAATACAAGGTGTAACAAACCTGGCTTATGCAGCATGCTTCAAAACCCTTTCCCTCTACTCAGTCTCTTATAGATTGCTGAGGGGTGATCTATGGCTGGCTTACAAGGCATCTGCAAACCCCAGACTTATGAATCTTCTAAATATTTGTAAGACAAATAGTACCAGGAATGCTAAGTCTGATAACCTGAATTTTGTCTGTGACTTAAACAAAACATGCTGGAGAGACAGATATGCATCCCAGAGACTGTCCCACCTATCCAACAAGTTTCCCATCCATGTGAAGCTGAGTTCTTCTATTACTCAGTTTAAGCACAACCTAAGCCAATGGATAAGGAATAGGAACTTTACATCAGGTCTGCCACCCATGTCCCTTATGGCCAGAGGTAACTTATAAATGCCTGTCCCTCACTTTCCTATTTGGATGCAGGACATCATTGTTCTTTTGGAAAAACCTGTTTAGGCTTAGAAAGGCCCCATAAATCATTAGTCTAGTAATAATCTATGAATCTATGAATCTTCTGACCTATCCAGAAATAATACATACTGGTTTTGTTAATATTCGGTACCAAGACAGTCACAGTAAATTTTGCACATACTTGTTTACATGAAAATAGTGTACTTGAGTTACTTTACAGAACTAACAAAACTGCAGCAAAATTTGTAGTGAGTCAGAGTCAAAGGATATATTCAAAAGAAAGCTTTTTGCTGTATTTACCTTTTTCTGTGCAGTGTACAGAAAGGAGAAACTGGTTTCACATACAGAAGTTAGTTCAGACTTGCAGAAATATATTTACAGCTTTCTCTGATGAATCTATATTTTTAACTTTCACACCTTACCAAAATATCTGCAGTGACTGCAGTCCAAACTTTAGCTTTAACATTGTCACAAGCAAATCCATTTTGTTCATTCTTTTCTTTACTGTCAAGGGAGAACTTTTCATGAGTTCACAGTAAATGAGTTTTAGATGTTGTTGCTGTGATATTCCACTTTGCTGAAGTCACTGCAAAATTTATTCTGTAATACTGACAAATGTGCTACAAAATCTGATCTTTCCCATTCAAAGCCAATGCCAGTGCTGGGCAGAAAATCTAGTAGCAGCTGAAATGTCCTTCCTTCTACATTCAACATGGGTTCTCAAAAGAATATGTTAATGCATTTACATTATCATACTGTGTTTAGATGTTGTCTTTGATGATTTAATGAACTTTCTGCACTTAATTGCATTGTGTCTTTTGGCTTTTCCCGGTTAGAGGTCGCCACAGCGGAACTCCGGTCCGCTAATGATTGGCAGTAGATTTTTACATGCTGGCTGGCCGGGCCTAATGCACAACCTTCAATGCTCATTTACGCATATTGCCATACAGAAGATGCTCTAACTGAGAATCGAACGGGCAACGTCTAACTGTAAGGCGCAACGCTACCGCAGCACCACCACCGAATATACCTTTTAATTTAAACAGATCTTCTCATCCTCATTAGGTCTTAGAGAAAATCAGCAAAGTCTGAAAATGCAGTTGTGAGAGAATATTACACCTTTTGCTTAAATTCTAATAAATGCTCAAAATGTTTCTATAATAAAGAAACCGTACTTCTGAATGAGGTGGATTTATGTTATGTTCTGCTTCCATCATAAACTGTAATGCTGCAAATAAATGGCCATTGGGTTGATTGGCTTAAGAAAGTTTTTAACATTTAAAGTTATATATTCTGCACTATTTGTTCCATTTGTTTTGCTGGAGATCCCTCATAATAGACAATGCAGTTTATTGCCTTTGCACATTCATTCTTTAGATTGCTCAAGTATAAAATATCAGTAGAAAGAGCTACTTATGATAAATGTCTTGGCTAATTACTGAAAAAATACATGTTGTCAAAAATATTGATATGTTACCTCAAAAAAAAAACATAAAAAGTTAGATACTCATTACAAATCTAGGCATTAATCTGCTCCGAACAAATCATCAGTGACACTGTTAATACCTGACCAGCTATTCTTATTAACATTCCTAAAATATACATTCAAAAACTGAAGCAAATCTACAGCAAAGGTGTTAAATTTGCTGCAAATGTCTCCAGCAAAACTTGTCACAGTATGGGTCTTTCAAAAGATAAAATAGCTATGGAAGAATTATCCACTGACATTTAACCTACTGAAACAAACACACACACACACACACACACACACACACACACACACACACACACACACACACACACACACACAAACACACACACGATTACTATTAAAACTTAACATGTCCATCTTTATCCAAAATTATTGATGGATGCTTTCCAAACAAAAGGCTGATTTCTGTAGCCCACAACCTCTTAAATGTCAGTAAATCAATCAATTAACTAATCACCTTTGTGACTTCCTATAATACGGAACACTAACCCTTCCAATGTCAGAAATGAAGCCAATCATAACAAAATAAATCTGTCATGTTTTAAAAAGACTCAACTTCTATTTGTTTGTTTCTGTGTACCTAACACTCCTTCAAGATTATACTTTTTACTCCTTTTACTCCTCTTTTTGCGTCATACTCATAATACTTCTGTATCAGCTCTCACTTATTCTTCTTCTTTTGGCTTTTCCCGATTAGGGGTCAGCACAGCGGATCACTAGTTTCCATTTCTTCCTGTCCTCTGCATCTTGCTCTGTCACACCAACCACCTGCATGTCCTCTCTCACCACATCCATAAACCTTATCTTAGGCCTTCCTCTTTTCCTCTTACCTGGCAGCTTCATCCTTAGCATCCTTTTCCCAATTTACCCAGCATCCCTCCTCAGCACATGTCCAAACCAATGCAATCTCGCCTCTCTGGCTTTGTCTCCAAACTGTCCAACCAGGGCTGACCCTCTAATATACTTATTCCTAATCTTGTCTACCCTTGTCACACCCAGTGCAAATCTTAACATCTTTAACTCTGCCACATCCAGCTCTGACTCATGCCTTTTTGTCAATGCCACTGTCTCCAACCCATATAACATAGCTGCTCTCACTATCCTCTTGTAGACCTTCCCTCGTCTGTCAAAAATCACTCCTGACACTCTTCTCCACCCACTCCACCCTGCCTGAACTCTCTTCTTCATCTCTCTTCCACACATGCCATTACTCTGAACTGTTGATCCCAAGTATTTAAACAAATCCACCTTCGCCAACTCTACTTCCTGCATCCTCACCATTCCTCTATCCTCCCTTTCATTCACACACACATATATTCCATCTTAGTCCAGTTGACCTTCATTCCTCTCCTCTCTAGAGCATATCTCCACCTCCCCAGGGTCTCTTCAACTTGTTCCCTACTCTCACTACATATCATGATGTCATCTGCAAACATCATAGCCCTCTGGGACTCTTGTCTGATTTCGTCTGTCAACTTGTCCATCACCAGTGCAAATAAGAAAGGTCCCAGAGCTGATCCTTGATGTAATCCCACCTCTACCTTAAACACATCTGTCACTCCCACTGCAGATCTCACTGCTGTCACACTACCCTTATACATATCCTGTACCACTCTTACATACTTGTCTGCCACTCGCGACTTCCTCATACAATACCACAACTCCTCTCCAGGCACCCTGTCATATGCTTTCTCTAAGTCCATAAAGACAAAATGCAACTCCTTCTGACCTTCTCTGCACTTCTCCATCAACACTCTCAGAGCAAATATCGCATCTGTAGTGCTATTTCCTGGCATGAAACCATTCTGCTGATCACTAATTATCACCTCCCTTCTTAACCTAGCTTCCACTACCCTTTCCCATAAATTCATGCTGTGACTGATCAGTTTTATCCATCTGTGGTTACTACAGCTCTGCACATCACCCTTATTCTTAGAAATCGGTACCAAAACACTTTTTCTCCACTTCTCAGGCATCCTCTCACTTTCCAAGATTTCATTAAACAATCTGGTTAAAAATTCCACTGCCATTTCTCCTAAACACCTCCAAGCTTCCACAGGTATGTCATCTGGACCAACAGTCTTTCCATTCTTCATCCTCTTCATAGCTATCCTTACTTCCGCCTTGCTAATCCATTGCACTTCCTGATTCACTATCCCCACATCATCCAGCATTCTCTCTCTCTCTCTCATTCTCTTCATTCATCAGCCCCTCAAAGTACTCCTTCCATCTGCTCAACACACTCTCCTCGCTTGTGAGTATGTTTCCCTCATTATCCTTTATTACCCTTACCTGCTTCACATCTTTCCTAGCTCAGTCCCTCTGTCTAGCCAATTGGTACAGTTCCTTTTCTCCCTCCTTAGTGTCCAACCTTTCATACAACTCTTCATATGCCTCATCCTTAGCCTTTGCCACCTCTCTCTTTGCATGCACTGCATCTCTTTATACTCTTGTCTACTTTCTTCATCTCTCTGACAATTCCACTTCTTTTTCGCCAACCTCGTTCTCCATATACTCTCCTGTACTTCCTCATTCCACCACCAGGTCTCCTTGTCATCCTTCCTCTGTCCAGATGTCACATCAAGCACCTTTCTAGCAGACTCCCTTACTAGCTGTGCTGTAGTTACCCAGCTATTCAGTAACACTTCACTGCCACTCAGTGCCTGTCTAACTCTTCCCTGAACTCCACCTCACAGTCACCCCTTTTCAGTTTCCACCATTTGATCCTTGGTGCTGCCCTCACACTCCTCCTCCTCTTTTTGATAATCAATGTCATTCTACAGACCACCATTCTATGCTGCCTAACTACACTTTCCCCTGTCACCACTTTACAGTCTCCAATCTCCTTCAAACTGACCCTCTTGCATAGGATATAATATACCTGTGTGTATCTCCCTCCACTCTTGTATGTCACCCTATGCTTCTCCCTCTTGTTAAAATATGTATTCGCCACAGCCATGTCCATCCTTTTTGCAAAATCCACTACCATCTGACCTTCTGCATTCCTTTCCTTAACACCATACCTACTCATCACTTCCTCATCCCCTCTGTTCTCTTCACCAGCATGCCCATTGAAATCTGCTCCGATCACCACTCTCTCACTTTTAGGTACAGTCATCACCACTTCATCCAACTCATTCCAAAATTTTTCTTTCTCGTCCATTGCACACCCAACTTGCGGAGCATATGCACTAACAACATTCATCATTACACCGTCAATTTCCAGCTTCATAAACATCACTCTATCCGACACTCTTTTCCCTCCAAAACACTCTTGGCATACTGTTCCTTCAGGATAACCCCAACCCCATTTCTCCTCCCATCCACACCATGATAGAACAATTTGAACCCACCTCCAATACACCTGACCTTACTTCCCTTCCACCTGGTCTCTTGTACACACAATATATCAACCTTCCTTCTGTCCATGATATCAGCTAGCTCTCTCCCTATACCATTCATATTGCCAACATTCAAAGTTCCTACCCTCACTACCACACTCCTAACCTTTCTCCTCTCTCCCTGCCTTCGGGCATGCCTCCCCCTCTTCTTCTCCTTCTCCTCCTTCAGCCAACAGTAGCCCAATTTCCGCCAGCACCCTGTCGGCTAACAGTACTGGTGGCAGTCATTGTTAACCTGGGCCTCGACCGATCTGGTATGTAAACCTGTATTTGTTTCCGCATATCTCATTTGGCAGATGTTTTATGCCCGATGCCCTTCCTGATGCAACCCTCCCCATTTATCCGGGCTTGGGACCGGCACGAAGAAATGCACTGGCTTGTGCATCCCCAGTGGCTGAGTTTTTGTATCAACTGCCACTACTACTAATAATTCCTATTTATTTATCACTTTCACTTTCGACTTCCCTATATCCTTTGTCTGCTATTTCCCTCTATATTTCTCCCTTTACTTTCTCTAACGTTCCGCAGAAATTTTTAATATACATAAAATCTGTATCTTTGTTTATGCAACTACCTATAATGACTGTACCAAATGTTACCTTCTACACAAATTCTATTCTTGTATGCAATTTCCATATTTCACAAATGCAAATCAATAAAATAAATTAATACATATTACCCTATTCTGGTGGGTATACCATTTACATATATGCCAACACAATTAGCATACTCAATCATTGTTTCATCTTCATGTCCCAATATTAGCTACAAATTTTAAAAAAAGTATCTCCTTTTACATGACCAGATAATTCTTTACAGATTTTCTTCAGAAAAGCTAACATTTGCCTCTCAAAATGAAGCTCAAAACGCTGTTTTTTTTCTATAGTAATCTTACTTGACTCATCCAGATGAAGACAACATTTGACACGTGTTCACATTATATGTGGTGGCTGCATTTTTACAATAGATGCCATTTCTACTGGTTGTCTACGCATGGTATTGTTTGAAAAGACATTGCTTTAATTTTCTGGCAGTCTCAATGTCAGTCATAGTCTTACATAAATCATCTGCAACTGACAGCAAATGCTTTTTCCAGCTGTATGATAATTTTTGTTGGATTACTTTTATAACAGCTAATTACAAGTCCTTTAATAGTGACAGCTTTGTTGAAAACTATTTGCTGATTATTTTTCTGCACATTTTGTTACATATAATTCATAAAACCCATTATCAAGATTCGCATTTTTACAACAAAATGGTAATACAGTTTAGTGGATTGTCTTGATTGTTTACCAGTATCTCACCACAAATCAAGCAGAGTGTTTTTTTTAATTATCTTGCATAACTGTAAGTCAAAAACTAACTTTAAATAGCAATAATCATTCCATCTAGCTCCATTTTTATGCATTTAAGCAGCTAAGTAATTGCCCCATCATCAGAACATTTGTAAGTGCAATGACTTTCAATTGTTCTGTATCAGAAATTAACAATTTTGTCGCATCCATGAAACTGCTACTGTCTAAACAATCTTTGCTGTAGTTTTGCACTTCAGCTGAGACACTTACTGTTTCTGAAATAGTAAATTCCTTTTCTAGCTGTTTTCTTGCACGGAATACTCTGTTTCTTCTGCTTGGGTGTGCTAAGGTAAATGATACAACTGTGTTATTTAGTGTGACACCTCAAAAGAATAACTAGCAGTCACATTAATCCCAGTCTAGTATTACTGGCAAATACTGTGTGTGATTTTGAATAAATGCTGCACAACACATTGTTGGTGAATCCTACAAAATAAAATATGTGATACAAAGTACAACTTTGTCCTAGGAATCAGAATACAGCTATGCAGAATGCGTGCAGCAACATAATGAATAAAACTTAAATCAGTACTAATTATGTTAAGGATGTTATTGTCCTTCACCATCAAGAATCAGTGGAAAGAGATTAGTATATATTTATACTAAGTATTTATTTGCAGTATTAAATCAAATGCTGTACAACAGTACAGAAAATGCACCCTAGGATTCATAACATAGCCATGCATATAATATATAAGACAAAATACACAAAACAAATCAATAGTAATTCAAAAATTAATGATGCATTCAATCACCAGTAACACATTAGTGGTAATTCACTTAATGATGCTATCAATCACACATCAAGCGCTAAAAACAGACTCCCGTAAGGAGTTAACACCTTCAAAACCATATACTAAAACATCACTTAAAGAAAGTTGTGCAGTGCTTAGCAATGACCAGAATTAATAAATTGCACAGAGTCTAACATGATATCAAGCACAGCAATTGGATATCCCCCTTTATTTCTCCTCCCAGCTAGGAAACAAAAAGTTTCAGTGACCACAGCAGTAATTATTGTTTAGCTACTAGATTTTCAACTGTAGTTATGTAACTGCTTTCAAGGATGTTGCTTTTTCTCTTCTTAAGAAATGCAATGACCCACCTGACTTGAACATCAGTGAGCCATAATCCACTATTTGACCACCATTTGAGAACCATGAGTATAAACATTACAAAGGACAATTTCCAGTAGTTACTCCTGTGGTATCTTGCTAACAGCTCAGGCTACTCATACAGTTATTTAGATCTATGTGTATCTTTAATTTTTCACTTTACAGTATGACACTAACTTACAAAAAAAATAAGTTTTACCCATGAAACAATGAAAAACCAATAGAAAATAATAAAATCCTGTATAGTAAGCCACTCCAAGGACAACACACCAGTTCTTTAAGTGTAAACAAGTTTAATATCCACTTTTCGTCTACCTAAATTCTTCAGAAAATATTTAATTACAAAAAAATCAGCTTTTATACAAAATAAAAAGCACTAACCAATCAATAAAAAAATTCAATAAAACAATTAAACTCTATGCAATTGCACTTTTAGTGAACTGTTAACCCTTTAAGTAATAGCTAGTCTTCTGTCTCTAAGAAAACACTTGATGTTTTTACTTTCATTTAGCCTGGGGGCCTTATCAGCAGCTAACTTAATCTGCCACATCTAGTTTCACATTTTTCTATTTGAATTTTGTAATTGCCTCCCCTCTGATCCATCATAATAAATTGTAGAACAGCAAAAAGAAACTTTTTGTATTTCTTACACTGAACAGAATGTCTATAAAAAGCATTGTTGCTATCCCTTGTTTTTATAGCATATATGTGTTCCTCAATCCTTTTGCCCAAGCTTCTAGTGGTCATAACCACATAAAAGCTTGGGCACTCGGAACACATAGCTATATAGACTACTCCGTTTGTGTAGCATGTGTACATACCCTTAGCCCCTATAGTGTATGAAATATGTTGTAGAGCTATGCAAGGACCTTCATAGATATGTCTACAAACTGTGCAATCTTTGCATTTATAGGTCCCTACTTTCTTTTGGGGCAGGAGTAGAGAGGTTTCAACATTTTCTTTTTCCTGATAATTGCTTAATACAGTAATTTTCTTGTACACAAAAGCATGATTCTCACCTATTTTTAAAATATCATTATTTCCAGCAACTATTTTTCAGTTGTTCTGAATTATACTTCTAACAATATGGCTGTCTATGGACATATCAGGACTAAGTCTAGGAGTAAGACTCACCATATTAAATTGACCTCCTGGTTCACTGTTGTCCTTTTTTGGAAACCCACATAAAAGTATGGCTCCAAAATGTGTCTCCCTTTTAGAAAGTACTTCATTACCAATTTTAATTAAAAAGTCCTTATCATAACCACTCTCAACAAACACAGAAGTAATAATCTGTATTTCATTGTCCAGATCAATGTCCTTACTGGTCATCCTAGAGGCCTGAATGAATTGGCCTCTAGGAATATTTTTTCTTTATAAAGGTGGCATGGTTGCTGTTGTAATGGAAGTAATTATTAAAGTATTTTTCAGATGAATACTACTGTAAAACTTCTGATTAGAATTCTCCCACCAAAGCTCTACATCTAAAAAACAAACAGTTTGCCCTACATCTCCTGTAACAAGTTTTAGAAAAGTGGTTCCTTGAACAATAAAAAATAGGTCATCTACAAACCTTCTGTAAAATAAAATACTGGAAAATTCTGCTAAGATAGGTAAAATTTCCAACTCTCACCACCCAAGAGCCAAACTAGCAAAAGCGGGGCATACTGTAGCCCCCATCGCTACCCCTTACTTTTTCCTGTAAATTTTTAAATAAAAAAAAAAAAGTTATTCTCTAACAGTATTTCTAACAAGGAGCAGTATAGCTTCACAAGGTGGCTCTCAACTTTGGTGTATTTATTTGGACGAAAAGCAGATATTAAACTTGTCTGTAACAATAACTTAGTTGGCACCTGCAAGTGGTATTGACTCTATGAGATCCCACATGATATCACTTTTGTCTCTACATCTTTTCTCCTGGACGTATTCCTTTACTATTCTATTAGTATTATCCCCTCCTATTTCATTTACTTTCTAACATATAATTCAGTGATTTTACCCTCTTGCATCAACAGGATGGAACTTTTTCCAATGCTATGTCTCTTTAGTTAATCAATTGATTATACCTCTTGTACAGTGTATATGTTATAATGGAATTTTCATTGTTTACTGAGTTTTTGTGCCATAGATTGGAGCTTATCTCCACATGTTATGTGATTGTACTTTGACCACTATGTTACTGCAAATCTTTTGCATGTCTGTATATTGTTTGGAGCTTTTCTCCTTGGGTCTCCACTGAAAATGTCCCCTAGGCTCAGTTGGACCAACCCGGTTAACAAATGTCAAATAAATAAATAAAATAAAATAATAAATTGTTAGATAAACCTTAATTCACAGAGTCATTCCCAGGGATTCATGAAGCTCGGCACAAGGCCGGCGTTAGGCTTGCGCCGACTGTGCGGCAGGAAGATGGTGCAGTAGCGCCAAATGCATATTAATGAAGGCGTGTTGCCGCCACAGCCACGTGCATAGGAAAGGAGCGCAAGTGCATAGGGCGTGTCGAAGTGCTGCACGGAGGCGTGGAAATGTCAGCTGTTGACGTGCAACTTAAAATGCTTGCATATAACAATTTGCAAGCAATAGTAATCACATCTGTCAGTGTCCGTGGGTACTGAAACGTATGCAAAGCATGCAAGACAGTTCCTGCAAACACAAAATGAAGAAGCAAACACAAATGCACGGTAGGGAATAACGGGTCCCTATCCCGCGAACAAATGACATTGAAAACTGTGTGGCCGTAGTCCAACGCAGTGTAGATAGTTATACCAAGTGGAAGTGAAATGCATGATATGTTAGTGCGCCGACAATAGGTATGTCCAGCCCATTGGTCAGGGTCACCAGCTGACCCATATTGTGAAGGAGGGTACACAGCTGGGCAGATGTGTCCATAACAAAAAATATGATAAATGTACATATCTAGCGACCACATGACCGATTTATATCCCACAACGCATGTAATAGTCACATACAATAGGTATGTCCGTATTCCACATACCAAATGTGACAGGAAATAGAATAAGCATGTAAACGAAACAGAAGGAGCATATAAATTGCTACAACAATAAGGCAACATGTAGGCTGAAAGGAACAGTATTATCTGTACCGTTGACTGTGGGTACGTGTTGTCCAGTACAGTCGGATATGTGTCCGGAATATATCCCATCCTGGACATAGGAAAAGGTGGCATCCTACCAATGATTAGAACAGTCGGCCAAAATCCGCACATCAGCGGTCCAAGCCGAACTTGTCAGGATGTGTCACAGTTGAACGGGTATTCCCCTGGTATACCAACCATGTCATGAAAGTTAAGTATGGGCGTGTACCTATGTGTGGGAGATATAGCATGTGGAAAGTCAAACATGGCAGGTTAGTCCACACAACCATACAGGTACCTGACATATGTAGGGTATGCAATGTGTTACCTTGACCGTGTCATGGGCCATCAACCAAAGCAGTGATGATGGAGTGGCAGGAATATGTGTGTGTGGGGGATGGGTAATGGTATAATCCTCCAAGGCGACACTGAGTCGTATGAAGAATAGGTGAACTGGAGGTGTATGAGGAGCACCGGGTGAAGTAGAAAGAAACACAAAAACATGTATACACATCTGCAATACAACCAGACAGGCCATACTGTAGAACACAATCCCACAAACATATGAATATTAAAATGAGTGATACAAATGTATAGACATGTCACTGGCACATTCCCACAGATTGGTCCTGATGGAACTGGCCATATCAAATGCAACACACCTGGATGCATAATGGACTACCCAGCATCCCCTCCACAGCACACAACCCGCTCCCCTACCTGAACGTCCACCAAATCCAGCCATACTTGGCCTACTGGTTTGGTGCAGCCACATCTACACATAGTGACCACTACGCATATGTAGTAGGTAGTGTCACCCTAGGCAGTTTCAGGATTGCAAACTATGTATCCCTTGCATGTAAAACCCCCAGCACATTTTCGTAACGCCAGAAGAATGGTCGGTATTTGTCTTGTTTTGGTCTTGTTTAATTTTTGGGATATCCCTCATGGGATAAGTAACCTGTGTAAACATTAGAATGGTTATGAAGACATGAAAACCAGTCCTGTAGATATCTGGACACAAGTTGGAATGTGCAGTAGTGGTGCACGAGACTGTCCAGCCCTAGATGGTCATGCAGAACCTACTACCCAGGATTAAACACCTGCCTGTGACGCACGTGTCCCGACATGAATAAGCGAGAGAATATATTACACACATTCGCATAGTGGCATATGGTATAAGGGTGATGAAGGCACTGACGTAAACAGGATACCCCCTGATCCACTATGTGAGGGACAATTAATGCGTGTGTAAGGGTGACCTGACCAACAATGATACAATGCCAAATGTCCTGTGATTGTAGGAAATAACTATGTACCATACTGCATGTAACAGTTGCCTAAAGCGGTCACGTCAGGATAGAATAAATGTATTCGTAGAAGAAACAGGCAAACAACAAAAGTGCCAAAGGTATAAGGCTCACAGCTAGGAAACAAATGAATGTTCTAAACCTGCACTGACTGTGGCTATGTGTTGGCCCAAACAATCAGGTGTCCGCAGTCGGGTTACTATCTGTCCCGCTTTGTGAGGGACAGTCCCTCTTTGGACAGTTGTGTCCTGACAAAATACATTACAAATGGCAAATGTCTTGGGATTGTAGGGCATAATTATGTCCCATATGTTATGTAATAGTTGCAGAAAATAATTATTTCAGTATCTAAAATACCTAAATGTTACAAGAAACAGAATAAGCAACTAAACCGCTGCAACAATAGGCTTTTATGTAGGCAAATAAGTAAAGTTCTATCCTTTGTACTGACTGTGGGTATGTGTCAGCTTGTAAAATCTGATGTGTGTTCCGAAAATGTCCTATCTTGGCCATTTGAAAAAGTGGCAACCCTAGTCCCCAGAATACATCCCAACCTGTACATATGACAATGTCAACTCTACCAATGGTCAGAGCATTCGCACAATAACTGGCCAGCCTCTTAACCACTCACAAAGCCAGTGACCTTTGGGGGAAAGGTGTTGAATGAGAATGACTACTTACAACAATGAAGAGTAAGAGATGCATTTAACTGCAGAAAATTAGTAGTATTACGAATCTGTCAACACGTTCCAAGTTAATAGTATTAATATGGTAGAAGTGTCCGTGATTGTCCCTGAGTTGTCATAGCCTTGTCCCTGTTACTGTAGAAACGAGTCCCCGAGTATCACAGAGGTCCGTACACATATGTACACCAACCAACTGTCACATCTGTTGACAGGACCATTGCATACCTGTAGTGAATTTATAACAGATGTCCAGAATAATATTCATTTTATCTATAAATGAATGAAATAGTCAAATGGGAAGGGAAACATGTGGAAACCACCCCCCAACCTGCATTATGTGGTGGAACCACTCCCCGCCTTAAATTATGTAGGGCCAACCCAATAATGTGGTCACAAGTGCCCAAACACCTGCGTCTGTAAACACAGGTAGAATGTTAAAATCTGGAATAACTCTGTCCATGTGCTATGTCTGATCTTTGAACAGCACCAGGGTAGTTGTAGTCACCAGTCGGCCGAGCATAAACCTGGACCAGCACATGAACACCCAGAAATCAAACACCTGTATGTGCGAGGACTATAAGAGTAGGCATTCTGAATATCCTTGGAGTGAGTAGACTTGCAGCACGGGTCCAGAGCAGTAGGAAACAGGGAATGTCCTAATGTAGTACTGTGGTTTTCCCAGCAGGAGAATGGATGCCTGCTGTGTAAGGGAAGTGGTGAGGCATATGTCAGAGTAGCTATGAACCATGGGTATACATATAAATGAACCAGAACACCAATAGTGTAGTGGTTACAGCAAACGCCCAACGTAAAGGCATACCCGGTTCAAGTACGACTATAGAACATATTAATTGTGTAATGAATGCCTCTGTGCTGTAAAGATAACATTTATACATGTAAAGGTGACCACATTCGCCTGGGTCCATTAACTGGATTCCATCAAAGTGGTACTTTCATAAGGAATAAGGCACATGTAATCCCAAAGAAGTGCCCGTAAACATATGTAACTCAGAATAAGTAGATGCACGTGCGCCTGCGCGGGTCACGCAGCTATTAGCATAGCAAATGTATGTTGTCTTGTACAGCTGTAACTTTTATATATATAGATAGATAGATGTGTGTATAGATAAATATCCACAGACATAACAGAAATATGAAATTATATATCTACATATTTATCTAAATATACACACACACACACACATATATATATATATATATATATATATATATATATATATATATATATATATATATATATATATATATATATATATATATATATATATATATATATATATATATATATATATATATATATATATATATATATATATATATATATATATATATATATATATATATATATATATATATATATATATATATATATATATATATATATATATATATATATATATATATATATATATATATATATATATATATATATATATATATATATATATATCTGAAACATGAAAGCAAACATAAGGGTTTTGAAGGGAATCCAGAGCAAGTAAGGAATTATGAAGTGCTCGCAGCGTATGCCACATAAAGCTGCAGAAGTGGAGTAGAGCACCGCTCTTCACACCAGAGGCAGGGTTATACCAGTGGTCATAACATCGTTGAAGTGCTATGTCAACATTGTAAACAGACGGAATGTAGTACATGTTGCGACCACCTACACTTGTAACCCACAGATTGTTCGTAATCCATAACACCAGGAAAGGCACGTATGTGCAAATATGAATGGATGGTGAGCCTGTGAATACACGAGGTGGTACAAAATGTGTGTAGGGCCCCAACGCTCATGAGAGGGCAATGTGTAAAGGTGTGTCATGGCTGCGATATCAGCAGGTGTATAATGGCTGTTATGCATAGAAACTCAACATGGGTGTGCAGGAGAAACTATGGATATGCGATAATGGACACAGGAGTGCTAGGGTATGTTGCGCCGGGTGCAATGGAGCAGCCTGTGGAGGTCAGCTAGTACGTAGGTGCGATTCCCAGATAGAGCGTTGTTTGCGTGGAGACATGCGTGAATGGGCGTATCGTTATCGGATGTTGTGCATCAGGGCTGGCAGCCCGGCACGTAAAACCTATATACCACCCATGAGTGGAACAGAGTTCTGCTGTGACAACCCCAAACCGGGAAAAGCAGAAAGACACAACTACATGAAGACAACAATATGGTGACGTACAGTCACAGTAACACAAACACACATCCTATCAACAGTAATAATATGAATGTGCACAGAAACAAACACAGTAGCAGGAATAATAGGCTGCGCATACGAATAATAGGTCGAATGACATTGTATCACATCCCAGTTAGCAGCGGCACCCCAGGCATGAAAAACGTGCGACATCTGTCCGCTGTATAACGTGCAATATACTGAGCACAAGTTCACCGGAGTGAAGTGTCGATGTCATAATGACTAAGGCAATAGTATGCTATTGAAGCAGAGATAAAACCCAATACGCATGTGTAAGTGTCCATGTCCGGGAAATGTATAGGTTAACAGACACACAGATGTATATATAGATAAAAACGTATATATACATATATCTATATTAATTTACATACACATATATATTCATACAGATATATATATATATATATATATATATATATATATATATATATATATATATATATATATATATATATATATCTACACACACAAGGATATACTACGGATATATATAGATAGATATATATACACAAACAATAGGTACTGCTATATACACATACACACAAAACAAAATATATATGTCAGTGTATATATACACATGTACATAAATAGGTTACTTCACAGCATTTAGGGGTAACATATTTACAGCCCGGGCATATGTGACTGGGAGGTCCAATAAATAAATGTTGTATCCCCGACATCACCCAGCTAGGCCGGACAGACATACAGACAGGAAATACAGATCAATACACTGCCACTGTCCAAAACACCGGCAGGAAAGTACCAGTGGGAGAGTTCTGCAAGGTCTACACTTTAAACATGGATAACGGTGTCCCTTGCGGGACCCCAAAAATTCAGGGTATGTGTGAATCTGCTGACATTAATACGAGCAGGATGTAGGTGTACATGGAACAGTAGGTTGTGCAAGTGTGATAATACATGGGTTGACAAAACGTACGACATGTGTCCCAAGACGGGGAGAGTGGGCAATGTGTAGGGGTGTGCTCATAGCCCTGCTGTGCTCGCAGTATTTGTCATGACTGCTGTAGAGGGGTGCCAGGTAGGTGGACCATGAGTATGCATTAATGGGCTTAAGTGTGCAGGTGCTGGTTGGCAGAGATGTAGTAGGCCTGCCCAGTGGAAGTCATTAATATCCCTATGTGAGCATAGCATACGCCTACACTTCCCAAACCTGAAGAGCACATCTACCAGATAGTCTGTAAGCCATCAGGGGAATACATAGAGACCAAATCAGTGCCGTGTACCCAATTAGCATGGACGTCCATAGTTATGTATCAGAATGTAACAAAGTCCAACTAAACACTTCCAGAACTAGTGATATTAGGTGAACAGGTGGCGGAATACAGGTAATGACAGATGACAACATGTATGAGTCATAAACAGCATGTACCTTGACAAACGTGAATGAATACATATGCTCTGTGACTGTGAATGCGTCTGGTTAATAGAACCAAACATTTAAATGTGTTCCACAGGGTGTTATGCATTGTCCCTGATACAGTGTTCATTCACACCCATTGGTATGTGAGTTCTGCTACTGACAGAAAGTGCATAATTTGCTGACCATCTTAGGTAGATGATAGCATAATAGAAGAGGTTCAACACCCATATGCCTGTGAGGGACACACCTGTCTGGGCAGTTGTGTCCTGCAAAATGACAGTTATGGCACATGGCCTGTGAGTTCGGGAATGGAGGATATATAGTGTGTGTAGTGGTGTCAGACATCAATTTGTTGTATCAGTAACAGCTACATATAATAGGAAACAGTATTATCAATTATAATGCTACATAAATAACCTTAATGTATACAAACCATGGAAGTCGTCCATGTACTACTGGCTGTGGGTATGTGTTACCTTGACACATGTGATAGCTCTACATATAGGGTCTATAGGGCCACCGCCATTCTTAATGGCCAAAGTGGAACCTGCTCTGTAGAAATGTCAGATGTACCATGGCAGAACATACCTACAGCCATGCATAGTACAGAAATATACATATCGGAACAAATCAAAGCGTAGTCTAGCAGCAGTAAAGTTGCTTATACTACTACATATGACATATCGACGTATCAGGTATACAAGACCTGTAACAAGCAACCAGTACAGACACACACAACATGAAAATGTCCCCTAAACAGGACAGTTGCAACGGCTAGAGTATTGTCCATACCACTCAACTGTCCCTGAATGTCAGGTATGTCCCTGAGTTTGACTGAAAGTTTAACTCTGTCCCTCTTAATCCCTCCTAAAATTAGTGGCTGTTGAAGGAAAGGTGGTGAATTACACTTACTGACTAATGACAATAAGTAAGAGTTATAAACAACTGTTACCTCAGAATATGTGTATTAAGTCATATGCTCTGATTCTGTCAATGTTTCAAGTTAATAGTACTACTTTTGTAAAAGTGTCCCTGATTTTTCTTGACCTGTCCCTGATTCTGTAGAAATGTGTCCCCGATTGGTGGAGAGTTCTGGTATTGTCACATGAGATATGCGTGATGAGGGACTGTCCCATGCAAAGTGGGAAGGTGTCACTCCTACAGTCTCCGGTCGTGCAATCTGAAAGGTGGACAACGTGCAGTAGGCATGCGGTAGCATGACTCGTGGACAGCTGCGTTAACAAACTCAAGTCACATGTCAGCATTGCAGAGTATCGGTTCCATTGTATCAGGCAGATGGGAGCAGATCGTATGAGAAACACGCATATAATATGATTACGTCACTGGACAGGCCACCGAGTCTGTACAGTCAAGCGCATACCGTCATAAAATGGTTACACATATCCGATAATGTAGTCATGTAATCCGATGTAATACGCATCACAAGGGATCGCACACACCCAGCGTAAGTGACAAATGTAAGTGGAAATGTCGGTGAGCGAGTGGCTGTAAGCGTGTTTGTCTACCAGTATGCCAGTAGTGCACTGTCAAAGAAATGTGGAGTCTAAACATGTATAAAGTGCTGCGACCAGAGGTCAGCAGTGCTTAACACTGTGCACACCCGCGCACAACTGCTCCCACCTGCTGGAATGTGCCTTACCCAGTCTGTATCCAAAGGCATCAGCCTGTCCGCAAACAAACAACCGCCCTATACACGTGATAGTAGAAGTACCCTGTGCACATAGCTGATGTGAATTAACAATAGACCATGGCATATGTGCAGACAATAGACCACACACACACAATACAGTGCAGAATTCCAACAGTATAGCAATGTACTGGCAGATATGTCCAGACCACTGGTGTATGCATGCCTGGCCGTCCTGTGTTTCAGTGTGTGAGCATGCCCAGTATGACTGTTACGCATGTTGTCGACCGACATTACTGTCATACCATCATGTGTGTGAGCATGCCAAGTATGGTCAACTGTATTGCATGTGTCACATGTCCAGAAAGTTAGTATTGTGTTGCTGACCCCTCCGTTCTACACAGACAGGTGTCATGTTGTGTCTGCAGGGTAGCTAGTGGTCATGTGGCATTGGCAGTTGCTACATGTCTGCATAGCGTCAGGGGACATCCAACCACAACCACAGTCCTACACAGCACCGTGGGTGGCGCACATGACTCTCACATGTGTAGGTTTGATGGGGGCACAGCCAACAGTTGTACACATATGCTGCTACTGTACTGGTATGCCGGGTACTCCATGTCAGTGTGTAGACCTACCTAAATTGCTGGTTGGAGGGATACCAGGGTACATCAGTTCCCAGCTTTAATTACCAGCACAGTGGTGTTGGACGTCCTAGCTTACACAACCTACATCAAACTGCCTGGCCTGCTGTCGTCTGTGTGTGTTTTAGGGGGTTGGGGTCATTCATTGGGCATATCCATAGGTCATCGTATATCATTTGTCTGTATTGGTCCACATCTGTCCAGCTGCATGGAACGTGTGTGGGCTGTATGAACACACATGATGGTCAGCCCATAATCTGCAGTTGGTTAGGACACCCTGTGTACTACAGGCTACCATTGTGACCCCCGTATTTGCTACAGAGGTCATGGTGCCACTATGGATGTCTACTGTCTGCTGCCCTAACATTTGGCCACCACAGTCACTTGTATGCTCACATACATACCATAGCAATGGGTAACTACACATTCTAATACAACTGCCACTTGTTAGGTCAATAGACATACCCTGGGTGTGTTCTGGACTTGAGGATGGTGCTGGAGTGCTACCTATGTCGGATGCACACAGTGCACCTCCTATACATGACCAAGCACAGGTACTGTCATGTTTGGCATCCATTGTACTGTGTGCAGGTCAGAGAGGGGAAATCCGTGGGTACCTACTGTGTCAGTGCATATGCCTTGTGTTGCCTCTTTGCCAAGGGCAGGTCATACTGTGCACGGGCTTTCGCCAACTGTGCCCTGCTCAGGTAGTTCCTTCAACAAGTCACACTGTGCCTGTACAGGCCTTGGCAGTGGTGTTGGGCTGTGTGGCCCTGCCCCATGCTGTTCCTGCTGCAACTGTTACTGCAGGATAAGATTGTGTAGCATAGCAAATACCATAACAAATTGTATGCATGCAGCTTGTGAATACTGCAGAGCTCCAACGGATGTGTCCAGATACCAAAACTGTGAACTGAGCATCCCAAACACATGCACAAGTATATGTCTTACCTGTGCATCTGCCTCAGTATGGTGTGAGTGTTCAGGTGTGTGTGCATTGCTGATGGGTGTCATCAGCCATGACACCAGTGTTTACCCAGCAAACCCCACTAGGAGACTGCAGGCGATGTCTATATTGGCATTGGTGTGCTACAGCTGTTTCAGAAGCCATATATCGGACACATCATAGCTTCCAGGGCAGACAGCACACACATTTAATCTCATGCCCAAAAAAAACCCCCCCAACCAACTGTCACATCTGTTGACAGGACCATTGCATACCTGTAGTGAATTTATAACAGATGTCCAGAATAATATTCATTTTATCTATAAATGAATGAAATAGTCAAATGGGAAGGGAAACATGTGAAACCACCCCCAACCTGCATTATGTGGTGGAACCACTCCCATTTAAATTATGTAGGGCCAACCCAATAATGTGGTCACAAGTGCCCAAACACCTGCGTCTGTAAACACAGGTAGAATGTCAAAATCTGGAATAACTCTGTCCATGTGCTATGTCTGATCTTTGAACAGCACCAGGGTAGTTCTAGTCACCAGTCGGCCGAGCATAAACCTGGACCAGCACATGAACACCCAGAAATTAAACACCTGTATGTGCGAGGACTATAAGAGTAGGCATTCTGAATATCCTTGGAGTGAGTAGACTTGCAGCATGGGTCCAGAGCAGTAGGAAACAGGGAATGTCCTAATGTAGTACTGTGGTTTTCCCAGCAGGAGAATGGATGCCTGCTGTGTAAGGGAAGTGGTGAGGCATATGTCAGAGTAGCTATGAACCATGGGTATACATATAAATGAACCAGAAGACCAATAGTGTAGTGGTTACAGCAACCGCCCAACGTAAAGGCATTCCCGGTTCAAGTACGACTATAGAACATATTAATTGTGTAATGAATGCCTCTGTGCTGTAAAGATAACATTTATACATGTAAAGGTGACCGCATTCACCTGGGTCCATTAAATGGATTCCATCAAAGTGGTACTTTCATAAGGAATAAGGCACATGTAATCCCAAAGAAGTGCCTGTAAACATATGTAACTCAGAATAAGTAGATGCACGTGCACCTGCGCGGGTGTACGCAGCTATTAGCATAGCAAATGTATGTTGTCTTGTACAGCTGTAACTTTTATATATATAGATAGATGTGTGTATAGATAAATATCCACAGACATAACAGAAATATGCAATTATATATCTACATATTTATCTAAATATACACACACACACACATATATATATATATATATATATATATATAATATATATATATATATATATATATATATATATATATATATATATATATATATATATATATATATATATATATATATATATATATATATATATATATATATATATATATATATATATATATATATATATATATATATATATATATATATATATATATATATATATATATATATATATATATACAGATATATATATATATATATATATATATATATATATATATATATATATATATATATATATATATATATATATATCAAATATAAGGGTTTTGAAGGGAATCCAGAGCAAGTAAGGAATTATGAAGTGCTTTCATGGCGTATGCCACATAAAGCTGCAGAAGTGGAGTAGAGCACCGCTCTTCACACCAGAGGCAGGGTTATACCAGTGGTCATAACATCGTTGAAGTGCTATGTCAACATTGTAAACAGACGGAATGTAGTACATGTTGCGACCACCTACACTTGTAACCCACAAATTGTTCGTAATCCATAACACCAGGAAAGGCACGTATGTGCAAATATGAATGGATGGTGAGCCTGTGAATACATGAGGTGGTACAAAATGTGTGTAGGGCCCCAACGCTCATGAGAGGGCAATGTGTAAAGGTGTGTCATGGCTGCGATATCAGCAGGTGTATAATGGCTGTTATGCGTGGAAACTCACCATGGGTGTGCAGGAGAAACTATGGATATGCGATTATGGACACAGGAGTGCTAGGGTATGTTGCGCCGGGTGCAATGGAGCAGCCTGTGGAGGTCAGCTAGTACGTAGGTGCGATTCCCAGATAGACCGTTGTTTGCGTGGAGACATTCGTGAATGGGCGTATCGTTATCGGATGTTGTGCATCAGGGCTGGCAGCCCGGCACGTAAAACCTATATGCCACCCATGAGTGGAACAGAGTTCTGCTGTGACAACCCCAAACCGGGAAAAGCAGAAAGACACAACTACATGAAGACAACAATATGTTGACGTACAGTCACAGTGACACAAACACACATCCTATCAACAGTAATAATATGAATGTGCACAGAAACAAACACAGTAGCAGGAATAATAGGCTGCGCATACGAATAATAGGTCGAATGACATTGTATCACATCCCAGTTAGCAGCGGCACCCCAGGCATGAAAAACGTGCGACATCTGTCTGCTGTATAACGTGCAATATACTGAGCACAAGTTCACCGGAGTGAAGTGTCGATGTCATAATGACTAAGGCAATAGTATGCTATTGAAGCAGAGATAAAACCCAATACGCATGTGTAAGTGTCCATGTCTGGGAAATGTATAGGTTAACAGACACACAGATGTATATATAGATAAAAACGTATATATACATATATCTATATTAATTTACATACACATATATATTCATACGGATATATATATATATATATATATATATATATATATATATATATATATATATATATATATATATATATATATATCTACACACACAAGGATATACTATGGATATATATAGATAGATATATATACACAAACAATAGGTACTGCTATATACACATACACACAAAACAAAATATATATGTCAGTGTATATATACACATGTACATAAATAGGTTACTTCACAGCATTTAGGGGTAACATATTTACAGCCCAGGCATATGTGACTGGGAGGTCCAATAAATAAATGTTGTATCCCCGACATCACCCAGCTAGGCCGGACAGACATACAGACAGGAAATACAGATCAATACACTGCCGCTGTCCAAAACACCGGCAGGAAAGTACCAGTGGGAGAGTTCTGCAAGGTCTACACTTTAAACATGGATAACGGTGTCCCTTGCGGGACCCCAAAAATTCAGGGTACGTGTGAATCTGCTGACATTAATACGAGCAGGATGTAGGTGTACATGGAACAGTAGGTTGTGCAAGTGTGATAATACATGGGTTGACAAAACGTACGACATGTGTCCCGAGACGGGGAGAGTGGGCAATGTGTAGGGGTGTGCTCATACCCCTGCTGTGCTCGCAGTATTTGTCATGACTTGCTGTAGAGGGGTGCCAGGTAGGTGGACCATGGGTATGCATTAATGGGCTTAAGTGTGCAGGTGCTGGTTGGCAGAGATGTAGTAGGCCTGCCCAGTGGAAGTCATTAATATCCCTATGTGGGCATTGCATACGCCTACACCTCCCAAACCTGAAGAGCACATCTACCGGATAGTCTGTAAACCATCAGGGGAATACATAGAGACCAAATCAGTGCCGTGTACCCGATTAGCATGGACGTCCATAGTTATGTATCAGAATGTAACAAAGTCCAACTAAACACTTCCAGAACTAGTGATATTAGGTGAACAGGTGGTGGAATACAGGTAATGACAGATGACAACATGTATGAGTCATAAACAGCATGTACCTCGACAAACGTGAATGAATACATATGCTCTGTGACTGTGAATGCGTCTGGTTAATAGAACCAATCATTTAAATGTGTCCCACAGGGTGTTATGCATTGTCCCTGATACAGTGTTCATTCACACCCATTGGTATGTGAGTTCTGCTACTGACAGAAAGTGCATAATTTGCTGACCATCTTAGGTAGATGATAGCATAATAGAAGAGGTTCAACACCCATACGCCTGTGAGGGACACACCTGTCTGGGCAGTTGTGTCCTGCAAAATGACAGTTATGGCACATGGCCTGTGAGTTCGGGAATGGAGGATATATAGTGTGTGTAGTGGTGTCAGACATCAATTTGTTGTATCAGTAACAGCTACATATAATAGGAAACAGTATTATCAATTATAATACTACATAAATAACCTTAATGTATACAAACCATGGAAGTCGTCCGTGTACTACTGGCTGTGGGTATGTGTTACCTTGACACATGTGATAGCTCTACATATAGGGTCTATAGGGCCACCGCCATTCTTAATGGCCAAAGTGGAACCTGCTCTGTAGAAATGTCAGATGTACCATGGCAGAACATACCTACAGCCATGCATAGTACAGAAATATACATATCGGAACAAATCAAAGTGTAGTCTAGCAGCAGTAAAGTTGCTTATACTACTACATATGACATATCAACGTATCAGGTATACAAGACCTGTAACAAGCAACCAGTACAGACACACACAACATGAAAATGTCCCCTAAACAGGACAGTTGCAACGGCTAGAGTATTGTCCATACCACTCAACTGTCCCTGAATGTCAGGTATGTCCCTGAGTTTGACTGAAAGTTTAACTCTGTCCCTCTTAATCCTTCCTAAAATTAGTGGCTGTTGAAGGAAAGGTGGTGAATTACACTTACTGACTAATGACAATAAGTAAGAGTTATAAACAACTGTTACCTCAGAATATGTGTATTAAGTCATATGCTCTGATTCTGTCAATGTTTCAAGTTAATAGTACTACTTTTGTAAAAGTGTCCCTGATTTTTCTTGACCTGTCCCTGATTCTGTAGAAATGTGTCCCCGATTGGTGGAGAGTTCTGGTATTGTCACATGAGATATGCGTGATGAGGGACTGTCCCATGCAAAGTGGGAAGGTGTCACTCCTACAGTCTCCGGTCGTGCAATCTGAAAGGTGGACAACGTGCAGTTGGCATGCGGTAGCATGACTCGGCGGACAGCTGCGTTAACAAACTCAAGTCACATGTCAGCATTGCAGAGTATCGGTTCCATTGTATCAGGCAGATGGGAGCAGATCGTATGAGGAACACGCATATAATATGATTATGTCACTGGACAGGCCACCGAGTCTGTACAGTCAAACGCCTGCCGTCGCAAAATGGTTACACATACCCGATAATGTAGTCATGTAATCCGATGTAATACGCATCACAAGGGATCGCACACACCCAGCGTAAGTGACAAATGTAAGTGGAAATGTCGGTGAGCGAGTGGCTGTAAGCGTGTTTGTCTACCAGTATGCCAGTAGTGCACTGTCAAAGAAATGTGGAGTCTAAACATGTATAAAGTGCTGTGACCAGAGGTCAGCAGTGCTTAACACTGTGCACACCCGCGCACAACTGCTCCCACCTGCTGGAATGTGCCTTACCCAGTCTGTATCCAAAGGCGTCAGCCTGTCCGCAAATAAACAACCACCCTATACACGTGATAGTAGAAGTACCCTGCGCACATAGCTGATGTGAATTAACAATAGACCATGGCATATGTGCAGACAATAGACCACACACACACAATACAGCGCAGAATTCCAACAGTATAGCAATGTACTGGCAGATATGTCCAGACCACTGGTGTATGCATGCCTGGCCGTCCTGTGTTTCAGTGTGTGAGCATGCCCAGTATGACTGTTACGCATGTTGTCGACCGACATTACTGTTATACCATCATGTGTGTGAGCATGCCAAGTATGGTCAACTGTATTGCATGTGTCACATGTCCAGAAAGTTAGTATTGTGTTGCTGACCCCTCCGTTCTACACAGACAGGTGTCATGCTGTGTCTGCAGGGTAGCTAGTGGTCATGTGGCATTGGCAGTTGCTACATGTCTACATAGCGTCAGGGGACATCCAACCACAACCACAGTCCTTCACAGCACCGTGGGTGGCGCACATGACTCTCACATGTGTAGGTTTGATGGGGGGCACAGCCAACAGTTGTACACATCTGCTGCTACTGTACTGGTATGCCGGGTACTCCATGTCAGTGTGTAGACCTACCTAAATTGCTGGTTGGAGGGATACCAGGGTACATCAGTTCCCAGCTTTAATTACCAGCACAGTGGTGTTGGACGTCCTAGCTTACACAACCTACATCAAACTGCCTGGCCTGCTGTCGTCTGTGTGTGTTTTAGGGGGTTGGGGTCATTCATTGGGCATATCCATAGGTCATCCTATATCATTTGTCTGTATTGGTCCACATCTGTCCAGCTGCATGGAACATGTGTGGGCTGTATGGACACACATAATGGTCAGCCCATAATCTGCAGTTGGTTAGGACACCCTGTGTACTACAGGCTACCATTGTGACCCCCGTATTTGCTACAGAGGTCATGGTGCCACTATGGATGTCTACTGTCTGCTGCCCTAACATTTGGCCACCACAGTCACTTGTATGCTCACATACATACCATAGCAATGGGTAACTACACATTCTAATACAACTGCCACTTGTTAGGTCAATAGACATACCCTGGGTGTGTTCCGGACTTGAGGATGGTGCTGGAGTGCTACCTATGTCGGATGCACACAGTGCACCTCCTATACATGACCAAGCACAGGTACTGTCATGTTTGGCATCCATTGTACTGTGTGCAGGTCAGAGAGGGGAAATCCGTGGGTACCTACTGTGTCAGTGCATATGCCTTGTGTTGCCTCTTTGCCAAGGGCAGGTCATACTGTGCACGGGCTTTCGCCGACTGTGCCCTGCTCAGGTAGTTCCTTCAACAAGTCACACTGTGCCTGTACAGGCCTTGGCAGTGGTGTTGGGCTGTGTGGCCCTGCCCCATGCTGTTCCTGCTGCAACTGTTACTGCAGGATAAGATTGTGTAGCATAGCAAATACCATAACAAATTGTATGCATGTAGCTTGTGAATACTGCAGAGCTCCAACGGATGTGTCCAGATACCAAAACTGTGAACTGAGCATCCAAAACACATGCACAAGTATATGTCTTACCTGTGCATCTGCCTCAGTATGGTGTGAGTGTTCAGGTGTGTGTGCATTGCTGATGGGTGCCATCAGCCACGACACCAGTGTTTACCCAGCATCCCCCACTAGGAGACTGTAGGCGATGTCTATATTGGCATTGGTGTGCTACAGCTGTGTCAGAAGCCATATATCGGACACATCATAGCTTCCAGGGCAGACAGCACACACATTTAATCTCATGCCCTGGCCATCGCATATGGCTTAACTGTGGGAGGGCATGCCCCTGCAGTGACTGTAGGCCCTACCCTGCTCACCGGGTGGTGCTACAATGTGTATGTGTATGCAGGCTATAGCACCCAATACCCCAGGGTAGTCATCCATGTAGTTGAACAGATGCATATTGCTGGTCTACTAATCACGTGTGTTGCGGACATGTACGTGCTCACTAGCATGTGTTGACATGGCGTCTGTGAACTGGATGCAGATGCCTGTGAGATACCCATGATATCCCCAGTTGTGCTGTGCGAGGTAGCTGTGGCTAGTACACCTAGGCCAACACATACCATGGTATCCACTGTGATGTGTTTCTCTCAGCCTGTTTGATGTGTCAGGTGTGGCAGGCACAGATCAACAAGCTGCTGTAGGAGGTCTCTGTCCACCCCATAGTGCTCCAACATCCCCTGCCCATGTAGCCCCTGGTAAGTCACCCTCGGTCTATAAAGTCTTATGTCACCCCAGTAAGGGTTGTTCGGCAGCATACACATCCTCACTGCCCCAGCCTCCTGCACATGTTGGTATATGTTGCCTGCTGCAGCTCGTGTCATTTGGTTGGACTGTGTCGTGAAATATCCCTGCAGGTATACACTGGTGGTGTAGAGTGCAGACGAAACCTGTGTGTATGCTGCTTGCTCACATTAACGTACTGTTCATGAGCGGGCTGGCCATGTCATCTGAGATTGTGCTGATCAACACCTTTTTGTGCAGCCTGTACACCCTGACTACCCCACCACTGCTGTCATCCCTCCCAATGTCACCAGGCAGGTATAGACACACCCCTATCTTAGGTGTGCTAAGGCAGGAGCACTCCTGAGGCACAGTACTGCAATATACGTACAGTATGCCTGACCCCCCTCCCATGCTGTCAACTATATTCGAGACCTGCACCCAACAGACTACACACATACACTCCATTGACCAGCAGCACACCCTGGTGACAAATGTGATACACTATAGTCAACCTCATATGCATAGTATAGTCTTCTAATGAATAGTTCTATGACCCATACCGAACCTCCAAATTAATAACCACTGCTCAGTGTTGCTCAGATCCATACACAACTGGCAACAGGTGCTTACAATCACCATATTCGATGTCCCATGGTCTTCCCAGCAACAAAATAACTGGTGTCTACAAGACTACAACCCATGGTCCTGCACACTACAGACGATGTGCATTACCACCGCGCAATGGCAGATATACATAGATCCCAGGTTATCACGTACAGATCATCCAGCACAAACATTCAATAGTGCTGATGTCCCCAGACATATATGTTCACATCTATGTCCACCTCTACATCTACATATATCATATATATTATTTGTATACATATATACATGGACATATATATATATATATATATATATATATATATATATATGTGTGTGTATATATATATATATATATATATATATATATATATATATATATATATATATATACATATACATATCTTACAGATACACACATATACATGTACACACATGTGTAGATATGACATTTATATCAGAACAGCGGACCACATGACAGCAATGCATTGGACAGGAATGAAAAGGAAACTACGTGTGCCACCTGCATCATGTAGTGTTGTTACTATCAAGGCACGTGTGTTATGTTGCGTCACACGGGTCAGACCGTATCAAGGGTAAGAGTAGGGCTGCTGACAGTTACTCACCAGACCTATTGGCGAACAAATGTATGTGTTGACAACCCAGTGTCTTGGCAGAATATGTGGGCTTTGGACACTATATAGGTCAGTAACAAAACACACTGAACACACCATGCAGCTAGCCACACACAGATACCAACACATATGGTATAACTGCCAAACACACACACCTGCCATGCCTTGGAATCGAGCACCTACCTGTCTAGTATACCACACTACAGCATTATGCAGTAACAGAATGCGCTACCGAGTTCCAGCATCACCGCACTCCCACAGGCATACATCTAGGTGGATGACATCATCCACAAAGGCAAAGATGCTGATAGGGAATGTATGTGGAGTGAGCCATCTAAAAGCATTATTCTATCCCCAGGCAGCTGGAAACACACACACTTGGCAGGGCTGGGAGTCGAACATAAACCTAACTACCTTATCACACAACAGCATTACGCAGTTACAGAATGTAAGAGTAGGGCTGCTGATAGTTACTCACCAGACCTATTGGCGAACAAATGTATGTGTTGACAACCCAGTGTCTTGGCAGAATATGTGGGCTTTGGACACTATATAGGTCAGTAACAAAACACACTGAACACACCCTGCAGCTAGCCACACACAGATACCAACACATATGGTATAACTGCCAAACACACACACCTGTCATGCCTTGGAATCGAGCACCTACCTGTCTAGTATACCACACTACAGCATTATGCAGTAACAGAATGAGTTCCAGCATCACACAGGCATACATCTAGGTGGATGACATCATCCGCAAAGGCAAAGATGCTGATAGGGAATGTATGTGGAGTGAGCCATCTAAAAGCATTATTCTATCCCCAGGCAGCTGGAAACACACACACTTGGCAGGGCTGGGAGTCGAACATAAACCTAACTACCTTATCACACAACAGCATTACGCAGTTACAGAATGTGCTATGGAGATTACTGGTACACAGCACTCCCAGAGGCATATTTCTAGGTGGATGACATCATCCGCAAAGGCAAAACCACCGATAGGGAATGTATGTGGAGTGAGACGTCTAAAATCAATACTCTGTCCCCAGGCAGCCAGAAACACACACCCACACACACACACACACACACACACACACACACTTGGCAGGGCTGGGAGTCCAACATACACCTAACTACCTTATACACTACAGCATTACGCAGTTACAGAATGCGCTATCGAGATTACTGGAACATAGCACTCCCAGAGGCATACTTCTAGGTGGATGACATCATCCGCAAAGGCAAAGACGCCGATAGGGAATGTATGTGGGGTGAGCCATCTAAAAGCATTACTCTGTCCCCAGGCAGCTGGAAACACACACACACACACACTTGGCAGGGCTGGGAGTTGAACATACACCTAACTACCTTATCACACTACAGCATTACACAGTTACCGAACGCTATCGAGATTATTGGTACACATCACTCCCAGAGGCATATTTCTAGGTGGATGACATCATCCACAAAGGCAAAGATGCCGATAGGGAATGTATGTGGAGTGAGACATCTAAAAGCAGTACTCTGTCCCCAGGCAGCCGGAAACACACACACACATGCACACACTTGGCAGGGCTGGGAGTCGAATATACACCTAACTACCTTATCACACTACAGCATTACACAGTTACAGAATGCGCTACCGAGATTACTGGAACACAGCACTCCCAGAGACATACTTCTGGGTGGATGACATCATCCGCAAAGGCAAAGGCGCCGATAGGGAATGTATAGAGAGTGAGCAGTCTAAAAGCATATTACTGACTCAAGGTAGACGTAGACAAACACATGGCAATGGTGTTAGCGGGACAACTGCCTATCTACGGAGCACTATTACAACACTACATAAATACGTGACACGCCACAGACAGTACACCCTTCAAGACAGTCAAACAGTGTGTTCAATTTAGGCATCCATCCTGACGTGGGGTATGGACATCTGTTGCCTGGATGACCACCATCACTATACAGGATGTCAGTGGTCATGCCCATACACAGAGGCACATCACTGACACAAGGTGTCACTGGGCATGCTCACACATGTAGTATCACACGTCCATTTGGAATGTACTGTGTGTCCATATACACAATGGTGTACTGGGCATGCTCACGCACTTAGCAGTTGCAAAGAGCTGTCTTGCATGCACACAGATTTTAAACACGGAAGGGCTCAGTTTGGAATGTACTGTGTGTCCATCTACACAACGGTGTACTGGGCATGCTTACACACTTAGCAGTAGCAAAGGGCTGTCTTGCATGCACATGGATTCTAAACATGGAAGGACACAGTATGGTGTTACTGTCCCCACATACATGAAGGGCTGTCTTGCATGCACACGGATTCTAAACATGGAAGGGCACAGTATGGTGTTACTGTCCCCATGTACATGAAGGCCACTCACATGTACTGACCAGTACACACTCAAGAGCCATCACAGATGTCTCAGGTGCAGATCACAGAGGTAAACACTGCATTCTACTATGTAGCCCTCAGACATCAACATGTCCTTAGACCAGCAACACACATACATACATTACCACAACACCGTGTGACTCATGACCAGTGGACTGTACATAGGTCTACAGCAACTGTGCAGACTACACATGTACTGACAGGGTTCCATTATGTGTTATGCAATGCAATGATACCACTGTACATAACCAGGTCAGCTCTACACATAACAGGGGCCCTGGGTCTTACACTACTGTGACAGATGACTGTCGCTGTACACCAAAGAACACATATGTTTGGATATGACATACATGTAATCACAGTGGATATGTGCAAGGACTACACACACACACACACACACACACACACACACACACACACACACACACACACACACACACACACACACAACACATATGTACATAGCATAGCTTTTGCTGTCTTCCATGCAGACAAGTGGCTACAGCAATCACATGCATGCACATGGAAAGTAGGTCCATGGCTGTTGAATGCTAACAGTACATGAGGTAGCAATGTTGACCGAGGAAACATTCCCTCTGTACTAGTTACCCATGACACCCATCATATCATACAACAGTCTGTGTGTTATCTATGTCATCACACATGTCCACTGATTGCAATGCATACAAACATGGCTACATAACAGGCATGTAGGACCAACACACATGTACATGTAGTGGTGTGCATGCAGCTACCATGAATGTGCAGTAGCTGATGTATGTAATTCATCTGTGCCTAACTACAACATGCAGTTGCAATGCAGCCCCATCATTGACACCTGTATATGGTGAAATACTGACAGTACGGTAGGATGTACATCAGGTATGGATGGATGGATGTACATAAAGTGGTGATCCACCTTTGCAGATGGATGTTTGCCGGGGACGGCTCACAGGTGTGTCACAAGCCATCCTACCATTACATGTGCAAACAGTACACTGTTACTGTTACTTGACGGTGAAGACGTAAAACCTACACAGTGGTCGAGTGTTACTGACTGTAAGTCACGTGACACCTGTAACACTTACATCCTCCCATGTATATATAGTAGCACAATTACTGAAGATAGTGTTGATACACATAATGCGGCTAATACTGCTGCATGTCTGTCAGACGTATCATCATATAGCAGGTGTATCATTCACAGTACTGCCATGTGTGGTTTGCTTGTGTGACCATGTCTGCCACATATGGTGGGGAATACATCCCAACTGTTACAACACCCCTGTACACTGTTGTAGAGATCTGTACATACTGCAGTGTGGAAAGCATGACGTAGGCAGGGGTGGTGTTTGTATCACACACATGTCAGCTACCTGTATGTGAATGACATTTGTGGACTCCACAGTGTGTGTGTGTGTGTGTGTGTGTGTGTGTGTGTGTGTGTGTGTGTGTGTGTGTGTGTGTGTATGTATGTATGGCTCTCTGGTGCATGGAGTGAGGGTGTATGCTACCATAGAGAACAGACAGGATCCCCAACCCCTCATGGTGATGCAGTCTACTACCCTGCTGATGCCATCGGTCTCAGCCTTACAGGCTACCTGTACATGTTCATTCTCTATCACATCCTGTGGGTGCACAGTACTGTGAGGGTGATTTCCACATAGGCAGGGGTTCTCACCTCAACACTATCGAGTGTGCGTTATAGTGTTGCTGACCCCGTGAGTGTGGGCATGTTACTGTGTGTTTCTGTGTCTGTCTGTGTGTGTTCCCATCCTGTAATGTGACAGGGTATTACTGCTACACAGTGAGGCCTCATGCTATCAAGTGGCCGCTAACGTTATCATCGGCCAGATCGCTGTGTAAACCCCCCGCACCATGTCAACATACCTGTGATGTGACCTGGTATGGATGTCACATCTCTAGCCACTGTAGCCTATTAAACAGCCCTCATGCTTCTGGACCAGTAGAAGTGTGGACATCTGTGGTATGGTAGCCTTTCTAACAGTCAGGTTGCGGCTACATATAGCATGCTCGTATTGCCATACATGCCTGTGAGTACTCCACATTTACACATGGGAAACTGCAAACACTGCTATTTGTTGGCACATGCAAGTAGACCATAAGCAGGGAACCAGGGCATCATTCCCAACATGCTGTTACTGTTGTTACCAAGACACATACTGTGAACATATAACAATGCATTATAAACATGTACTACATTGTATGTCTGGTGCATGTCAACAGTACACAACTAATGTAATATTCACTTCTCTCACTATTCTGTTCACCATGTGCATCAGACCATTTGAGCATGTCCCTGCACCGATGGTGTGGATGACAGGGATGCGGCACAGGCACCATCATATGCACAGGGTGATAATGTTTGCCAGGGGCATAGGCTGCACCAGTGGATGACATCATGTGTGTGGGTACAGGCCGGTGATCTCATTGGACATGTGTGGTCGTTATGCATGTGGGTGTTGCGGTGCCCTACAGATGTTTTTGCTGTGTGCGTGTATGATTGCACACAGTTCTGCCTTTTGCCAGGCTTACACAGTGGTATTATTGACAGCTCCAGATTGTACAGACCAGGATGTACAGCTCACTGTGTCCGGCCACGGCCACGTGACCTGTGCCTGCCAGGGATTGCACGGGAACTACCAGCTGGAGGTACAAATTGGCTACTGTCCGATGACACATGTCCACTGAAACCGTGTCTCTGCTGGGAATGTCCAGGGCCACGTCCACATGGCCTGCTGTGTCCTGATATGGACAGCGCAGCACCAGCTGCACTGCTACTGCTAACGGCACTATGGGACCGGGCATCTGAGGTGGCTCGTTCACGTTGACCTGCACTAGGTGGTGTAGCTGGCCTACGTCCACATGGCCTATGTCTCACTCCTACCAGATGTTCCAGCACAGACAGCTCATGCTCACGGATTGCCATGCCACAGTCAAGGATTCTGACCATGTCACCCAATCACCTGTCCAGAACATCAGCAATCTGCTGTTGAGCATTTGCCAATGCCTGAACATTGTCGTTTAGAGTACAGATAGCAGCCCTCTGATGCCTCTGCCCTTCTCTGTTCTGCCATTCAGCACGTGCCTGTGCTGCCATTACAGTCTGGAAAATGCATCTGGTGATACCAGCTGCTGCGCTCTGTCCTGCAGGTGCATGTCTGCCAGAGGTCCTCCTATGAGCAGCACTGGCCACATGCCTGTGTGGCACATCTGCAGTCATTAGACTGACACCATGGTGTGTAGACACACCTTCTGTAGCCACCACATATTCCTGTTCCAAGCTAACACACGCTGACTGTCCTTCCTCTATGGCCACTGGTGATGGGGTATGTGTTTGCATGAGAACTGTGTGCGGGGAAGAGGGGGACATAGCTGGGATGGCAACCATTGGCACACATTCAGCCCCTGACAACCTGCCTGTACCTCATGCATATGTTCATCACTGCTAGTATGTGTGGGGACACTAACATCAGACGGACCGCAGGAGGGTAACGCACCTACAGCACCTGTGAATGCAAAGAAAGACTCTACATTACAATACACACACACAGATACACACACACAGACACACACACACACACACACACACACACACACACACACACAGACACACCATGTATGTGATTTGACAGACGGCATGCAGCATGCATGTGATACAGCAGACGGCATGCAGCTCAGACATTAATAGTGGTAGTTAGCATACCTCCCTGGGTTGCACACAACAGCAAGCAGGTGTCATATCAGTAGCCATGCAGTTCACACAATCATGGTAGTAAGCATGCATCCTTGTGATACACCATGTGGACCAGCACAGGTTAACAGTACACATGGCTGAAGTGACCTTGACATGTAATCTGATGTGTGCATTGACATGCATGCATGTCGGACACAATGATGTCCTGACACATGTACAGCATTGTAATGGGTATCACATTGCAGTGATGTCTGTATGCCCTACAGATAGAATGCACGTTTAGCAAATGTGCATGAGTATGGAAGGGTAGTGTGAAGCGTCTACATTGCTATACAGTGTGAAGTACAGACACTGTGCCATTACATGGAATCATGAGGCATCTATATTGCTATACAATGTGTAATATGCACACATTGCATAGCCATAACTGCGTGCATACACATGACATAACTGTGGATTGTGACCCACGTTGCTGAGGTGTATACACACCAAACCATGCTGTGTCATGTGACAGGTCACTGGAAGACCTACGGATGATACCCCTGCACAACTACTACAGAGTCTTAGCTGCCTGACAACCATGTCCACACATGGCAGACTTGTCAGTACACCATGTCCCACATGACATTGATGTACCACACACACGAGGTGCACAGCTGATGGTGATGTCCTACAGCAGCAAGGGAAATGTATGGTATCTGTGGCCTGATGTGGTGTCAATGTCTGTGGAAGCTGTACAGGTGACCACTGTCATGCTATGACACAGTCGTGATGTTCAACACATCTTATAAGGTCGACTTGCGTGACACCTCCACTAGCTGTGCACAGGCTTTTAGAATGTCCAGTGTACCACATCAACTGTATAATCAGTCAACTAAGGCTATAGTTGGACCATGTGTGGACAATGTGCAACAGGGTGTATACACATCCCATCTACTGTGTGGCTACATGTTTCTGGCCATCCTCCATGGCCATGTGTGAACATGTGTTGGCCAAATGTTTGTGATGGCTGTCTATCTCACATGTCTGTGTAGTCCCATATGACATACACTCATAGATGTCAGATATGTCACCGTCCACAGGGCTATGCAGACAACGGGTCGTATGTTTGGTATGTGGGGTATGTATTATGGGATAGTGTGACAATATTGCAGCCAGAACACTACATGTCTGGGACATGTTAGATGGCACATCACAATGTGTGCACCCATTGCAGGAGCATATAACACAATGGTGACTCCTGTGGGCTGCCCATATCCCTGCTCACTGTGTGGTACTGTTTGCGTACCACACATGTGTTGTTCCAATGTATAGTACAGATGCCTACATTGAACAACACCTTCACCGTTGTATGCACAGCTGTCCACACATGTAGCAATGACAGATACTGTGGTTTCATGTTGGTGTTTCATTTTGTTTGTATATATTGCACATCGGTAGCCAGTGTGAATGATGGGAGATGTGACCTGTATATCGTGACTGAACCATACATCATGTGTACATGTGTTAACTGGCCACATGGCAAATAGATATATGCATTAATATGCCTGATACTGATGACAGTCTCACCTGCAATGGACTGATGTATGTGCATCACGCCAGAGGTACCTGTATAGGGGTGACACAGCAATTTGAACATTATCCATGACTGTATGACAGCCACAGGGTGCACTGTGCATGTTAACATATTCGCCTGTACAATAGCATATAGTATGCACATGTGTGATGTTACATTACATATTGTACAGTGACACATGCAACTAAATGGGATATAATAGTCATATGTGCAGTAGTGACTTACCAGGCAACTCCAGGCTCATTGGTTGGGAGACACCCACCTCAAACAATGGCAGCTAGTGTTTGTGGATGCTGTTCTGAGGGTGTCCCCAGGCTGGCCAGTAGCTCCTCGGTGTGTGGAGTGGGGGCTGGGTTGGTGGCCCACCACCTGTTCCACCTTGTTCCCTGGTGATTGCAGTGGCACACTGTTTCGCATGTCATATCAAGTCCGTGCAGTGTCCGCACACCTGCTGGTAGGTGCGGTTATGGCCACCCACATCATTAACCATCCTGCGAAGGTCCTGCCACAGGTTGTCATACTGCTGGACATGCTGTGGCACATGACTGAACAACACCTCATAGTTCTCATGGAGGTACGGGATGAGGACATCATCCTCCTGGCAGCTGTACGCTGGCAGGCGTGAATGAGGCATTATCTGGAAGACATAATGATGGTGACAGGTCACAGTATCACAGAAATGTACAGAGATACAGCTGCACATACATTTGTATTAAATCTAGTACATCTGCACTGTTATCTTTGCAAATCATCATGACACTGACACGACTGACATGTTTGTGTCACACATGTAACACCCTTTATGCATTGGATATCATCACCATATATGTGTGTCACCTCATTACATTGTTCATACTCCATGTGAATGCTGTCTTGATGTGGGCATGTCTGTTTGCCTGTACTGGTGTTCTTACCTATCAGCACATGCCTGGATGTGTCCACAGTGATGCTGTTGACCTTGATGCTGTGTATATGTCACATATCAACACATACACTGCATTAATGGACATGAGCAGTGACAATGCACACATATGCATGGAACCTTTACATGCATGTGTTTTGCCATATACATCTACATGTCACGGTACAGCAGTTCAACATCCTGCCACGGATCGCCTGTGTTGCATATGTGATAGACATGGGACAATGGCTAGCCGGACATCATTCGCAGGGATGGTTATCAACTATAGGATGTACGGGCAAGGTTTCCTAACTGTATCTGACAGCCATTTTGCCACCGCGAGGTGCATCAGTGCCACATTACTGATCCAGACAGTTAATAATACATCTACCATGCGGTCATCACACCATGTATGACAGAGATGACATGTGCAGCTTTGATGGACAGGGTTGCATGGTATGGCAGGAGTATGTAACATGTATGGCACAGGGATCTGTCCAGCATGTGGCGATCCTTGTAGTAGGATGGTGGCTGTCCATGACGTATGTCTTTCAGATCAGGATATGTAAATGTAGACCAGGATGTACAGCTCACTTATATGTATATGTAGCATGTCCAACATCACAGTTTAGCACGTGTCTTTATGCAAGGTAGCCAGCATGCTGCATAGTGGAGGTGAGGATTGTGAAGGCTGGTATCGCCCATCCACACATGGCCAATACCCCTTAGAGGTGATATGTGATCCGATATTGGTCACCCGAGTGCTGAGTATGCCTGTCCAATGATCTCCGTGCTCATGGATGGCACCCTGCCATGACATGGGTGCCTCGTATGACTACCTAATAGGCCTGGAGATGTCACCAACTCAGGGAGGTGAACTGCACAGCACCACCCCTTACACAGTGTCCATAATGTTGACCGCTGCCTAGGTGGTAGTTAATGGGTACAGGGTTATTCACCTAGCGGTGACAATGCTATTAACAGTTGTCAGATTGTGCACATATGTCACACACCTCACCCACAAAGCCCATTCTGTATGTTGTCCACAATACTGAGACAGCTATTGCTCCTAGGTCATGGCCATTCACATCTTTACATACACAGATGCCTCCCATTTGTCTGTGTGGTATGGGCTACAATGAGGGGGGAGTACAAAACATTAACCCTGTTTTACTGTAGCTGCCACTAGTGTGATATGCACATGCCACTCTGACACCTTTTGTAGTATTGATTCTGTCAACAGGCCACTGGTAGAACACTCCTGTGACATACGAAAGTACATCTAGTATACTCAGTGCAGCTGGAACACAGTATGGGTGATGATGTCCTATGACCTGTCACAGGTATGCTATGCAGTGTGAAATCATCCGTACTGTCATCTACTTCTGTACTGCTAACATATACGTTGATAAAGGTTCATAGACTTGCAGACCATACTCAGCAGAGTAATAGTGCAGTGCCTCCAGTTATGACTGTCGTCTCCAGTTGTGGGTTGCAGTGGGTTGATATTATCCAACACCCTATCTGTATTGCATATTCATGCTCAGCACTTGTTCAGAACTTGTGAGCATTTCATGAGCTACTAATTACTATAGCACCCATTCCAACTCATTTCTTACAAGTACACTGTCTGTCCTTACATTTCCAGCTTGCTTACAGTACAACAGCTGTTGTACACACGTAACTCACATATCTTGTGAGACATGGTTGAATATACAGGCATGTCCAACTGTCACATACCAGTGCTATTGCCTGTCTATATGATGAATATGGTGAATATGTGGCAATAGAGCAATTGTCTCATGTACACAGTCAATGCTCACCTCCCAACATATGACACTACAGCCTGTGGGAGATGCACATATGTAGCCATGCTGGGGGTAATGCTCTCACCAACCCAGACTGTACCTGACATTCATGTGGAGACGTGTAACATTTGCAACACACCCCACTCATCACATATTCTTGCAAGATCTCCACCACCACAGGCCACACATAGTATGAGTACGACATTTGCAGAACCTCTCCATACTCTGTGTAGGCACCAGAGGCAGCCCCATCACCAAACACATCAACAATTACTTATAGCCCACAGACTCATGTGTGCCCATAAACTACAGCCAATAGGGTGTTATAACATACCCAACATACCAGTCATAGGTGACTCTGTAGGCGGTCACACTGATGTCCCACTCAGCAGGCTACACAAGACGATAGTCGATTACATCTAGCTGTCGGGTAACAGATTTTGCAACATAACCTATGCCCCCATGCCACACCTCACCAGGTACAATTTGACTGTCATTCTCCATGTTAGTGTGACTGCCCTGAGATGTAACTTCCCAGACTACATGTGCAGGGACATGCAATAGCTCTCCGGTCTTGTAGCCCAGAAGGTGTCGGCCAAGCCCTGGGGAGCATTCTGCATTCATCCAGACTAGATACCACTGTACAACAACTGACTGTTTCACTTCAACAGCTGCTTATACTTTTCCTGTCATTCCACAGGCATCCGGTATCTGTCCGCTTTGAATGACATGGTCTAAAAAACACGATGTTTTGGCACAGATGACCTGCACCTGTCAGCCCTGGGAGTACAGATAACATGTAAGGCTCTTGCTGCTCCTATACTGAACAGGCAAGCAAAACATGGGGTCATATGACTCAATGCTTGACATCATCTCTGATGCACGCAGGCACAGCAGTCCTTATAATGGACCACTTCAATATCTCTGCAGTGACTGGGACCTGCCTCTAGGCTCTGCAGAGCACACCTAAAATGACAGGTTATACGCAGACCACACCTTTCAGTCATGTAACCTGGACCGGAACACCCACGGCTGAGGTGTGTCCATATTTCACAATGTTGTACACACCTCCTGGCTGGTTACTTAGCACAATGCATCAGAGGTGATCCACGTGCAACTAACTGTGGCCAGAACTGCTATACACATTGTAACATGCTACGGATTCAACAACATACCCCACGGTTACCGGCCCTCATTTCTTGGTGTCCTGGACAGTAGGGTTCAGACAGGTACTACTGATGTGCTACTGACACTACCCCACACTTAACTGGGATAGCTCCTCATGTACCGACACATTAGGCCAACGCTGTCCAGGATTCATAACCTCCACTCGGCTGGATCAGTCCATACACACCACCACCACAACCAACAATATCCTAGACATGGATATTACCAACATGTCACTGGTGTTCCACACCAGTGGTTATCCCCTCGTTGATAGTTTCCGAACATATGCTAATCACCTTTGTTATCCACATCCCGGCACCACACCCTTCATGGCATACACAGTACAAGATTAGTACTACGCCTACTACAGATGTCTTATGACAGCAGTAGTAAATGTCATGACACCTGTGCAGATGGACAATGTGTATACAAACACTGAAACATACCCCAGTGCACGTCATTAGGACTTACACGACTGCATGGATAATGCTATTCCAAACAGAGCCATTATGGTACCCACCAGATAACAGAAGCCACTCTGAGGGTCCAGTTCCATGGACATAATGTACAACAAAAGGTGGAGGCTGTTGCAAAGTGGAGTACAATCCCATGGGTGGGGTAGCTCACTGGTCAGCCTCAGTAGGGCTCCGGGATCCCTTATCACATCCTCCAAACCTAGCTAAGTAAACATTACTGTGACACATTCCAGGGTGTACCACAAAGCATTATAGAGGTATGTTAGTAGTCAATGGCAATACCCACATCTGCTCTGACTTACAACGGTTACTCAGGAACATTACAGAACTGAGTGATGTGGCAACATCCTGGTGGATGGGTTCAATGCTAACTTTACACCCTCTCACTCCCTACAGGGCAATAATCCATGCAGGAACATTGCGGGGTCCCTATGGTCACAACTACACAGCTCCAACCTGCACTCTCTAAGGCCTGGATCACAGACTCCAAGTGACCATCCAACATCCCAGGCTGTGATTTACACAAACCTCAGAATGACATGTCTCCCCACTTGGCCACCAGATTCACTAATAGCCTTGTATCAGACATTGTGTCCCCTGAATGGTGCACAGCAACAGTTGTCACACTCCACACAGGTGGCACCACAATGAACCAGAGGGACTATTGCCCTATACGCCTGACTGGACTGTTCTGCAAGGCTATGGGGCACATCATCATGGAAGTCATTCTCAGAGACATTGGTGGGCTCCAGACCTTAGATGCCACCCAGGTTGGAATTGTTAGGGCCAGACCACAGCTCCTACACCTGGTGGACTCCTTTGATACAGTTACCAGGGTAGTTGATGACGGTAAGGGGGTCCACACAGCCTACATTGTCCTCTCATTGGCTTTCAGCACCGTTCTCCATTCTGGTATTGACAACATACACATCCACCTGCACATCGACCCCTACGTCTCAAGATGTTATGCAAAGTGGCTCACAGACAGGACCCATACAATGAGGGTAGGATACCGTAGTACCTACTGTATTTCAGTTACACTTGGCATACCACAGTCTTCAGTCATAGGGCCCCTCATGTTTGGTATATGCTTCCCTGAGGTACAGGCTAGCACAGAGGGACTTTCCCTGACTAGGTTTCCAGACAACTGCATACAAGGCACCATGATTGATCCACCAGCTGATGCAGACTCCCTCCATAAGGGTGTCACTGTGACGGATACCTGATTTCGATAACATGGCCTCAAGTTGCATGACACATGGTGCATGAACATCCCCTTTGGATTACACCAATTACCCACTGACTATAACATAGGTGGTAGTCCCCTGCATACATGTGACATTATATGGGATCTTAGTACACACTTATGTACCACCCACTCCTTTGATAACCATATTGCCAATGTGGCGTGGATATCCTTCTACGTGGCCACCCTTATCTGTACTGGGTTTGTAGCTGGAACAAAGGCACCCATTGTACCTCTAAACTCCTGACGTATACACACATTCAAGGGTACAATACCCCATTTAGGGTTTACCTTACAGAACAGCAATGGCTTTACATACCACAACATTAACACACCATGAGGATTATTGAGCTCCGAAGGTTGACGTATGCGACAGTACTACGGACACCACGACTGTACACATTTGCATACTGCATACTCAGGGGTGACCTCTGCTGAACATACAGGGCCCATGTCCACAACAATATTCATGGATATACTCCACATAAGCGACATAAGCAAAAGCCACCGAGAGCAACATGGCTCATGGATATGTGCACAAATGCAACAGTGAGTGGGATGTTCTTGAGGGTTACATTCCCAAACCAGACACTCACCATGCTTTGGAACATGATTCCTATGTACATCATGCAGGGACACTCAGTAGCACTGTTTATGAGATACCTCACTTGGTGGATGGGAGACACACATGTATGCCAGGGATCACTGCAGTGGCTGTACTGTGCAGAGGTGCAGGTAGCACATGGCTCTGCTGTTCACAGACAGGGCATTACCCTAGAGAAGTGCTGCCAGTATAAACACTGTAGTTGGGCTTACACATAGACTTGTCAGACAGAATAGTACCTCACTATGAACCTGTGAAGCTATTACATGTCCTTTGTGCATGGTTAATTGAGTAGCTCTTCCATTTCGATTAGCTATCATGCTGTTACAGTGTCCCATGACTATATGCCATATATATCCTGTTATTGTGTATTGTACATGCCAATAGATGATACCTTTTGTTTGCATGATATAACTGTTATGCTGTGTAGAATATTTGACATAGCTACCTACAATACTGTACATTACACATATTTTACATATTATCCCATAATGCAAAGCATACTTGCACAGCAGGACCACCTTAGGCATGTTATTGTTGTTATATGCCCATACACATGCCTACTGTGACAGTATATCAACATATACTATCCCCTGCTATGGCAAGTACTTGTTGGACATACTCTACCACTGATGGCGGGTGGTGTGGAATTGTTCTGTTTAAAGCCCTCGTGTAGCATCCCTTGTGGTGTCTGTGATGTTTACCTTGTGGCCCACAGCAGGACACACAATTTCTACAAGCATTACTATGCTAAGCAAGAGATCACTACATAACACCTTTTCCCACTTTATGCATTGTGGACACTTTTAATTAATACAAAACAGGCTATACATACACTAATATACTGAGTGTTCTACATACCTTGTTAGCGTTCTGAACTTTCGTAAATACCTCTCTTACACCTTTACTGTTTAAACGGTTCTATGGTATGAGCATATGGTTTGAATGTCTGGCAAGTCATCCTTATATACCGTCGATACCTGTAACATGTAGTTTCCTGCAGCCAATTGGTGTTCCTGAGTAAATTATTACATGCACATCAGCTGTGCAGCTACTCCATTCACCAATTACGCGGCAACAGTTGGGTATAATTGAATTCTCCACTTGGGCGTTGCCCTTTTGCCCTACCTTCGGGGAGACGGCCAGTATGTGTTTTATTGTGTGGAACTGCAACTGCTATTTGGAGAGACACGTATATTTTAGATTCATGTCCCCCATGGATTGTGTGTGATGGCTAGAGTATGTGGTTCTGCATGTGAGTGTACCTGTCATCTCAGCCGTCTGATAAGGGACTATTGCAAACAAAACCTGTAACATCGCCATCTGTTCCATTATACAACAGCTACGATTTCACATGGTGCCTTTTCAAATGTGTCTCTGACAAGGTATGTTAACGCTTCTGCAGATGTAATTGAGTGAGTGGATGTTTGTGATGTTATTACAGTCTGTATTGCTATTGTTTCGTGTGTGGGAGATGTAGATGGGTGTACATAGTATATATAGGTTTGTGGGGACTGCATTTCTACTTATTCCATATATATGTGTGGGCTCCTTCCCTAATTGAAGACCTATCAGTTAGTAGACTGAAACTATGGTTGTTACGGGCTTATACATTGGGCCGTTGTTAATTGGTTTCTATATAGTATGCAGGTGAGGTTGATACTTCCATACCTCCGGAAATACAGCGATATGTAAAGGAATGTTACTAAATGACAGCTGTCCAGTGTATTTCTGCCACAGATATTTGTGCTCATTGCAGTTGTGTTGGTGACTGAACCTCTTTGGCATGGGTTGCCACCTTTTCAAATGGCCATAGTTGGACATTTGCAGGACACACATCGGGGTTTACAGGCCGACAAATACCCACGGTCAGTACACAGGTTAGCACATACTTTTATCCTGAATACATACTTATTTTTGTAGCACTTTAGCTACTTATCCTGTTTCATGTAACATTTACGTTTTTTAGATACAGGCATAACTATTTAATGCAACTATTATATAATATATGGGACATAATTATGTCCTACAATCTCGGACATTTGCCCTTTTTAATATTTTTTGTCAGGACACAACTGCCCAGGGAGGGGCTGTCCCTCTTAAAGTGGGACACGTGGTAACCGTATGCCTACGGCCAGCTATAACCACACCTACTGTAATGATCTACCTCCGAGTTAGCACTAACAGACACACGATGCAAACACACACACACACACACACATTACAGTCCCACAGAAATGCACACGGCACCCTCAACACACACATACACAGACTATGGCAATCACAAACACAGCTGAACACAGTACCTATGTGGACCACAACACTGGCAGCAATAACTAAATGTCCCTTAATATCGTGATAATATTACACGCGGTTCTAGTTTTCCGGTACTGTGTTCTTTCGGTCTTTCAACCTCGTGATTATGCATGTCGGTATGTGACACATTCCATAGTTGGCAGTATCCTATTTATTTGTACTTACATGGTTGTGTACATGTAGTTGACCTATCTACATATTTTCAGATATAGGTGAATCCGTATATATCAGCATATATCTCTCTATCACCCTTTCTATCTCTATTATGTATATGTATATATATATATATATATATATATATATATATATATATGTATGACAGAGAGTGACAGGCAGAATACAACTTTCATTGTGAACATGTCAGTGTATACTGTTACCTGGACTCCGCACGTTTGTGTTTGAGCCTGTCACATTACACACCTGCCGTTGGTACATCTTGGGTAGCTTAGTGTTAGGTGATTGTGTACATGATTGCGTGTTCTACTCCTGGCAGTGGTCATTTTACCCTTCAGAGCAGGCACTATGAGTACAGGGGTGAATAATGCTGGTTTCACCTGCTCTGGACATCACTGACCGTGATCTGCGTGATATTCAGAGAAGCTTAGCTCAGTTTCGCGCATATCCATATAGTCATATTTAAACAATGCTTACCAGCACTGGGCAATGCATATTCCCACTAACATGTGCTAAACATGATCTGATGACCTGCATCCAACATGCATTATTCGTGCCTTTGGGATTATGTTACATCCCTTGAAGGACATGGGACCAGGAACATGCACTACAGTCACTGCATTTACCACTTGGGCATCTTGGATTTGTACACGTGTTTTGGCATTTTGTATGTGGACTATACTATGGCTGTTACTCAATACTGCGATCAAATGGGTAACTCAGTTAGTTTACTTATGGATGAGACCTATTAATGTTATGTCCAAGTGATGTTTAATGGATGTGCTCCAGCATTGGGTATGTATGTCACAGTGAGTCACACACTATAATTGGCTACACCTTCACACAACCATAGGTGGAGCATGCTGGAGTGACAGATACCTGTCATGGGTACACCCCATGCTTCGCCACTATATCCATGATTAGATTATATGGAGCCCCTCATTAACGCACCAGGGAATCCATGCAGAGTGTATGAGGAACAGTGATTACACACATGGATCCCGCAATTGGCTCTGCTCCACTGAGCAACAGTTGGTTACTCAATGTGGTGACAACAGCAGACACTGTTTGCCTCGATTGATGAATGGCCTCTGACAATCGGGCGTGTACCTACCGATGTACTTAGGAACTTATACATACAGTACCAACATATGCTGATAGGTGTGTGTACTGTTCAGGTGTTGACATTCCTTGTTCCAATAGCTGTTGTGTGTACAATGGTTGAGGGTTGCCTATGTAGGATTCAAACAGTAGACCACCTATACATTACAATTTACAGGTGGTCGAGTGTGTGTGCCATCCATTTTACTGTGTGTGCAGGTGGAGAGGTGTATCAGTCTGTAGGGGCCTACACTGTCAGAGTATGTGTTATACGTTCCCTCTTTGCCAAGGCATAAGCATATTGGGTACACCTCATTCTGCCTACTGGGGCTGGCACAGGGTGTTCATGGTCTGAATCCCTCTGTGCCTGTGATGGCCTTGGCAATTGTGGTGGGCTTTGATGGCCTTCACCATTTTGTCCCTGCTGCAGCTGTTTCCACAGGATCATATTATGTAGCATGGCACATACTATGAGGAATTGGGCACATGTGCTTGGAGAGTACTGCAAGGCTCCACCAGATATGTCCATGCAACGGAACTATGATTTCAGCATCCCGAACACATGCTCTATGATGATTCTGGTTTGTGTGTGTGCCTCATTATGGTGTTCTTGCATGGCTGTGTGTGCATTTCTTATGGGAGTCATCATCCACGGCTCCAGTGTATAGCCAGCATCCCCCACAAGGTGGCCATGTGGGATGTCCTCCCTGACAAATACCTGATACAGCTGTGAGGCATGCCAGATGTGAGAGTTATGGTAGCTTCCGGGGCTGCCAGCACACACATCCATGATAATGCCCTGGGCATTGCACATGACCTGGCAGTTGATGGAGTGGTATCCCTTGTGGTTTATGTAGCACCTACCATGCGCACCGGGCGGTGACTTCATATGTATGTGCGTGCAGTCTGTCGCACCCAGTACCGCTGGGTAGTGTGCCACATGGTGGAAGAGATGTATATTGCTGGCCAGCTCCTCCTGAGTTCGGGGGAAGTATATATGCTCATTGGCATGTGGTAAGATGGCATCCAGGAACTGGTGTAGTACCCTGGATGCTGATGCCTGTGAGATCCTCATTATATCTCCAGTTGGCCTTTGAAAGGTACCTGTGGCTAATATTCACAAGCTTACACATACCTTCGTGTCCACTGGGATGGGTTCCCTCTGTTGTTTCTGGATCTCAGGCATGGCCGGCACAGCTCAACTATTTGCTGTAAGATGTCCCTGTCCACCCTGTAACGCTCTACTATCTCCAGATCATGTAGCCCTTGGTAGGTTACCCTTGGTCTGAACACTCTTCTCCTCCTCCGGGGCCTGCGGTGGTTGTCAGCATCATCCTCTACAACACAGTCAGTCTCTAACACATGGTGATGAATCACAGCTATGGCAGCTCCCAACATGTACATTGTAAACGTTCTCTGTATGTTTACACCTATGGTGCAGTGTTTGGGAATACACAGGTGTGTGTGGGGTGCTTTCACGCTTTATACTATTGTGCTGTGAACACCGATGATGTCATAGGATGTGTATGTATGATCGTAGCTACAGAGTATCTTATGTGTTTTACGACAGGAACTACTATTGTGGTGCCTTTGGTGTTGAATTACATTTGGCTTCCGTGGATTACCTCTTGTCCTTCCCTTTACATTTATTAATGTTTCACCTCCCATTTTCTGGCATGCATCCACCAGCCTGCTTTCATTTGTACTTTCCTACACCTGGCTTATCTTGCGTAATGTGTTCTATGGCTGGTCTGCTGCAGGTTTGCTTTGCTCTGCTATGACAGTTCTCTTTTCTTTGCAATCCGACACCTCCTCTATCCTGTTTTGCAGGTTTCTGCGAGCAGACTTGTCAGCTGCCGTCGATTGCCCGCTGTGAGTTAATAGGTGTTAATTGCTCAGTTGTACTCCGATTGCCCTACTGCGGCATTTCCTTATTTTCTTCCCCTGACCTTCCTGTTTGAGTTATGGTGCGTGGCGTGTGTGTCCACTTACCGGGTTTCGGGCATGTTTTCCTCCATGTACACATGCGTTTTCGGGCACCATATGTGCTCTCAGCTAAGCGATGCTATACCTACCTCCCCACCCCTGTCCTGCGGCTTTGCTTAGCAATGGCCAGGCCAGATTTGTATTGCTCCAATGTGCTTACAGCTACGGTGGCACACCCCAATGCTGATGTCATGTATACCTCTAAGCCACTCCTCAGTGTTGTAGCACTGCACCGTATGGTACATCCTTAGTCCGGCGGGACGTTTGCGATTCACTATTACCTGCCTCATTTGCATGGCATTGACTACTAATTCCTAGTTACCATGCCAAACACTGTCACAAACCCTTAGCAACCCTTGCAGCTTGGTTGTGGTGTACCATGCATACCATTGAGTATTATGATGAAATCATGATTTGTATTACATTGTGATTTTATGACATTTGTATATATTTTCTTTGTGTTCCCGTTTGCGCACACATGCCCTGCGGTTGTACTTTGCGTTACTGTGGACATGACATTAAATGTTGTTTTTTAGGTGTTGTGCATCTTTTCTTATGCCATTGGTTGTATATTTAGCCATTGGCATATGTTAACTTTGTAATACATGAGTCTGGTCCACTTTCATAGCTCCGATGTTCTGTTTGGAAAAATCTAAACCGTGTATTTTGGTTTGCATTTCTGTTGGCTTACGCTACACCTGCACCACTTCATGAATAACTATGTACCTTCATTTGCATGGTGCGGCACTGTGCATGGGGTGATTAGCATACCTAAGCCGAGGGCTGCACAGATCTGGCATATGCTGGTAGTGCACGTGGAATTGGATCATACCTGAATCACTCGGCGGCCATGTTTGGCATTATACTGCCTACGCTACGCCTGCGCCTGGCCCAAGCTTCATGAATCCCGGAGATTGTTTTTATTTATATGCATTCTTTATTTGTATGTCCAACTTTTAAGACCATTTTTGGATGAGACCAAGTTCATGTATGATATCAACTACAGAACGGCATAAGTATTTTACAGTTAAACTTCTGAACCGTAGTATAAATAACCACAAATGAGACTCAACAAGAACAGACAAAGGAATTGAAGGGCAGGGATAAAAAAAATAGCTACAATGTATTATTGATATTTGTATATGATACTAAAAGAAAACAGCAAAATATGTCCCTATTTGAGTCACTATCATACCTCAAAAACATAAATCTGTAAACATATCTGTTCATACCGCATTATATGAAACTACTTACTTGAGGAAACATATGTTCTAAATATTTGCACTCACATGTAAGCTAGTTCTACACATTTGTAATAGGGATATCTTGATAATGCATTCCTTTGCAAGGGGAAACACCCCCTGCACGCCATGGGTGATAAATGACCCGCACACTATTACTCTATTATTTTCTCTCTCTCTCTCTCTCTCTCTCTCTCTCTCTCTCTCTCTATGAGTTCATTCCAGTGCAGAAAACAGATTATGCTCAATTATTACAAAATGTCTTACTCCTCCAAAATGTTTTTATCTCAGGGCAAATAGACAGTATACTGATCTATACTGCACACTGTTGCAATATGTAGTAAGCAAATTACTTTATTAAAACAAAGTTTTAAATAAGCATGGCCAAGTAAATATTGTATGTGTAATGGTGATCCAGTCAGCTGAAGGTAGACTACACCCATCAGTGTTAAACAAATTCATGAGAAATGGAGTAGAGGAAGGGCATGCAATGGGACATAAATGTATCATGCAGCTAACAGGGTGGCAGTCAAGAATGTATCAACAGAAACTGAATAGATGAAAAAAGCAGTCAATCTTGTAATCAAGAAGAGATTATGAAGTAGAAAATAGAAGGATGTTAAGAAAGTTAACCAAAAAAGGGAATACTATTTGAAATACAAAACTGGATGAAAAAATAAAACAGAAGATGATGAGAGGAGTTTGGTAGCAAGGAATCAAATATTCACTTTTTTGCACTTGGAATGAAAAGCTGAAGATGATCTAAGTGCTCTAATTATAGGCAGGAGTCGTTAGAAATTATAATAAAAGACACGAGTTTTCATTAACTGAAAAACACACAGTTGGCAAAATTGAGTCACATCAAAGACTGCAGTTTACTTTACTTTATTCGTTGCATACACATGCTGCATTTGAAATGGGTGGACTTTTTAAGATTATGCAGTTTTATGATAGGCTGTATGAAGCTTGGTTGAGTAGGAATGCCATAACTTAATAAGGAGTACTAGCTATAAAGAAGTTTAAGTCAAGTGATGCAGTTGCAAAAGATTGCATGGCTTGATATTGTTTGTTTTATCTAATAAAGGTTTCCAAGAAGTTTATAAATTTTGTTGTTCCTCTTCTTCTTCATTCTTTCTGGGTAGCCCAGTGCCCAAGTCCATCTCTGCACTACCAGCCTTTCTTACTGCCCTTAGGCAATCTCCAGTCTACTGCTGGGGCTGGTGCAGAACCTAAGGGCATCTTGTGGGGTTTTGCCACTGATTGCTTGATTTTTTTCATTTTTTGACCTACCTTTTGGTCTCCCCCTCTTCACCTTTCACTGTTACATCCAAGGGCTACTAAACTATATGCATCACACCAACCTGCGGGAAATTCCTATTTAAATATCCACCCCTTGGGATGACTATGCCAATTTTTCTCTGCTAGAACCTCAGATGCCCAAGCCACTAATCTATCCTGGGTGTAGTTTGGGCTTTATCTGTCTATGCCACAGCAATGGCCAAATTTACAAACTTTTTGATCTAAGCTTTAGTAAACAGAAGTTGAATTTTAGGTCTTGGTCAAGTGTGAAACATACAAATTTTATTTTCTGGATAGTTTCTAATTTACTAACATCGAGAAAAAAGTATTGACAGGTGATGTCATTGGTTAGTGTACTGTTGGTTATGGATACATTCACATTTGATTCAGGGTGTTAATTGTTAGACCTAAATGTAAGATATACAATTTAGGAGAGCTGCATGATATTTGAAGTATACAGGCTGTTACCAAAGACAGAGAAGAAGATGGCTTAACACTAAACTCTGAGGCAAACAGACAGGACATTCAGGGATGAGCATATGCCTTTGTTCCAGATTACTGTTAGTTTTCTTATACTTGTACACTAGCCTATCTTCTAAGAACCTATGCCTCTTTCATAAGAGTAGCATATTAGGTGTAGATGCCTAAGTTAAATGGATTTGACAGCTCTAGCAATAAAGTTGCATTAAAATTACTGTTGTTGAGTTCTGGACAAATAGAGCCACTGGCCATTAACGATGCTGCTTTAGCACTATGCTTGGAAAAAAAGCTCACAGTGGGATAGAGTCAAAACAAGTTTGAATGGCAAAATTATTTAAGCACCTTATTTGCTATGTTTTAAGAACTGTTTTGACTGCAGAAAGTATAACAGTGCGAAAAAAGTTGGATAAAGCATTAGAAGAGATACATGTATGGAGCAGAAAGATTATCACCTCGCTCAGTGCTGCAGGTATATGTCCTTCAGTAATGTCTATAGATGAATACATTTTAGTTGATAGGTTACTAGCAGTGGCTGTAGCATTAAATAAATGTGCTAGAGTTTTGTCAAAAGTGCTAGACATATTTGATAATATTTCTATATGGCAGATTTGGCTTTTCAGTAAATCTGGAGACTTGTTTAATGTACCTTAGAAGGACATGGATTCCTGAATTAGGTACAGAACTGATGGAATATTGTTTAGGGGATGATTCAGGCTTATGACTGTAAGAGGTCAGCTGTTGCAATCAAAGAAGTTTGTCAACTTGAAAATGTTTTGCATTTCTCTAAGGTTATTAGAATTTTAACAAAATGCTGTTGCTCAGAGAACAAAAGAAGCACTTTACACATGTTTAAGTAACTGTAAAAGTGGCAGGTATTTAGACGACTGATAAACTTGCCAAAGTTTGCCTCTCAAGGCCATAGCTTTTCAAGCAGCTGATATAACTCAGGGCACCTAATTTGAATTAACTTGAGAAAAACATTTTATTACTGATAAAAAATGTTACAACTTTGTACTAAATGTACATCTCTATGCCGTTTGAGGATATTCAAATAGTAAAACTTATGCAGCATGACATTCCAACACAGAAAATTGTTTGGGGGTGAAAACAGTAGCTTTATGTGCTGTCACTGAAGAAATAAGACCTTCAGCATTACAGCTAAATAGCTTGTAAGATCTCAACAAAATAACGATTAATAAAGCAGACCCCAGAAATCAAACCATAGCTACTAAGCTGAACAGCAATGGGTTATATTTCTTGGTGGCAAAACTAACAAGCTTAAAAACCTCTCATAGACATTTTGATCATCATGAAGGGCATAAAAATTGTGCTAAGCTTTCCACTCTGCTGGTAAACAAAGACTGAATTCTCAAGCTTCATTTGCCTGGGGTTTAACACACCTAGGGTCAAAGCTCCTCCTTAAGAAATCACTGTTGGCAAGTTGTGCTGCCAGTAAAGCCATGTTCAGGAGTAATTTCCCCCTCCTTTGAGTTAGTGTGACCATGAAGTTAGTATGTATAAATTCGGGAGGTGTGGGATGTTTGACTCCCCCACATCAAGGGTATTGGGGCGTGCCAACTGCAGAAACACTCAAAAATGATTATGTTGTCTTTTTTTCTGGGAATGAAGGTCAAGCATTATAATCTTCGACAGTTGAACTTGTCCACTTATAGTGAATACATTAAAATATTTCTTTACCAGAAAACAATCTAAAGAAAACATGAGTGGTATCCATAGTCCCAAGGGTCACATTTTAATAGTGTTTATTTGGGAAGTATGCCACTATGCCTCTGTTCAAATTCAGTAATCACAGGTTATACACTGAATAAGCAAACGATAAAGCTGTTTCATAAATTATCCACATTTGTTAAGTGCATAAACTTAAATATGTACATATTACCAAGTAAAATTGTAAGTGCCCTTATAATTACAGAATTTTTCAGCTGATGTACATGAACATGGCTATGTGCAAGTATGTTTGAAATATTTAAGGCAAGTGGCATGCATTCCAGTAAGTTTTATGAAGTAAAAAAGATAAAGGGCTGTTACATGTTTTACAAAGGGGGTATCCTTATGTGGACACCCTTTTTGTTTTGTTGAAAGAGTGGAAAGGGGAAGATAGGAAAGACTCAAAAAGGGAAGATATTAAAAGGAAAACACAGAGGGATTCCATCGAGGGGTTTATGCTAGAGGATGTAGGAAATGAGAGGTACTATATTTTTGGTGCAGGATAGACCCTCCTATTTATAAATTTTTTATACGAGGTTAGTTTGTAAGAAGTAGATTAGAGAGTATAGGAAAAGGGATTCAGGAAGGAGTGAGATAAATCAGAGTTGGGCTCAGATCCTTAGGACCGCAAAAGTTTCCATTGCTTGATGACATTACAGTGCAGGACCTAGATGTTGAGGGAATGGAAGCTTGTGAGTGGCGCGGTGGTCAGCATTAACCACAGCAGTGAGTCTTGAACCCACTGAAGAGCATCCTGGGCAGTCTGAAAGTCATTGTCCACTATCTGCTCTACCACATGCTCAACCAAGTCCTGAAGCCCATGATCAGTGAGGTTTTCCAGGCTGACACATGCCAGGGTGCCTACAGAACTGGTACCACTGCTTTGACCTTATGAAAATGTTCAATAACAGGCAGAGGTTCAGTGCTTCCTGACATGTGAAGCATGTGTCTGGGCTGATAATAGGAATTCTACTCTGGACCTGTAGGAAATGAACAGAAATGAGATAAAAAAGCAAAAAAAAGAAAGACACCATAATGCATAATTAAAATAAGGAAAAGAGAGGGGGAGGCAAATGAGAAATGCAGACAATAAATGTGCTCATAATGTAATACATCATTGCAATCTTGCTGACATAGATTATGCTGCAATGTGTACTGAAAGCAGTTTACTTCTTTTATTATATTTGTATTTGAATTACTTATGCATTTACACTTGTGAAATATGTAAAACATTGAAAAATTGATTTATTTCTTAACAGTCTTTTTTGAATGGAACTCATTTTTTTCTCGACATACTCATGAGCACCCTCAGTCAGCCTCTTCAGTTGCCTTTGCTACTGAGCTAAATTATATAATCTCTTTCTCTGCTCTTTAGAAAGGACATAGAAGGTGATCACTTACCTATCACAGAGGTGTGTTTGAATCTGTCCTGCTTGATTACATTTCTTGAATGGCAAGGAACTAAACTTATTCTTGTATTTCCTTAATATGTGTGCTTATTTCTGTACACACTTCTACTGAGTCTAACTACTGGCTTTCATTTATTAAGCAGAAAAATGCAGAAAAACTCAGATTTTCATAAATTCAATGTACTTAGTCCATCTGTACTAATAAGATTCTCTTCTTCTTCAGTACAAGTTGAAAGAGAAGGATAGCATGACCAAGTTGTTGCATCTTTATGTTTTATGCCTGTATACAATTTGTTGCTTAGGTGGATGGGCACGTTCTGCAGCATTTACATATATTTCCATACTTTACTTGCAGTTTTATATAATGTCATGTGAATTTGTTTTAAGCAATGCACTTTTACCTCCTAGCACTATTTTTTTTTCACATTTTTGAACTTTCAAATGTTTGATCATATGGTCTCGACCATATGAAAGTCGAGCATTTGGATGTTCAATTATGTGAAGTAGACCCATATATATATATATTTATATATATATATATATATATATATATATATATATATATATATATATATATATACACATATATATATATATATATATATATATATATATATATATATATATATATATATATATATATATATATATATATATATATATATATATATATATATATATATATATATATATATAAACACTTTATAATCTCGAAATACTGAAATGTTGAATTTCAGCATCTCAAGACTATAAAGTCAGAGTTTTGAAATGGTAAAAGTGCATAATCACGAATTTGAATACGTCAAATTCACGGTTATGGCTATACGCTACATAATGTCTGGGGTTGTATGTGGATGGTGTGCCATGCCGTGTGTGGATTTAGGTGTAATGTCAGGTAAGTGAGTGTTTTGTAAGGGTTTTGGGTGGGAGTTTGAGTGTATGTGAGTGTGCTGATATGTGTAATGTGTGTGTGTGTGTGTGTGTGTGTGTGTGTGTGTGTGTGTGTGTGTGTGTGTGTGTGTGTGTGTGTGTGTGTGTGTGTGTGTGTGTGTGTGTGTGTGTGTGTGTGTGTGTGTGTGTGTGTGTGTGTGTGTGTGTGTGTGTGTGTGTGTGTGTGTGTGTGTGTGTGTGTGTGTGTGTGTGTGTGTGTGTGTGTGTGTGTGTGTGTGGGACTATAGAATGTGTATGTGTGACTTTGTTTTTGTTTGTTGTTTGTGTGATCTCGGAGTTAGTATATATAAGTAGGGGGGTGCAGGAGGACTTTCCCCCCTGCCTATTTGTGATGTATGTTTGTGGATGTGTGTTGTTTTGTTTGTTTATTTTGTGGTGTGGGTGTTGTGGTATATGTGTGGTCTGGTATGTGCTGTGCATTCGATGTTTTAAATTTCGTGGTTTTGGGCTTTCAGTGTTGTGTGGATTCGATTTCATGGTCTCAAAAAACTGAAATTTGAGATTTCAGTCTGTTGAGATTATGAAATGAATCTATATATATATATATATATATATATATATATATATATATATATATATATATATTTACACACACACAAACACACACACACACACACACACACACACACACACACACACACACACACGCACACTAACAGTTCACTAAAAAGCTACACTTACTTTTCATTCTGTATGTAGTGGATATAGTGTTGCCATTGTTATTCTTGCTGTTGTTGTTATTAGAAATATTGCCAAATTTGCCATTAATGCTCCTTATAGAATTCATCACTATCAGGTATTACAGAAAAATGGTTAGATCTGAAAAACAGATTACTCCTGTTACTAGTGCACCTCAAACATACTTTCCAGCTCATATCCTTCTATTTTCTTTACTTTATATTTACCCTTGTGTAACCCACATCCACCCATAACATTCTGTCTGACTTAGTCATTATTCAATTATAGCTCATCCCACAATTTGAATTCACTAATCAAAGTTACTCTCTTTCTTATTCCTCACTACAACTACTTAATAATATTATGCCACACTCCTAGTTAAAAGTCTAGTACATATCTCTACGGTTTCCTTCAGATGATTTAATTATGTCCCTTCCCCAACCTCATCATCTACACAAAAACATATCATCTTAATAGTATTAAGATACCAGTGAAGTAATAGGTTAATGTCTGCTAAAATAATAATATAGATAGACTTACAGTCCACATCATAACTCTTCATCATTGCAATACAGAAAAGCAAGAAACATCCACTCCAGTAGGATGTTAAGACATACCACATAGCTACAGCTATTATCTATACAAATTCTGGGATTCATGAAGCTTGCGCCAGGTGCAGGCATAGCATCAGTCTTCTAACACCAAATATGGCCACCTAGTGATTCAGGTACGAGCTGTTTCCATGTGCACTACCTGCGTACGCTACACCCGGACAACTCCTGAGCCTTGTATGCTAATTACCCCATGTGCAGCAGTATAGCATGCAAATGAAGGTATGTAGCAATTCAGGAAGTGGTGCAGTGTAAGCATGCAGAAATGTAAACCGCAGTAAACGGTTTACATTTTTGCAAACATAAAATCAGAGCCAAGACAGCTGACTAAACACATGTATTATATTGTTAATATATACCAATGGCTAAATATATAGCCATTGGCATAAAAAAATGTACAAAATATAAGATTAACATTTAATATATATAGTCACACTATTGCAACGTGGAAGCGCAGGGCAGTGGTGCGCAAAGGGGATCACAAGGAATATATAAAAATATAGAATAAAACTACAATGAAACACATAGCACGATTTCCCCATAATAGTTAATGGCAGGCATGCTACACCATACTATGGCACAAGGATTGCTAAGGGGCAGTGACAGTGTTATGCACAGTAGCTAGGATTTAGTAGGTAATGCCATGCAAATGAGAGGAGTAATAGTGATTCGCAGATTCCCCGCTGGTGTAAGGATGCACCTCACAGCTTAGTGTTATAACACCGAGGTGTGCCCTTGAGATAAAGATGACATCAAGAGAGAGGTGTGTCACCATTGCTGTAAGCACATTGGAGAATTGCTAAACCAGATTGCCCCTAGCTAGGCAAAGCTGCAGGATAGGGGTGTGTCGAATTGGCCATAGCTATGCTTAGCTGAGAGTACACAAGGTAACTGAGTATGCATGTGAACAGAGATGAATAAGCACGTAAACCCGTTAAATAGGTATGAGCGACGCACACTGCAGCCAAAACACGAAGGATATAGGAAAGAAATAAGTAAATGCTGCAGCAGTGACATTGGAGTACAAATGACTAATTAACATCTAGTAGCCTACAGTGGGCCATTGACAACAGCTAACAAGGCTGCAAGCAGCTACCTGCAGAACAGGAAAGAGGAGGGGCTGTACTGCAAAGAATACAGCAAAGCGTCAAAGCAGAACAAAGCTGTATGTCAGTAGTATATCAGCTACAAGGCACATTTTGCCATAACTGGGTAGAGAAAGTACAAAACAAGAAATACGGCAGGTGGATGCATGCCTGATAATGGGAGGGGATCCAGGTCTAAAAGTGAATTAAAGGGCAACAGATTAATCAAGGCAGGCAAGTAGATATCCACAGTAAAGGCCCCACACTTGCAGTACTCATTGCAAAACCCATAATTAAGACACGCTGCAGCTGGAATAGCTCATACACACCCACTGACATCAGCTGCATCCATAGCACAATACTATAAAGTGTGAAAGCACCTCACACACATTTGTGTATTCCCATACATTCTTAACTAGTGGTGTATACAGATGAGGAACCTTTATTATGTACATGTTAGGGGCCGCCATAGCTTTGATCCACCAGCATGTGTTGGAGACTGAAGATAGTGTGGAGGATGATGCACATGACCACCTCAGGCACCAGATGAGAAGGAGAGTGTTCAGACCCAGGGTAACCTACCATGGGCTACATGATCTGGAGATAGTAGAGTGTTACAAGGTGGACAGGGACATCCTACAGCAACTTGTGGAGCTGTGCTGGCCACGCCTCAGAGCTAAAACAAACAGAGGGGAACCCATCTCAGTGGATACGAAGGTATGTGTAAGCCTGAGAATACTAGCTACAGGTACCCTTCAAAGACCAACTGGGGATATCATGGGGATCTCACAGGCATCAGTATCCAGAGTACTTCATCAGTTCCTGGATGCCATGTTACCACATGCCAATGAGCACATATACTTCCCCCGAACACAGGAGGAGTTGGCCAGCAATATGCGTCTCTCCCACCATGTGGCAGAATACCAGGATGTACTGGGTGCAACAGACAGCATGCACATACACATCAAGTCACCACCTGGTGAGCAGGGTAGGCACTACATAAACCACAAGGGATACCCCTCCATCAACTGCCAGGTCGTGTGCAATGCCCAGGGTATTATCATGGATGTGTGTGCTGGCAGCCCTGGAAGCTATCATGATTCCCACATCTGGCATGCCTCACAGCTGTATCAGTTATTTGCCAGGGGGGACATCCCAAATGGCCACCTGGTGGGGAATGCTGGTTATGCATTGGAACCGTGGATGATGACTCCCATCAGAAATGCACACACCCATGCAGGAATGCCATAATAAGGCACACACACAAACCAGAATCAACATAGAGCATGTGTTTGGGATGCTGAAATCATGGTTCCATTGCTTGGACATATCTGGTGGAGCCTTGCAGTACTCTCCAGGCACATGTGCCCACATCTTCATAGTGTGTGCCATGCTACACAATATGGTCCTGTGGAAATAGCTGCAGCAGGGACAGAATGGTGAAGGCCTTCACAGCCCACCACCATTACCAAGGGCCCCACAGGCGCAGTGGTACTCAGACCATGAACACCCTGAGCCAGCCCCAATAGGCAGATGGAGGCGTGCCCAGTATGCCAATGCCTTGGCAAAGAGGGGACGTATAGCACACACACTGACAGTGTAGGCATCTAGGGACTGACACCTTTCTCCACCTGCAAACGCAGTAAAAATGGATGGCACACACACAAGACTGCCTGTAAATTGGCATGTATAGGTAGTCAACTCTGTGCATCCAACATAGGCAGCCCTCAACTATTGCACACACAACTACCATTAGCACAAGGTAAGTCAACACCTGAAAAGTAAATTAAGCTATCAGCATATGCAGATACTGTATGTATAGATTCATAGGTAGGTACTTGGCCAACTGCCAGAGGCCATTCATAAGCCCAGCCAAAATGTGTCAGCTTGTGCCACCCCATTGATTCATTAACTGTCCCTCTGTGGAGTAGAGCCAATAGCAGGATCCCTGGGGTGCATCTACTGCTCCACATCCACTCTTCAAGGTTTCTCTTGCAGAGTGTTAGTGAGGTGCTCTGTATAATGTAGTTAGGGATGTTGTTCCAAAGTATGGAAAGTGTCTTTGACAGGAAGCTGTCCCTCCAGTATCTTCCAGTTATTGTTGTGGCAAGGTTCAGCTCACTACAGTGTGTGGCTCACTGTGATATGGATTCCCATAGGTGGAGCATATCCATCAAGCCTGAGTTTGACATGGCTTAGTTGGCCAGCGGAGATCATCTCTGGGTAAACGAGATGCCACTGAGTAAAGCGGGAGTTTATTCAGTCTGGCTGCATAGGCCGTATGTTGGAGGCCAGTATTCCCCTTGGCGAGGTACATTCGTGGACATCCCAGCTGTTGGAAGTGTCTTCTTAGGTACATCCCACATAGGTTATTATACCCTATGATGGGACTGATGAGTGATGAGTAAAGGGGCACTATAATCCCAGGATGTCTAGATGGGAATCCTTTATTAATCAGATGGCCTACATAGAAGGATGTCCTAACTACTGTGTAGATATTATTTTCAAAGGGGAGATCATTATCTACCTTAGTCCCCAGATACCCCATTACCTCATCCATATTAAAGTGGCTGCCACTTATGTGTTAATATGTGGGTGCCAATTCCAGAATGGATTAACCACGCAGTTAGTGACACTTGGCTGGAGACCATGATGTTGACACCCTGTGACGTTCGCTGTGAGGCCCCTTGAGGGATGTCTGTTTTCAGCTGGACTATCAATCATGGCTCCCAGTTCACAGTCATTGCCAGACATGGTCTTCCGTAGTCCATCTGTGTTTGCCTATACCTCTGGACTTATATGCCAAACAGTAGGGCTCCCAGGATTGAGTCCTGTGGGATACCAGTCGTGACTGTTCAAGAGTTGGACCTGGAGACTGCTAGTCATACCATGTGAGTTCTGTGTGTAAGCCTGTTGGCAACCCAACCTGTGATGTATGGGTGTATGTACAGGCTGGTGTGTTTATCAAGAATACCTGAGTGGGGCATGGTGTCAAAAGCCTTGGCGAGGTCCAGGTAGTATGTGTAAACCACCTCCCTCATCAGCTGATGTCTTGGTGACTGTATGTAAGACGTCAAACAGGTTCAGTAGGCATGAACTGCACTCAACCAAGTTGACCTGGGTTGGGTCACATGTTCTGAGGTTACCAATGTCTTTGTTAATTAGTGCCATGAGGATGCAAACCATACCATTGCAGACCGGGCTAGTCAGGCTTATGGGGTGGTAGTTACCATCGTCAGTTGTGATTCCACCTTGATGGAGTGGAATAACCATTGCCACGTGCCATTGTATGGGCATATAGCCTGTGGAGAGGCCGAGGTAGAAAAGCTTAATTAGGTGGGGAGCAGGTTGTCTTGTACAGTTTGCAAGGTGCAGTCTGGGACAACAACTGCCTCCACTGATGCTGTCTTCTGCTGTTAGAAATGGCCATTTCCACCTGTGTGTTTCTGATGTGCGGGATACTGTACCTTTCGGGTAGTGTTGTGGGCTCTTTATGGGGTGAAGTATGCACTGAATGTATCTGCAAGGATGCTGGTGATATCAGTAGGGTTAGCATATTTTGTGCTATATTTCACCGGCATAGTGCAAATCTGTGCGTCACCACATAGATCCTTGACATAGCCAAAGAAGGCATTGTGGTTATCTTTTGAATCCTTGTGTATTCTTCTGCTGATGTTAGCCTTGTATGATGTCATGAGGGACCTACATATCATACTAATAGTGGTCACGTATGTCTGCCCTTTCTGGGATTTGCTGTTTGTCTGGAACACTGTAATATAGTCTGTTTATTGCAGAGGTCCGCCAAACTGGTTTCCTTGTCTAGGAGGAGTGAGTCTTGGTTTACAAGTGATGGCACAATCAATACATCCATGTAGGTGTTTATAGACTGCATTTGTAAATCTGTCTGTATCTTGAGCAGTGTTTCCCTTTAATGTGTGGGCTGTGAAACCCCCACCCCTGTCACTAGTACTGTAAATGTAGCTGTAGGAAAGGTATACACTGTGGTATGTGTGGGTGGGGGAGATGCTTGGGTGTGGAAACAGTGAATAGTTCATGGTCAGATTTAACCAGTGACTGGTTAACCTCCACTGTGGTGCACCTGTTGCCCATGTTGGTGATGACCACTTCTAGTAGTTTCCACCCCACTTTAGGGAGGTTACCACCTGATACAGGGCACATAAGGTGATAAATTCCAGGAAGCGCTGGGCCTGAAAGTGAGTACCAGAGTAAGTTTCCCAGTTAATGGTATGGTAGTTGACATCGACCAATGCCAGGGTATACATTGGGACTGTCATGTTCTCCACTGTCTCCAGGTAGGTGGAGTGGTAGTCCTGGGTTATGGAGGGTGATCCGTAGCAGGCCACAGTTTACATTGCAGTTGTGGCTGATGTTAGCTGCACATGGATGATCTCAGAGGTATCATGCTGCCCCACTAACTTGGAGGAGTAGGTATCCCTGACGAATATGGATACAGCCCCTCCATATCTGTCAGTCCATGTTCTGTGGCTGAAATGTGTGGTATGGCTTGTAGTCTGGTAGTGATGGTGTGCTCTCAGGAGCCTTAAGACAGATCACAGTTACTGCACAGATGTTGATGTTGTCCATCCTGAGGAGTGCTGTGAGTGCATGCATGTTGTGATCACAACCCCTGGTGTTGAGTAGCATACCCATCTTTGAATCTGCTATTTTGCTGTTTATGGAGCTGGCATTCACCTTTGAGACTCTCCTAAATAAGGCACCATGGGGGTGCCAATAGCCTTGGCCAGTATTCCAAAGCATAAGGCTGACACATAGGCCGGTATGGTATTGTTGCATGCATGTTCCCCATCTGTGCTTGTTTTTCATCTCTCTTGTAAGCAACCTACTGGTAAGCAATAGAAAGCTTTAAACTTATACAAGTCTTCTAGCTTCCAAGATAGGCTTTTGGAGTGACTAAGTGTTAGTGTTCTGTATGTTCTTGCTGTACTTATCTGTTTCCTGACTACATGGTGATTTCTCACTGTATAATGTGATCTGAAGTTCTGTTTATTCACATATTATGGCTGTGATGGCCTGCACTTTAGAGGTTTACAGATAGCCTACTACCTATCTGCTCAATGGCAATTAGAAGCATAGCTACAGTGTGTTGGCTTTCCCCGCACCATTGATGAAGTAACTGAGCCTCTGTCAAGCATAGCCAATGAAGCAATTCCAGGCAGAGGTGCTGGAAGCTGTTGAAGACTGGGGATGTGGAGGGTGATAGGGGCACTTAGTGATCTAAAGAGGGCATGTTAATGTGACAATTCAACACCATTCAATTCCCCCAAATGGTCTCGCCGCTATCAAACTGGACAGGCTCCCCCACCCCATGGCTCTATGGTTCTGGGACACATGATCCCAGGGGTGTATATTCTGTTACCCTTTCACACAACAAGGTTTCCCTTGAAGTGTGTCATTGAGGGGCTATGCCTAATGTAGTTAGGAATGTAATGTATTGCCTCACAGTACATTTGTTAGATGTTGTTATTTCAAGAGTACATTAAGCTCAGTGAATTTGGGGGCCTCCGCCTTTTGCTTAGCCTAACTTACACATAGAAATCATCTAACTAGGAAATAGGGAGAAGAAACGTTGTCAACCGTGTAATGGTTACAGCATCCGCATAGTATCTGTGCATTCGAGGTTCCAATCCCAATGAAGGCAGGGATGTTTATCATGTTCAAAAGTATACCTTAACCACAGCATGCATATATAGGTAGTAATCGTCTGTATAATAAACATTTGAAACACCCATATAAACCCATGTTTGTTGGAGAGTACAGTCAACAGAGAATGTAATGTTATATCAGCACACAGTGAGATATTACTTCACTGACATGTATATATCCTGAGTAGTTAGCGGATGTGGCCGTGTTTGCGCGCACAGGTTATACATTACAAAGTTTGTTTAACTGTTTTTAACCGCTGATATAATGTTGCGCTAACACTTTTAAACATGCTTACAACTGATTAAATGAGCCTTATTGTGGAGTAAAAAACATTTGTAAAGCATCTCAGGTGTTGAACCCTGGATCATGTACACTATTGGCATGGGACTTACCACTAAGCCATCCAAGGTGTACACGTTTCACACTCTTGAGACTACACCTTATACCATATGCATTTCACTGTAATGATCACAAATGGGACAGTCACTTTGTGTACATATGCCCAGCACATTGTAATGTACTGTAGTTTGTGAACCAACACAGTCCAGTCTACATATGTATTACTGTTACAAATTAATACTATATATATATATATATATATATATATATATATATATATATATATATATATATATATATATATATATATATATATATATATATACATATGCATGTCAGTGATATCTGCACACACACACACACACACACACACACACACACACACATATATATATATATATATATATATATATATATATATATATTGTACAGTTACATCAATAGCCATATATATAAACATCTATGAACACACTTTGTGACACAGAAGCACTCCAAAGGAATTGGAGGTTACACAAAGCACATGCAGCTCTGGTTTCACAACAATTAATATTAACCTAATTCACCATAGAAGGGGTGGTTCTTGTGTATGTGAAGATAGGAGGTGGGGGAGGAATGATGGGTAAAGCAATCATGCATCAAGGAGGGCCTGGGTCGGATGTCCAGTAAGTGAACTGGAGGGGTATACATGGAGTATGGGGACAATATAAAAAGGACACAAAGCAAGAACCATACTCATCCATAATACACCCAGTCATGTCACATTGCAACACCTAATTTCACAAACATATGAACATTAACATGTATCAGATATATGTGCACCAACTGACTGCCACATTTGTTTTCAGTAGTGAGGAACGTCTGTAGTACAATGTATATTCTAAACACCATAACATTTGTACATATCTCAGATGCCTTAGTGGTAAAGTTAGTGACTGTGGTGTTCATGGTGCCGCGTTCAAGACCTGTAAGGTCTGTTAGGATATGTTGAGGGCCAGAGTAAGGGCTTTTGGATGCAGGTGGATTAAAGCAGTTGTAAGCGGGTTTCCATGGGTTTGCGTGACAGTAAGTGGTGCTGAAACACGGTAAATGGAGAAACGTTTCGCAGGTTTAACCATTGCTTAACTTCGCGCAGACCATGGGCAAACCTGCTTACAACCACATAAATGTGCGTTATTCACACTTTCCCTACCAGTGCCTATTCTGAGAGGTAAAATAATAACTCCTTCCAGGAGTAGAACCCACAACCATGTACTCCATCCTCAGAGTAACCTAATACTAAGCTACCTGGGATGTACCTATCCCAGTTGTGTATGCAGACAGGTTAAAATAAAAAAAGGGAGGAATATGTTGAAATAGGACAACCCGCCATGTACCCAATTAAAGATATATGCTTATATATAGATAAATATATATATATATATATATATATATATATATATATATATATATATATATATAGAGAGAGAGAGAGAGAGAGAGAGAGATACATAGAGACATGTCGATATATACAGGTCTATATATATATGTAGATATATAGATAGGTTAAAAACATCTACACATCTATTGAGGTACAGATAAATGTATGCAATAATATATATATCTATATACATATACACACGCATATATATATATATATATATATATATATATATATATATATATATATATATATATATATATATATATATATATACACACACACATACATACATGTCTGTAGACAGCATCCAAAGTGTTCATATCTGAGTATAACATGGACCATAGTAATCACACATTCCACCCCCCCCAAACAATATGAACATAACATGAAGAGCATATGCCAATACACTATTACAAATATGTTCTATGGACACAGTCACCAACACAACTGCAATGACTGCAAATATCCATGACAGAAATACACAGACAGCTTTCATTTTGCAAAACTTTATTGCATTCTGATGTTTTGCCAAAAGGATTCAAGGACTAACAGTACCTGCATGCTATACAAGAAGCATTTAACAGTGCCTTAATGAATCAGCCTGCAATTACCATAGTATTAGTCCACTAAGGGATAGGTGTTCACATAGGTAAAGAACACCCACACACATATAGACATTGTATAAAAGAGGTTCCTACACACCTGCATGCACTATGTACCCCCACCAACATCTACCCCACAACCAAAATAATTACATCACTACATACTGTCATACCATAACCAATTATTCAACTACTGTACAACATCTGCTGAAACCTTAACATACCTGGACATAGACACACTAACATGGCCCTATGTGAAATAGTTGCCGTTATACAATTGAACAGCTGCTGATGTAACAGGGTTTGTATGAACTAATCCCGTTTCAGAGGGACGAAAGGTTTGTTCACCAGGAAGTGTTACTGAGTACTGATTATCAGTACAGTATGATACACAGTAACACCAAACTAAATATGTCTGGTAAGTACACTGTAAACCCTCTAACATTATATGCATAGCTATGCAGCCTTGAGCTGGTCAAACAATCTGGCCAGACTGAAACATATGCAGACGTATTTGGTACAGACAAACCCTGCACAAGTAGCAATGTTCAGAAATATAACAGCAGTACTCACATTTAGACTAAATCCTCTAGGCATTGCACACAATATATTACTGTTCGTCTCCATACAGCTGTTGCAATAGATTCCAAACAACACTTCCACACTGTCTTCCTCACAAGTAAGGCAAAGGGACAACTCCCAAGTGGAGTACTCAGTTATACTCCACTGTAGCCATGGTACTGGCTAAGGCAGTAGCAGCGCAGCTGATGTGTATGTAATTAGCTACTTAGGAAGAACAATTGTTTAATAGGATAGCACATGTTACTGATCTGTAACTATAAAAGGTTGCCCTGTCACACATTCAAACCATCTGTATCTACCTGTAGGACAGTACAAAACACTGAAAGACGGACCGAAAATGAGTATTATACTAGTCAATAACACCTGCGATTACTAAGAAGATATGTATAACATGTAGTATGTCTGTGTATGTAGTACCTGTTCTGTAAGAATTACAGTGTAATCAATGCATATAGTGGAAATAGCTATCTTGTAGCAATGTATTGCTGAGCATTAGTAATGCTTGTACTATTCTATGTATGTACTGCTGTAGGTCACACGGCAAACTCCGCATACACCACAAGGGATGATATGTGCTTGGAACCCACAATTCACTTCCAGCCACTGTCAGTGTCAGGATTGGTCCAACAAATATGTGCTATAACAAGGGATAGTATATGTCAATATATTGTAACAGTCGACATATGTATGGGTGTATAAGTAAGATGAACATGTTAAAGGTGGGACTACTGTGCAAATATGGTGTGTATTGTGGGATATTGTGCCAATAACTGTGTAATGTACAGTATTTTAGGCAGATCTGTATTCTATTCTACATAGTAGTTCTGTTATGCTATGCAAACAGTAGTTATGTCTACTGGCAATTACAATACTCAATAACAGGATATAGATCATTTGTATTCATCTGACAGTTTAGCAGCATGATAGCAAAGATAATTGGAAGAGCCAGGTAACTATCCATGCCCATAACAGATGTAATATCCACCTCTCTAGTATCATTTGCAAGCAATAACAGCTGTGCATGTGTACATGTTATGCAAATGTGTAGTGACCCTTGTTACAGGGCTGGACCTCTCTAGTATCATTTGCAAGCAATAAGAGCTGTGCATGTGTGCATGTTATGCAAATGTGAAGTGACCCTTGTTACAGGGCTGGTCCTCTTAAGTATCATTTGCAAGCAATAGCAGCTGTGCATGTGTACATGTTATGCAAATGTGTAGTGACCCTTGTTACAGGACTGGACCTCTCTAGTATCATTTGCAAGCAATAACAGCTGTGCATGTGTACATGTTATGCAAATGTGTAGTGACCCTTGTTACAAGGCTGGACCTCTCTTGTATCATTTGCAAACAATAACAGCTGTGCATGTGTACATTTTATGCAAATGTGTAGTGACCCTTGTTACAGGGCTGGACCTCACTAGTATCATTTGCAAGCAATAACAGCTGTGCATGTGAACATGTTATGCAAATGTGTAGTGACCCTTGTTACAGGGCTGGGGCAAATGGCTATGTGCACACTTACATAGAGTGGATATTGAGAGTAGAGACACACTGGTTGAACTACCAGGTTTGTGTAGCCCAACCTCTCATTGCCAACCTAACAGCTGCTTGTACATATTGTATGCAAGGTAGTGCACAGCACTGGTAATGAAACAAGTTGCATATCATCTTTAACTCCAGTGTAACATCTACAGTAAGAGTGTAAGATGTAGGAGACAGCTGCCCATGTGTAACAGCTGCTTCATAGGTGATGGCTCACACTAGCTGATTATAGCCTGATCATGTTGATAGTGGCATCAGAGTCTACTGATACATGACTCTGTTTGGAGAGTGGGTGTCTGTGCCCAACAGAGCTCATGGTCCTGGTGGATATGTGAGTATATACCCAGAGAAGGAAACAGACATGTAGACCCTTGCATCATCTGTAATCAACTAACAGGATGTGATGTGCTTCTCAGAGGAGGATTGCTGATAAAGGTAGCTACAATGTTTCTGTAATAGCCAGTGTTGTCACGTCCATAACACAAATATTTACATGTGAGCATCATTGTCTAAAAATCTTCATAAGCAATACGTAAAATAAATACAGTACTTGGTACTTGTAGTACTGAATGGCCATACAGGCATGTCCACTAGTCAGTTACTGGTGTTTACTAATGTCAGCTTTGTGTATGTGGCCATCCTGGGGGAATGTAATCTCTATGCCATGCACACTGCCAAACCCACCTAACACCACACTCCACACAGTTTGGGATGCAGCTACAGGGATAAGTTGGAAGGCAGACCAGTCTACAGACATGACTGGACTGGACAGTCATGAGGTGTAGGTTAACACATGCAGCTCATCAACACAACCAACACATACCCTTACCAGAACACAGTAAGGACACCCACACACACTACCAGAAATCACACACATTCACAGATGCTTCTAAGTATCTGGCCAAACAAGTAACCCCCCCCAAGCTGGAAGAGACAGACACCGACATACACAAACTGTATGACATAGTTTGCATAACTGTGCCACACCTCAGAACACGTGGCTGGAAACATGCCCAACAGTACTCATTTGTGAATGCAAACTGTAGCACTATGTTACACACCAACCTATACGAGGGCATATATACTGTCAGCTGTCTGTCTGCCATGATTAGCCACATATCCATACACTCAGACCACCTTTTGAACTATACACATGGCTCTGGCATATTCCATGTTGTTGTGCAGGACCTGTGATGCAGTAGCCTGGACTGCATGGAAACACATGTAGGAACTGTCAGGTCTCGTAGCCCATGCAGGTATGACCCAAGGCCTGGGTAGCATTCTGCCATTGGCCAGAATGATACTGCAGTTCAGGGACAAGCGGATTGTATTCCACAATTGTCTAGTGTAGTTGTGCAAGTCAAACGGTATCCAGTATCTGTCTGCCTGGGATAACATGGTTGACAGACCATGATGCTTTGCCAGACAGGGCCTGCACCTGTCACCCCTGGGAATCTGGATACTGCCTAGGGCTCATGCTTCCCCTATAATGCCTTCATCATGCACGGTTCAGGTGAGGGTTCACTGCTGTTACAGGGACAGCCAAGCAATAAACTGCAGTTCTCGCTACACAATGATACATGTCAGAAAAACACTATATGGACAAACATATGTCAATCCCTAACATGGAGAACATATCTGTGCAGTGGCTGAGACATGTTTCAATGCTCCAGAGAGCACACCTGCATGGCCATGTTATAACACATACCTCACCTCTTGCCCATTATTCTTTATTGGAACACACAGGCCACAGGTGTGTCCATATTCCTGAAGGATATGTACACCCCCACGCTATTTGCACTTGCATACCTTCAGATGCATTATGCTGAGCAACTACCTTTGTGCCAAAGTGGAATTCAAATTGCACCTTGCGACAGATCACCCACCAGTACACCCCCACGCTAGTTGCACTTGCATAACTTCAGATGCATTATGCTGAGCAACTACCTTTGTGCCAAAGTGGAATTCAAATTGCACCTTGCGACAGATCACCCACCAGTACACCCCCACGCTAGTTGCACTTGCATAACTTCAGATGCATTATGCTGAGCAACTACCTTTGTGCCAAAGTGGAATTCAAATTGCACCTTGAGACAGATCACCCACCAGGCCGTGGATTTCCCAACTGTCATAATGTGCTGTAATGAGAAAGATTAGGTTTGAAACAGAACCATAATAATGGCTACTCTCAACTATTCCATTATGAACTGGGAATACTCCTCATGCACCAACACCTGTGCTCAATGCATGTTGGATTCCATCGATCCTCACTGACCTGGATAACAGTAGTCACACAAACAGGGATAACAGTATGTTACACATAGTTAGTCTCCAATGCCAATGTTATGTTTCCTAAGAGCAGAGTGGTGACTGTCATGGCACCCATGCAGACGGACGATGCATGTGCAAATGCTGAATCCTACACAAATGAACCTTAAGCAGTCACATATGTGCAGTGATTGTGCCATTGAAACAGAACCAGGATTCAACCCATCACAAACAAGAAGGCAAACTGGTGGTACCATGCTTTAAACTGTACCACAGAATGTAGTAACTGTTGCAAGAGTGAACACACATGAGTGTAGGTGAGCCCTAATCAGCCTCAGTAAGATGCAGACTCACCATATAAAACAACACAAAGCTACTGTGAAACTAATCAGCCACATATTATGAGGCCAAGCACAGAGCATTCTATAGCTGTGTCATTAATTGTAATGGCAACAACAAGACCTGCCATGCTGCACAGCACTATGGCATGGGAAGTACTGCACCTACAGAAATAGCACCCGTTCATCCAAATAGGGTCTTGGAGAACCTAAACCCACTCCCACCCCCCCAACAGGTACACTTAGTAATATATCCATGTACACTACAGGGCCCCTGTAATAATGACTACGCAGGTACAAGCTGCACTCTCTAAAGCCATACATACAGCTTTCATAGGACCTGTCAACATCCCAGGGTATATCCTACACAAATGTAAGAACATTCAGCTATCCACATACACATCATGTTCAATCATAGCTCCATGTCAGGCTGTGTACACACCGAATGGTGCACAGCAACAGTTATCACACCCCACAAAGGGGAAGACACCATTGATAATGGGAAATAGTGCACAACTACCCTGATGAGTCTGGTCTGTAAGGCCATGAACCGTGATCAACATATTTGATGTACTCAGTACAGACATAGATGACAGTAGGGTTGATTCACCCTGCATATTATGACCTTGCCACATCATAGGACACCATCACCTGTACTGCGTTCCAGCTACACTCAGTAAACTAGGTGTATATTCCTATGTCACAGTAGTGGTTGGCAGCTGGACTGCTGGCAGAACCAACACTACAGACGGTGTCTGACTAATACACGCACATCAAACCAGTATCAGCCACAGTAATACAGGGTTCAGTCCTGGTACTCCCCCTCTTTGTTATCTATACCACACGGACTAACACAGAAGGGATCAGCCTATTGATGTTTGCAAATGACTATGAACTAGGAGCAATAGTCAACTCAATGTGTGCTGCATTCAACATACAGTAGGGCCTTAGTGTGTCAGATGTGTGGTGTGTGGTGTATGGCCACAATCTGACAGCTAAGTATTGCATTGTCATCCCCTATGTTACAAACCCTGTACCCATGAACTACCACCTAGGCAGCACTCAACATAATAGCAACTGTGTGTATGGGATGCAGCTAGACAGTACTCTTTCCTTTGATAGTTACTTCACCACACCAGACAGGTAGTAATATGTGGCACCCCTAATCATGACAGGGTGCCATCCAGGAATATAAAGATAATTGCTCAGCCATACTCAACACCCATGTGACCCATAATAGATCACATATTTTCTTTAAGGGTTATTGCCCATGTGTAGATGGCCTACACCGCCCTTCCCAATCACTAACTGCACTATGTAGCATGTAGCCTACCCTGAATAAAGCCATGTCCAACCCAGAGGTGTTGGATATACTACACTTTACACATCCTGATCCCAAATAAACACATACTTCATGGACCTCCACCTTTCTAGGACAAGGATCACAACATGCCTGACAGATCTCTGTCCCATACACTTATCATACTCTTGCCATACTATGCATCCCTGTCCAGCGAAGCTGCACATTGCCCCTCTCTGTGACATGGTGTGATGATGGCATGCCAAATATATCAGTAACCCTGTGGATCAGTACTGTGGCACTGCTTGAACTGGCCACTGAAACTTACCTGTCTGTTGCCTACAGCTAGGTAACCTGTCTGCCTAAGCTCATAAATGGCCTAAGGCATATTGCCTACTAGATCACTATGACCATACATCCTATAGTTGATATCCAACCCTACAAATGCCATCAGGCTAGCTATTGTCCCATGTGTTACACATGTGCAGCACAGGCAATACATGGCAGGATGCTACACAGCTGTGCCGTGCCATGTAGATGTATATTGCAAAATGCATACATGCTTGCAAGTCTGCAGGGTCACAAGTCATGTCCCTAATGGCTATGTATGACTATATATGTGACATATACACAGCATTAAGGTCGATTGCATTAATGTGAACACATCCAGGCATATGCTGATAGGTAAAGACACCAGTACAGGCAAACAGACTTGCCCACGTCAAGACAACATCCACATGGTGTATGAGCAATATCATCACAAGACACACACACATATATGGCGATAACATCACATCACTAGTAAGTGTCAAATGTGTGTGACTTATATATTTCATTGGTGTTAGTGTCATGTAGATTTGCAAAGACATATTTGTAATCTTAATAAATGTGATACACATGTATGTTCAGCTGTACTTCTGTACTTCTCTGTGAGTTACTGTGACCTGTCTCCATCATTATGTCTTCCAGGTATGCCACATAGCAGACTGCCAGCGTACAGCTGCTTGGAGGATAAGGTCCTCATCCCATACCTCCTCGACAACCATACAACACTCTTCAGCCATGTGCCACAGGATGCACAGCAGTGGGATGCCCTGTGGGAGGAACTCTGCAGGAAGGTAAATGATGTTGGCAGTCATAATCGCACCTATCAGCAGGTGTGCCGACACTGCACTGACCTTATAAGACACTCATAGATAAACTTACTAAGCTGGATGTTAATCCCTACGTCACCCAATGGGTTGCTAACTGGCTTACTGATAGAACCCACACTGTAAAAGTAGCCGACTCCAAATCCAGCTCCAGACAAGTGACAAGTGGAGTACCTCAGGGCTCAGTCCTGGGACCACTCTTGTTTGGCATCTACTTCTCTGAAGTACAGGCCAACACCAAGGGACTCTGGCTAACAAAATTCACAGATGACTGCAAACTGGGAGCCATTATTGAATCCCCAAATGATGTGGATACTCTACAAAAGGGCCTTAAAGAAACAGATGCTTGGTGCCAGAGCCATAGGCTCAAGCTCAATGCCAAGAAATGTATAGTTATCCTCTTTGGGAAAAAACATATACCTGTGAATTACCTTATAGGTGGCAGTACACTAAACACCAAAAGTGTGATAAGAGACTTAGGGACACAGGTGGACAGTGGTCTCACCTTTGATAATTACATTGCCACAACAGTCAGGAAATCCTTCTATGTGGCACACCTCATCACTAAGGGCTTTTCATCCAGGAAAAAAAGGAGGTCATTGGCCCACTGTTCTCATCCCTCATTAGACCCATTATAGAATACAATTCCCCATTTGGTATATACCTCTCAAGACATCTGCAACAACTGGAAAGGCCACAGAAATACTTCACTAAAAGAATCACAGGCCTAAAGCAGATGACCTACACTGACTGCCTTAAAAAACTCCAGTTATACTCTGTCACATATTGTCTACTCAGAGGTGATCTCTGCTTAACATACAAGGCCATGTCAAACTCAGAGCTGTTGGACATGCTGCACTTAAAGAAATCCCAATCCCTCCGAGCCACACGCTTCAGTGATCTAAATCTTGTCATCACAATAAACAAAACATGCTGGAGGGACAGGTTCCTGACCCACAAACTCCCCAGATTCTGGAATAGATTGCCCATACATGTCAAGCAGAGTGCCTCTTTGGCCCTCTTCAAAAGGAACCTTGACGATTGGATGGGAGAAAGGAAATTCACCCCGGTGATCACGTTAGTCGCCCTGCTAGATAGTGGTCCAGGGAAGTAAATAGTGTGGAAAGAAATAGCCAGGGAATTGTTATGGCTAGGCTTGTATAGGCCCTAGGGCTGATAGCCTAGTACCAACCTATGAACCTATGAAACAGTGTGCTAAGGCAATCGCCAGGGAACAAGGTACAACAGATGGGGGGCACTCACCCAACCCCCACTCACAGGTACCGAGGCACTACTGGCCAACCTGGAGACACCTGCAGATCTCCATCCACAAGCTTTAGCTGGTATTGTGGTGGTGGGTGTCTCTCAACCAACAAGCCTGGAGTTGCCTGGTAAATCACTACTGCACATATAGCACAACTATATTTCACATAGTTACATGGGTTACTGTACAATATGTAATGTAACATCATATGCAAGGCATGCATGCACACATGCCACATACTATAGGCTGCTACCCTATGTATGCACAGATGTGCATACTCCATAGTATAGTGTATTGTACTGGCTTATATGCTAACATGGACATTGCACCCTGTAGCAATCACACAGGTGTGGATAATGATCTTACTGCTGTGACACTTCTGTTTAGGTACCTCTGGCATTTTGCAGCAACAGCAGTCTGTTTCAGGTGAGATTGTTATTACGTACCAGGCTTGATAATGCACAGAACATATTAATTGCATGCTATCTGCCATAACACAGGTACACATAATGTATGGTGGTCCTGTTAATGGACACTGGTCAGACCTGCAATGCATCACAGTGTTTACCCATGTGAAACAATTGAAGATTATATAAAACACCTACACTAAACTTTCCAAACTGTCATTGCCAGATGTGTGGATAACAGTGAATACAATGGTGGAGGTGTGTTTCACTGTAGGGACAGGTACTACATATCAGCATTACACATGTTGGGAATATGGACAGTACTGTACAGAGAGCATATGTGCCCACACACTCTAAATGTGTTGGAGCTGGTGTATGACCGGCCCACAGGATACATCCTTGTGGATTATACCCTTGCTATGAATGTCACACAATGTCATGTGCTATCTGACATGTCCATGCCTTGTAGTGAGCTGACTGCAACACTGCTCAACTATCCTGCAAAACATATCCCGCATCCCATAGATGCCACCCCTTGTCTGCATAACCCTGTCCTCAGTGGAGCATATGCCATCTATGGGTGTATGTCATATGGGATAATACCGACGTGTGAAATAAGATGGCCATCACAACCATTGGACAGAATATGTGTACACATGGCCATGGAGGATGGCCAGAGACATGAAGCAACACACACAGTAGAAGTAATGTACATGTGTGTACACCCTGTTGTACATTGGCTTGACACAATACAACTATGGCCTTTGTGTAATGGGGATATTGCAAATGTGAAATACTAAACATCATACAGACCTGTCTACAGCTTGTGCAGGCATAACATGAGACCACCACATAACATGTCTTGAACATCTTGATTGTGTCACAACATGAAAACATTCATCTATACAATATCCAAATACAGACATTGCACAACATACACAAACAGCCACACCAGGTGACAAATACAGTACATTCACCTTGCTGGTGTCAGACATCACTGTCACGCCTGCTCTTCATGTATGTGAGGTACACAGATAGCATGTGGGACATAGGGTACAGCTAAGTTAGCCATGTGTGGGCATAGTTGCCAGGCATCAGTAATATGGTTGTAGATGTGCAGGGGTGTCATCCATATACTCTTCTGTAACCTGTGTCACAAATTCCACATTAGGGTTTAGTGTGTATACACCTCAGTGACGTGGGTCACATTCCACATTAGATATGTATTGTATGTGAACATAGTCATGGCTATGAACTGTGTCAGTAGCTCACACTGTATAGCAATTGTGAAGCCACATGATGCCCTGCAATGGCGATGAACATCAGCTCAATGTGCAGTATGTCCCTGCATATTTGTAGTGCGGACAGACAACACTGCATCAGCTGAAGGCCCATGTTAGTATAACACGTCCCTGCATTGGGACACCATTACCGTACTGTAGATTGGAAAGGGCACCATTGTGTTACACATGTATGCATGTCATTCAACACATCAGCAGAAGACATGTCATACTACATGTGACTGGCAAGGTCATATGCCACACAGCAGGCCAGTGTACTGTAAACCTGTGCTGGTCTGTGGCACCATTTCAAAGCAGGAACAGCCATGTCAAACATGTGTACTGCCACATGCACAATGTCTAGACTCAGCTCAAGGGTAGGCGGAATAATGTTGAACAGAGATGCACTGCTTTGGGGGAGATATGCAAGCTAGGGCTCAGGCAAACATAGTATGCAGCCAACATACCCTACTTCTCATGTCCTCACACATAGAGGGGGGTGGCCAGCACAAAGCATCAGTGACAGATGTACATAGGTCAGCGATGGTCTGTTAACATGTAGTGTATGTTGCACACACCATGGCAGTGCGGTGCAACAGTGCAAAGTGCATGCATTGTGTTGCAGGTATTGGGCATAGGCTACTAACACAAATGGTGTAATACAGGTATGTATGCTAACCACCACTATAATTGTGTAAGGTGCATGTCATCTGCTATAAGACATGCATGCTGTTGGGTGCAACTCAGGGACGTATGATAACTACCACTATAATTGTCTAACCTGAAACTATAATTGTCTAAGCTGAATGCCATCTGCCGTATCACTTGCATGTAGTCTGTGTGTCTGTGTGAGTCTGTGTGAGTGTGTGCCTGTGTGTCTGTGAGTCTGTGTGTCTGTGTGTGTCTGTGTGTCTGTGTGTTTCTGTGTGTGTCTGTGTGTCTGTGTGTGTTTGTGTGTGTCTGTGTGTGTGTCTGTCTGTGTGTGCTCTGTCTGTCTGTGTCTGTGCCTGTCTGTCTGTGTGTGTCTCTGTGTGTCTGGTATAACTTTTAAAGTACAGTTCTTGTCTTCCCCTCGCAGGTGTTGATGTAGGTGCATTGCCCTCCTGCGGTCCACCTGATGTTAGTGCCCCCACAGACTCTAGCAGTGATGATGATAGTATGATTGAGGCACAGGCAGGGGAGTCAGGGGCTGAATCTGTGCTATTGGTTGCCATTCCACCTGTCTCCCACTCATACTCACACACACAGTTCCCCTGCCTACACATACCCCATCACCACTGGCCATAGAGGAAGGACAGTTGGCAGGTGGTAGCATGGAACAGGGAAGTGTGGAGACTATGGAAGGTGTGCCTGCACACCATGATCCCAGTCAATTGACTGGTGATGTCACACACAGGCATGTGCCCAGCACTGTTCGTAGGAGGACCACTGGCCAACATGCCCCTGCGAGACAAAGCACATCAGCTGGAGTCAACAGATGCATGTTTCGAGCTGTAATGGTGGCACAGGCACATGCTGAATGGCACAACAGAGAATGTCTGAGGCTTCAGAGGGCTGCTGTCCATTCATTAACTGACAACATCCAGGCACTTGCAAATACTCACCATCATCTTGCAAATATTTTGGATAGATGATTGGGTGACACGGTGGGAGTTCTTGACCGTGGCATGCCAATCCTTGAGCGTGGAATGTCAGTGCTGGAACATCTGGTGGGAGTGAGGCATTGGGCACGTGGACATAGGTCAGTTACATTACCTATTGAAGGTCTACGTGAACATGCTACTGCACATGCCTTCTCCCATAGTGGTGGTAGCAGCAGCAGTGCAGCTGGTGCTGTGCAATCCACACCAGGACACAGCAGGCCATGTGCATGTGGTCCTGGACAGTCCTAACAGGGACATGATTCCAGTGGACGTGTCATCAGACAGTACCCAATCTGGACCTCTGCCTGGCAGTGCCCGTGCAACCCCTGGCAGGCGCAGGTCATGTGGCCGTGGCCGGACACTGTGAACTGTGAAACCTGCCTTGTACAGTCTGCAGCTGTCAATACTACCCCTGTGTAGGCCAGCCACATGCCAGACCTGTGCGCATGCATACACACACACTGGAAACAAATGTAGGGCACCTCAACACACCCTTGCATAACATCCACACACATCCAATGATATCACAGGCCCTAACACACATCCATGATGTCATCCAATGGCACAGCCTAGTCTCTGGCAAACATTATCACCCTGTTCATATGATGATGCCTGTGCCGCATCCCTGTCATCCACAGGATCGGTGCAGGGTCATGCTCATATAGTCTGATGCACAGGGTGAACATGCTAGGTAGACAATTGTAGATTAATATTGTTGAGTAGTGTTGACAGGCAACAGACATAGCATGTATTACAGTTTTAGAATGCATTTTGTACGTTTGACAGTATGTGTCATGTGTAACAACACTAACAGCATGCTGATCTTGATGTTCTGCCTTCCTCTTTCAGGTGTAGTCGCATGTGCCGGGGATGTCGGTGTTTGTGGTTAGTGTCCCATATGTACATGCTGACTACCCACAGGTCAGTATGACAATACCTGCATGCAGTTTGTAGCTTCCACATCACAGTTATATTCTCCCATGCTTCAATTATGTTTACTGTTCTAATGATCCAAGAGCATGATAGCACTGTAGTAAGCTACTGTGTTCAGAGCTGTCACATCCATAGTGGGTGACATCACAGGTATAGTTACCTGGAGCGGGAAGGAGGTAAAAGAGTGGTATGCCAGATGACAAGGGTAAAAGTCAGTGGAAATAGTAGCTTCTCATTGGGAAGCAGTAATACCCACTGCCATGACAGCATGCAAACACAGACACACCCACATACTCAGGGATTCACAGACACAGCAACACACACTCTGATACACACACACACACACACACACACACACACACACACACACACACAGCTGCCAGTGTTCGGATGAGAACCCCTGCCTATGTGCATATCATCATTATAACACTATGCAATTACAAGACGTGCCACAAAGATTACACATGTACAGGTAGTTGGAATGGCCTAAGATCAAGGATATCGACAGGGTTTACTATGGTGCAGTGAGTGTATGTGGGGAGGGGGTCCATCAGTAGGCTCTGTAACAACAGGTCACACCCCAGGGTATACATGTTATCAAGCGGTTAAAATGCCCATCTTTGATTGATGATATCAACAGGGATGCTAGATTGCATTGAGTGGATGGGGGAGGGGCATTAACATTTCACTATGGTAAAATACAGCCTCACTCCAGGGACCGGACAGCCATACACATGGATAGCCACACACACACACACACACACACACACACACTGTGGTATTCACAAAGATATACACCAATGTCACACACATATAGACACTTTACATGTGTGAGGTTCCAGCCACCTGCCTATGCCATTATTTCTACACTTCACTCTGTACTGGTGTCAACAACAGTGTTCAGGAGAGTGAAAACATGGGATGTATTCCCAACCATACATGACATATATGGACCCACACACCCACACTCCCACATGTGCCAGTACTGTGAATTAAACACCTGCCTATCTCATGATAGGTATTACAGAAGTACAGCACTATCACTTCTAGTACAAAACTTACTGACTCTTTCCTTTGCCAGCTGTGCTGATATAAGCACAATATATGCACAGGGGAAATATTACTGTTACAGGTGTCATGAGGTTTGCCTTCAGTGTCACCCTTACAGGATTCTACATTGTCTGTCTTCCACTTCAATTAACAAAACCTGACCTTAACAGTTACACAGGTTATTGTAGGAATGGTTGTAACACACCAGTGAGCTGTCCTCAGTAATCATTCATCTGCAAAGAAACACCACCACTTAGTAGTCATGTCCAAACATCTGTCCATACCTCATGTATGGCTTACTGTACTTAGAGCATATCACCATATACTGTTGGCAATGTTGAGGATGTATTGCAATAGCATGATGTACTAAGACAACAGTCACCTTCAGACATCAGACAATGCACCCACATGGAATCTACACAAACATCAATACATGTACACATATGCGGTCTACATCAATAAGTGCACTAGCAGGTCAAGAAGATACATTCCACACCTTCCTCATGCCATGTGTGAAACATAGCCGAGCATTACACCATAATGTATGTTGTATTCATGTACTGGTAGGACACCACCACCTTCACCGAGTAGCTGAATGTACATATATGACAATAGAACATATCAGCGAGACACACACAGCATTATCCCATGCCATGCTCCTACAAACTGTTACTTGACAGTGCCATGATGAAGCCAGGGCACTGTAATGGTCAACAGTGAGCACATCATATTTGCCACACACACCTCATGTTTACTGGAAGAGTGCCAGCAATGTGCTCTGTTAGAGCTAGGCAGTACACTCATTCAGGCATGTGCAAGGTCTGTGGCTTGTAAACATCTCACCCCAGCATGTACTGGCTACTGTGGTGCTAAGGCTAATGTCTAGACAGCACACAGCATGCATGGCTTACCATTGTTGACATGGGGTATATGTAGGAGCTGTGGCCACACATGGCTGTACATGTCATGAACATATCACCTGTGACTACTCAGAAACATACAGAGCAAAGTTGGATTTCCCTGAGTCTGTCAATACAGGCCTTGTGTAGGTCCTATGATCCTGTTATTTGGGTATCTTTGTAGGCACTGCATTAGGTGGACATGTCTAATGACATACATGCCACATGGGGTGTTGTATGATATGATAGGTGTCATGGGTGACCAGTAGAGAGGGAATATTACCTATGTTAACATAGATATCAAATCTTATGTACTGTTAGCATGCTATCTGCCATGTGCATGTGTGTAATGACTGAAGCCACCTGCATGTAGAAAGGATAACTAAAGCTATGGTAATGCCATTTATGATGTATGAGTGTGGGATGTACATATTCAGGGCAGGTACAGTTAGGTCATATCCAACCATTAGGGTGTTATTTACTGGTGTACAGCAACAGTCAACTGTGTTAATGCTGACAACATCCGAGGGACCCGGGTATGTGTACAACTGAGCTGGTTACAAACAGTGGTATTATTGCATTGCATAACACATTATGCAGCTGTGTCTGTACATGAGTACTTTGCACAGTTGATGTAGGCCTAGGTACAGTCCACCAACTGAGGGTTATCTGGTGGTCTACCATACTATGTCATACCACATTTGGATTTGTGTTGGTAGTCTGGGGGCAAGGTTATGGATGTATATAAGCATACAACCTAGAATGCAGCATTTGCCACTGTCACCTGTACCTGACTCATCTGTGATGCGTTATGTCGGAGTAGTGGTCTTTACATGTGAATAGCCTTTATGAATATGTGTACACCACCATCTGGAATGGTCCATACCACTGTTATGGCCCTCATGCCTGGATCTGAGTTATATGGTGGTAGTGCAATTATGCACTACAGAGCCTTCAGCCAGGTGTTCCTCACTGCATAGATGTCAGTATTCCCCATTGTAGGTTCTACGTTGAGCAAATGGATTACTAAAGCCACTTATCTAGCACTGGTTAGCATAAGCATCCAATGCAATTGTCTTGTAGGTGTCAGGGTGTTACTTCTGGGTGTAGGACATTTGCCTTGGAATGCGGCTATATGGGTAAATGTGACCTAGGTATTATCCACACACACGTGAAACATGGATGCATGTGCTCTGGGTTGAAGGCTTGTCATTCAGTCATGACAGCCCGGAATGACAGACACTGGGCAACCTCATAATAACAGCAGGAGATTGGCTCATTGTTTTGGTCTAGCAGTTGCCACTCATACCATGACATCACTGTGAGTGGCAGTAATGTGCTTGGTAGCAAATGCCTCATGTAAGGTGACGGACAGCAGCAGAAATTGTGTATATGACCAGTGTGAGATATATTTAGGGTAGCAATCCTGCTAATAATGACAATTACTAACACAGCCGGGAGAGGTCATCTTGACACCTGCACCTCAGTACCATTACACAATGTGGCTCACTCATTATGCTTGCACATGTCACTGTTCCACGTATAATGCCACTGTCCACAACCTGCTATCAATGTATGCCTTTCAGGGCAGCAAGGTGTGTGACACATGCTGTAGGTAGCATCCGCCTGTGTGTCCCAGGTAACCTATTGTCTGTCATGTCCAGACATGCATGTATGTGTATACTTAACATATATATGTCAGTACTTCATGTACATGTATGCATGTGTATCACACAGCACAGACACAGATATATAATTTACGGGCCACATACAGGTATCAGGTAGTAAACCAGTATGTTGTTGTGTCTTTCAGCTTTTCCCGGTTAGGGGTCACCACAGCGGAACTCCAGTCTGCTAAAGATTGTCAGTAGATTTTTACATGCCGAGTTGCTGGCCACTCATTCACACGTCTCCACATGGAAGACGCTCTAGCTGAGAATCGAACAGGATAACATCTTACTGTGAGGCGACAACGCTACCGCAGCACCACCACCACCAGTATGATGTGCATATATACTGACAGGTAAGATGTGCATAGCTGTAAACATGTGTGTTTACAATAGGAGTCCATTACAACGTGTTCTGTACATGTAAGTGTATGAGCATGCAAACTGTGGTCTTCTGTGGTTAGAATCGGAGTGCATCCCAAACAGCCCTGTGCTACTAATTGTATGAGCACACCCACTGCCACCTTGTGTAATTTGAGTCAGTGCATCCAACAAGCCCTTTGTTACTAAGTGTATGAGCATGCCAAGTATAACATTGTGTAGTTGTATTCATAGAGCATCCCAAATGGCCCTGTGCTACGTGTATGAGCATGCCCAATGTAACCCTGTATAGTGATAGTAGTTGTCCATTCCACAGATGACCATACTCCAGTTCAGGTTCCTGTTGTGCTACAACTATACCTCTCAGGCCTACCTGCAGATGATGTGTCTTGTTTGTGCATACAGGTTATAATGGACACCTACTTTAAACACACAGGTTTACAGCTATGTACTTCATGACTGTCCTTCTCCCTGTTGTTGTCCTCAATCTTAGAAGGGCAGTCTGACTGCTTTGGAATATGCAATCTGTGTGGCGTCTCTCGTAACTGTGTAGTACTGTAATAATTATCTGTAGATAGGCAGGAGTTCTGATCCCACCACTGGCAACTGTGTGGGTGTGTTTGTGTATGTGCCAGCAAATGGCTGAGTGTGGTTGTGTGTGTGTATTTGTGTCTGCATCCTGTCATGACAGTGGGCTTTGCTGCATTCCAAAGAGATACCACCTTTTGCACTTGCTTTTATCCTTGTCATCTGCTAAACCTCTCTCTTCCCCCCTCCCCACCGCAAGTAATCAGTCCTGTGATGTCACCCAGCTCAGAAGTGGAATCAGAGTAAATGTAACTGTATGTGTTCTGTGGCACATACCCCAACTGCTTACCACTGCACTAGTTACCTTTACATAGGCAAGGCGTGTATGCACAATACTGGCAAGTGTGTGTGTGTTTGTGTGTGTGACTGCCCTGTAGCCAGGCATACACATGTTTAATGTCTTTTAGCACACCATGGAAGCCATCTGTGGTGATCGGTGTCTACAAAGTATTACATAGGAATGGTAAAGAATACAGTCAAGCACGACTACAGTTGGGTATGTCATTTTCCTGTGCCACTGTCGAGCGGTAACACAGAAGTGGTCGCTGGGGTGTAAGTCCATACCCATCATTCCCCCACCCTAACTCCACAAACCCTGGGGTAGATTCCATTATCCATCATTCTCCACCACAAACTCCATATACACAACAAACATCCCTTCTCTGCTGAACTGCTTAAGATTTAAATGTTATAACACAAGAGATGCCTATGTTTTGTGTACACATCAGTTCCTTTGGATCCCTTCTGTGTGTGTTCAGATGTATATATATATATATATATATATATATATATATATATATATATATATATATATATATATATATATATATATATATACATATATATATATATATATGTATAGATATATATATATATATATATATATATATATATATATATATATATATATATATATATATGTGTGTGTGTGTGTGTGTGTGTGTGTGTGTGTGTGTGTGTGTACACATATATGTATATGCGTGTATATATATATATATATATATATATATATATATATATATATATATATATATAGATATATAGATATATTTATATATATGTAGTTTGACAGTTGTACAGATGTAGACTTGTCTTTGTTGTTTCACAGAGTACAGTACATTCAAGGGTACTGTACATATGTACGCAAAGTGACTGTCCCATTTGTTTTCAGTACTGTGGAATACCTGTAGTAAGATGTGTATTATAGACTCCATGCAACATGTATCCAACCCAGATGGCTTAGCAGTACATCCAGTGACCTCAGTGTGCATGGTCCAGGGTTCAAGACCTACAAGCCTTGCTGATACTGTCAGTTAGGACTGCAGAAGGCACTTTTAAGCAGGTGTAAATGTGTTTCCTTGACAGTAAGCAGCGAATGCACGCAGGTAGCAGACGTACAACTCACAGTACACTTGAAATGCCCTTCTTTGGCACTCTGGCTGATGTCACCCACCTATGAATACACCTCTGGGACTGCTGTAACCCAGTAATCTCCATGGCGCATGCTGTAACTGCGTAATGCTGTAGTGTGTTAAACTAGTTTGGTAGGTGTTCTAATCCCAGACAAGCCAAGTGTCTGCCTGCCTGTGAAAGAAACAATGCTTTTAGAGTATGCACACTTTTTACAATTCACATACCCACCTTTGGCAATCCTGCTGATGTCACCCACCTAGAAATACACCTCAGGGATTGCTATAACCCAGTATTCTCCATAGCGTGTGCTATAACTGCGTATTGCTGTAGTGTACTAAACTAATTTGGTAGGGGTTCTATTCCAAGAGAGGCCAACTGTGTGTGTGTGTGTCTGTCTGCCTGAGAAAGTAACAAATATGCACACTCTTTACAATTCATATAACAACCTTTGGCATTCCTGCTAATGTCACCCACTTAGAAATACACCTCTGGGATTGCTGTAGCCTTGTATTCTTCATAGCATGTGCTGTAACTGCATATTGCTGTAGTGTTATAGACAAATTAGGTAGGGGTCTATTCCAAGACAGGGTGTGTGTGTGTGTTTCACATTCAGAGCCTGTGTGGAGGTGGCTGTGAGTGTCTACCCACTGGACATGTTGGGGAGCATATTTTGTAGTTTTCCTATATGGTGTCCATATTATATGTCACAATGTCCACCTCACAAGGGGTACAGATGTCAGTCAGCCAAGGGACTGTGTTGGCAAGCCATACCCCTACATCTGGCAAAAGGCCTGGTGAACAAAGTATGCAACCCTACTATACCCAGAATACGTTCTGAACCCATGTGTCATACACTAACACACTTGCTTAGAATATCCCGCTATGTTGCTAGTACCCTTTACATTGATGACAGATAGCAGGCATGGTGTGCTTGCAGTGGGCTGCAGAGGGCATAGCACCCTGTACAGCAGTACAATAGGCACATAATTGCAGACAATGTGCCTTCACTATGTTCCCCACTGGATGTCTGCAACATAAGTGGTGCCATCAAATGTGATCCACGGAGGCCATACAATGCCTTACACATGTGCCCTGTATGGACCAATGCCACTGACACCAGGGAATACCTGTATCATGCTATCAATGCAGGTGCAGGGTAAACCTGCTGTCTATAAGCAGGTCCTGCCACACCAGGCCAGTATCGGCATATCTGAGGATAACAGTCTGTGTACACAAAGTGTGCCAGCCAAACCAGGTACACTTGTACATATCACTGTACATTATTGTGGGACATGCAAATCCCAGGCAATGTCCATGTCAAGGACTATCAGACATAGACATGGCATGCATTGCAAAGCAATGGCCATACGCAATGGTAATCAGGATGTCAGGACAGTTTATACAATACCCATCTGTGTGGGACATTGCAGACACTACACCCCTGTACAACACTGCACACCATTGTCGGGTGTTGTGATGCCAAGGATTACCCCTCACCCAGCCTTGTACAGCCATCTTGGACAGCCAACCACTACACACCCATGAAGCAATGCACACATGCATGTCTGTACTGGCGCCTTGTGTCTGTGTGTGGGGTATGATGCTCCCATCCACAGTCACACCCAGTATAACTCCCATATGCTCATTGGCATACCGACTGATATCAGACACGTTCACATGCCCTAGCCCATAGAAACTTCGGATATCCCCTGTGGTGCATGTAGTACCTGTGCATTACTGCAGTGTGGCAATCTAAGTAGTTAGGAAGTGTATTTGTGGGCCTGGCAATGTAAGTCCATTAGAGAGTGTGGTTGTATTGAAATAACATCCATTCATGTGGACAGCCATGTGTGCTACATCTAATGTATGTCTACTATATCTCTGTTGCAGATGTCGCTCACCAGCACACATATATGTTCTTACAGCACACCAACATGTCAGCTTTGTGGCACATGGACTAACTGCATGCACTTATAATAGTAATGACTAGTCAGTCAGGGGTCTGAACCCCTGTACTGGTAGGTGTGTGACAGACAATGCTTAGGTTTAAGTCTCCAAGCCCTTCTCTGATGTACTATGCATCTGTCTGTCCCTCCCAAACACTCTCTGGTGGATGTGGAGTTGTACACCTGCTCAGCACCAGCTTGTGTTTTGTAAGTAATGGTCAGGATCAGGAAATTGCCTCTGCACCTATAGCAGTCCCCTATAGCTGATTGCATGAGGAACAGCTGTGATGATGTTCGCATAGCCAATCATATGGAAATGCAGTACAATATCTAGGAACATCATGTTGGTGTTTGCCCATGACAGTCGCTGTGAGTGGTACCTGGATCTGGTGTTTGGTAAACGGCATCACAGGTGATATCTGGATATTCCTCAAACAACATACACAGTGGGAAATAGCCTAAAGACAGGAGGGTGATGTTCCAGACATGACTACAGCAAGTAAGTGTAGCTATGCTTCATTGAGACTACTGCCAGTTTAACAAGTTGTGTGTGGTAATGGCTATTCTGCATGTTTTAAAACTGAAAAGATAGTGCTCTGTTTGTGAGGGAACCCCCATCTGCAGGGCCATCTGTGGAATGGTCAGTGTGTGGAACCATTTGTTTCCTGTGTTACTCACTGAACACACTTCTGTGAACTGCAAGAGCATAGTGTGAGGATTGCAGTCAGTACATGGTGATAGTGATGAGTTACTGCTATCGCATCCCTGATTGGACATATGTCACATGAAACAGTGGTATGACAGACACTGTCTGGGGTTCTCAGTGACATGCCAGTAATGGGCAACTGTTCATAGCTGCAGTCAAAAGTCTTCTACACTTTGTACAGATGTCATGCAGTATATATGCATGTGTTGTGTTATATATTATATATCTGTACATACTTATATACATTTCCTATGCTGGGCACTGCTTAGACCCATGCAAGCGCACTCAGACTTGCTTACTGGTACTTATATATGTTTACTGCTGCTTATTTATGCTTACACCTGCTTACTAGTGCCTTATTCATTATGACAGTGCCACTTTGATTGAATGATATTTAAGTTAAATATCTCATGCGATACTCTTTTGTCAGTTTTACAGCAAAACGACATTCATTCCACATGGAAAATAATATGTCCTATTGTTGGGCTCAAACCATGAATGCCTGTTTATTAGGTGGATGCTCTAAACATTACACTATTGACATTTACATTGATTCCGCATGTTTTTCACTATTTAAATGAATATCATGTGTAAGCTACGCTTGATGGAGAGCAGCGATGTGCAAACACACTGCGCTTTGCTTACACCTTTGATATTGCAGCAATTCAAATGTATAATAGGGACACGGGGAATCTAACTGTGAAAGTTCTAGGGACAGGGCTCAGCATTCCTCTATGTGCTTGTGTGTTTACCACTTCAAATTTATTTCACTGTTCATGGACACTCTTGTATGCTTAGCGAACATTTCGGTATCCACGGACACTGGATTACTGACTTACTATTAGAGGCGGGCTCTACTAGTAGGCATAGTAGGTTTTGCAACTGTCGGGACATGTTTACACCTCCGTAGAGCACTTGTACATGCCCCCTGCACTCGCACACATTTCCTGTGCATTTCGAGGGTGTGGCGGTGCACCCTCATACATATTCATATGGCGCTGCTGCACCATCTGTAGCGGGGACGCTCAGCGCAAGGCTAAAACCTTCCTTGCACCGAGCTTCTTGAATCCTGGAAAAAGTTGTTTCTTCTCTTAACCCTTCATACCAGTTACCATGCCTCACTTAATAAAACATACATTCACACTGCCACACAAGTTTACAATCTAATAACAGTTAATAGTACAGCAATAAACACTGAAATATTCAGATTTAAGACGGTTGCCCTCTTAATTTTAAAATATATATAAACAAATCAAATATCAACATTTAAACAACCATATTTTCTGAACTTTATTTTAGATATCTAAATACTAGCATAATCTAAATACATATTGATCCTAACACACACCCTAACCCAAGCCCTGTCTTATATGATATTATTTTGAGCAATCTTAATATTCCTTTCTGGCATAACTGTGATGGATAAAAATATGACATATAAATGTCTGTAGTACTCATACCTGCAGAGTTATATTCACACCAAACATAATCACAATAATAGAAACCTGGGTTAAATCACAAATAAGAGATAAAGAAATGCTTCCTCCTAAGTGCAACATAATCCATAATTATCATACCAGCAAAATACCTAGCTGCATAACTATTACATATTTAAAACCATTTAGCACTGTAGCGCACCCCACACAAACAGCAAATACAAAGAAGGTTAAAATACTTTCACTGCACTTAACATAAATACACAAAAATCAATATGTATAGCATCAATATAGATATATACCTTTTACTGCAGAGATCTCAGCCTGCCTGTATATATCCTGAATAACTACAAATATATTTCTTGAACCAATAGTTCTAGGTGGTCTTAATATTAACTGGCTCGACGGTACTCATAAGTTTATTCACCCTAGTAGCAATCTGTGGGGATTTGCACAGGTTGGTCATACAACCACAAGAACTTTGACAATGCAGCTTTAACCTGCTGTAATGTTGGGTGCCTGGTATTTTTCTGGTGTTGTGATTGGTCCTTTGTGGGGTGAGAGGAGTAAAGTTGGCACTGAATCTGGTGGCCAGTATGTTGGAAATATCTGTTGGCTCAGTATAGGAGGTACCATCGGGCAGTAACTCAGAGAAAATCTGGGTATTGCCATGGAGATTCTTGATATAACTGTAGAAGGCTTTGTGGTTGTTTTTAGTGTCTGCCACAATTCTGCCTTCATAGCTGGCTTTAGACATTTTGATGAGGGTTCTCAACATTTTGTTGAGGTTAATAAGGGAGTTTTTCCAGTCTTGGGACTTCTTCTTTTTCTGCAACAGTTTCTTCCTTCTGTTGTAGAGTTTGTTAATGACAGGGGACCACCAGATTGGCTGCCTTTTTTCAGAGGAGGGCATCTTGGTTCTGTTGGGTATGGCTAGTTCCATGCATTTATGTACATGTTCGTACAGTGCATTGGTGTATGATTTGCTGGTCATGCACCTATTTTCCATTTGCATGGGTGCAGTGAAGTTAGCCACCTCTATTTTTAGAAGCCCAAAGTCACCTTTGAAGAAGTTTTCATGGTGGTTACCTTTGCTGGTAGTGTGGGACCCGACAATATCCCTGGTTGTATTCTACATGAACTAGAAAGTAAACTGGTACCACACCTGTGTG